>NW_006206863.1:0-13178 GCF_000334495.1 Tupaia belangeri chinensis
CTTAAATACCTGGATGGTCCTGGTTTGCCTGCTTCTGAGGGTCCTCAGTTTGAGGGAAAATCAGTGCTAAGACCAGAAATGTCCTGGTAAATGTCCTGGGAGGATTTGGTCAAACTGTGGGGGGACTTGTAAGTCATTCAGGGTCCTCTGGACTTAAACTACAAGGCAGATCGCCATGTGCGTGGTGTGCCACATTAGTGAAGTTGTATATTGTTCTTCAGGAAATGGGGAGCTGCAGAAAGATTTAATTAAGAAGTGAAAGTGATTCTGTTAGATTGGCATTTTGGTTACATGCTTCAGCAGTAAGTTGTAGAGAGGGTGGACTTGAAAGAGCCTTGATTGTATGTGGAGGCCCTGGTCCAGATCAACATGATCAAAGCCCGGACTAAGTGGCAGTAGAGATGGAGTGCAGAGAGACTTAGGAAGCACTTGGAATGTAGAGTTGTTAGAGTGACCCACTGGGACCAGGGAAGTGAGGCAAAGTGGAAGTGAATAGTCTCCTTAAGTTAGGAAAACTGTAAAAACATTTTGGCTATAGAAAAATATAAAAAAAAAAGTATCAACAATTCCCAAGTACCCGTCACTCAGCTTAAAGAACAAAATATTACAGATACCATTTAACCCCTGCAAACCCCTCCCTTAGACCAGTCCCCTTTATGCAGCCAAAGCAACTCCTACATTACATTCATCTTTCTTATTTCCATGATTTTCTGTGAACTCTGCTACAGTTTAAAGCATAATAACATATTTTAAAATTAAGTAGACAAAGTTCTAATGCTATTCATAATTTTTATTGAAGTGTCATCACTTCTGTCCTGTCAGTGAAACCAGGACTTCTGGAAGCTGAGACTTGACAATTCCAGACATTTGCAAATGGCAAAGCAAGGAATCTGAATGGAGTTTTGGTTAGACCACACAGAGAGAGGGTCCAGGTTTTATGTCCTGAGTCTAGGGACTCATGTCTTTCCTTAGTTATGGCAAATTCACAGTTATTTTTCTCTTTGAGTATTAATATTCTACAATTTGCCCAACATCTCATTCATGAATAGCTATGAGATATAGTTTATGCCTTTTCAGTTCATTCTTTATGTCTTTTTACCTCCCCTTTATCTCCTCATTCTCTTTCTCTCTCAAGGAGACATTATGCTTAATTTCTTTTAGCTATCGTCTAGCACACTAATTCTCCATTCAGGTGTATCTAGACCATTACTTCAAATCCTATTACTCTTGGGGGCTGGTGGTTTAAGGCACTGGACTTCCACATGGCCAACTGTGGCTCGTGTCCCAGATCTGGTGGCTCTCTCTCTCTCTCTCTCTCTCTTCTTCTTCTTCCTCTTCTTCTCTCTCTCTCCTTCCCCAAATTATAATAAATTAAGTTAAATAAAATATTCTTAAATTTTTTTAAATTCCATTTTCTTGTTCCAGAGGCTTCATTGTTTACTTTATTTGCTTCCTTTTTTTACAAAATTTTTTCCAGTAGGCATGTTAATTCATGAGAGAGAGAGAAAGAACAAACCCCCTTGGGGAATGGTCATGCTGCAATCCCTTCTATTCTATTTCTCCTTCCCTTGAGAATTTTGAGCATGTGTGCACATGTGCCCAGTGTGTTTTTCAAGCTGCTGGGTCCAGGATGGAACCATATGATCGGCCATGTAGGATCCAGCCACCTTAACCACCACTCCGTGGGCTGGCTGTCATTTGGTTCTTTTTGATACTTGGTTGTTTATATCCTCTTATATATCTGAAAATATTGAGCATGCGTTTAATAGTTTGCATCTGATAAAGCTCTTTGGAAGTGTACATGTTTAATTTCTTGGTTGGACTGATGGTGTGTTCTTTTTGGTTTTTGTAGGGTTTTATTTTTAATATGTGCATGCTTGGGAGGGTTTAATCATTGAGAATCTTGTTAAAACCTCAGTTCAGAGCAGGCCTTTATAGAAAGCATTAGATTTGCATTCACCACATATATGGGTGTGTTCCCTGGACTTACATGGATTGTGCTGGTAACCTGAATCCCGAAGCTACATGTAGAAAGCCTTGTGATTTCAAATTTTCAAGGAAGTCTTTCTACTCCAGTAAGAGCAAAGACCAAGAGATGTGTGTGTGTGTATGTGTGTGTGTGTGTGTGTGTGTTTCATTTTTTTTTTTAGATTTTTGCCACAGGGCACATGTACTCGCTGGAGAGAGACAGAGATAGAGGGAAGTGAGAAGTCACCCCCTCCCCCAAGGGAGGATGGCCACACTGCAATCCCTTCTTTTCCATTTTCCTCAGGATTTTAGGTGCACACACATGCCTAGCATGGTTTTCAAGCTTCTGGTTCTGGGACTCAGACCAGGGAGTCAGCCAGGTGGGATCCATTGCCTTAACTACCATGCCACCTGTTAGCCCAGTACATGTTTTTTTTTGTTTGTTTGTTTTTGTCTTTTAAATCATCTCACCTTTCCCCAAATAAAAAGTTCATCTTTGAACTGAAGGTGTAGTCTTTCAGCAGTCTGGGGTATATACACAGGTCTCAGTTGTCTCACTAATCTCTTGCTGTTCCTCAACTCATGTAAACATTTAAAATAAACTTTAAAATGATTTTGTTAAATATGTATATACTCTTAGAGTGGAAGTATTTTCACTGATTGCTTCCAAATATGGTCCAAATAAAGTTTAAGTGTCCTTTAGAAGTTTAAGTCAGAAGAGGGTCACTCAGTGGTATTCAGCTGATGTTTAAGTTAATTAGAAAAGGTTCAAGACAGCATATGCTCAAATTTCTGGTGTCTTGGACTGATTGAAGAACTGAACTTATCCAGGTCCCTGTCCTTTTTTTCTTTTTTTGAGAGATTTTTGCCATAGGGTGTGTACACTCACCAGAAAGACAGAGAGAGACAGAGACCAAAAGAGAGAAATCACCCCCCAGGGGGGATGACCATGCCGCAATCCCTTCTCCTCCATTCTCCTCTCGGGATCGTGGGCATGCATGCACACATGCCCAGCATGAGTTTAAGCCATCGGTTCCAGGATTTGAACCCACAGTCAACTACATGAGAGTCCAGCAACATAGCCATTACGCTAACTACTAGTCCCAGGTCCCTGTCCTTTGCCATAGACTTTATGGTTTTTCCCTAGCAGGATCAGCAGACTGCTTTCATGTGGTTTTAGGAAGTTACTAATCTTCCTAAAGCTTAGCTCTGGAATAAGTTTGACATCACTTCCACCATTCCCCAGTGGCCAGAACAGTCACATGCCTGCCCAGTTCAAGAGGAGAGGCAGACATAAAGGACCTTTCCATAGGAGAGTGTAGGAGGGAGCTGCCACTCTGAAACTGACACATGGTATATCCCAAAACACATGTCTTTAGGTGTAACTGTTGTAACAGAGCTGTAGGGCAAGAATTCATCACTTAAGGGAAAGAATTCATCACTTAGAGTATACATGCATCATAATGAAAAATATATTGATGGAACTATGATTGTTAAAGGTGCTTCTGGTAAATTATCTGATGGAAATTAGGAATATATTATTGAAAGGTATAGGAAAGGTGATTCTTATTTTATATGGCAAATAATTGGGCCAAATGGTACTCCAGTGTTAAGAGTAGAAATTGTAAGTCATGAACTCTAGGATTTAGCTGAGGAAGTTTCTAGCAAAATTTACAAAATATTTAAGGATTAGCCTTTCTCCTAGCTGCTTATACTAAATTGGAGAGAAGAGAGACAAATTAAAGAAAGCACTGATGTAGGTACCTTGCTCCAGAAATAGATCCAAGAGTTTTCCTAGACAGCCATTAGCTAAGGAGGGGAGACACATGGCTGATGGATCTAATCAACCATCTCAGCAATATCCAAGAATAGAGAAATGGTTATCCAGGAAAAAAATCTATTGAGGAGCATCTTTTCAGATGACTAGGATTTACATAAAAGACCAGCATTTTTTTTTCAGAGAGAGATTTTTGCTATAAGGGTGCATGTGCTCACCAGACAGACAAAAAGCGAGAAATCACTCCCCATGGGGGATGGCACGCTGAAGTCCCTTTTAAACTCTCCTCTTGAGATTTTGAACATGCATACATGCATGCCCAGCATGAGTTACTTCTTTTAAAAATAATTGTTTATTTCATTTTATTTTTTATTATTATTGTCATTTTTTAAAAATTTTACCAGAGAGAGATAGAGTGAAAAAGGGAAAGTGAGAAAGCAAGCCACCAGGTCTGGAACTTGAACTGTGGTCGGCCATGTGGGAGTCCAGTGCCTTAACCATCAAGCCACCTGCTAGCCCCCAGCATGAGTTTTAAGCCATATGGTTTGGGATTACAAACCACTGTTGACTATGTGGGAGTCCAGCAACATAACCATTACACCATCTGCTGGTCTCTCCAACATTTTTCTTAATATTATAGAATGCTTTCACTTGCCAAAGAGAGAGAGTAAGAACGAGAAAGTGAAAAAGCATCCCTCTCCTCCATTCTCTTGGGATTTGGGGCATGTGCACACATGCACCTGGTGTGTTTTTCAAGCCACCAGGTCTGGGACTCAAACTGTGCAGTCAGCCATGTGAGCTCTAGCTGCCTCAACCTCCAAGCCATCTGCTGGCCCAAAGGCCAACATTCTTTTTAAAATTTTATACCCAAGGGCCAGTAGGTGGCATGGTGGTTAAGACATTGGACTCCCATATGGCTGACTATGATTTGAGCCCTAGACCCAACAGCTTGACAATCACTCTGAGTAAGTGTGCACCCATGTCCAAAATCCCAAGAGGAGAATGAAAGAGAAGGGATTACAGAGTGGCCATTCTCCTGGGGGGTGATGGTGTGGTTCTGAGACCACAAGTTCTTCATAGTTTTACATAGAATTAAGTGGATTGGATGTCCCTATCATCTTCATTATGAATAGATGCAAGTCTTGAAGATTTGTGTTTTCAAAACAAACAAAAACTACAGCCTGGAACTGAACAGAATTAGAACAATATCTAAATGAGTTAAACGGTAGCTTCAGTTTCTAGAGCTACTAGAATAAATACTGTTTCTTGAACTTTTTATGTACTTATTTCTGCACTGTGTTTGAGTCCTTTCTTATGTTTTTTAATAAGCCCCATAATACAGGTAATGTTGAGGAAACTTTACTTGGAGTATTGATCCTATTAATACTGTTTTCCCCATATAGATGCTTAGAATTTGTTACTTTACTATAGGCATTTCTCTTAGTTTCTCTTCTCAGTAAATCATACCATTAGATCATGATTTTTTATTTTTATTTTTATTTTTGGAGAGGTTTTTGCTATAGGGCATATGCGCTCACCAGAAAGACAGAGAGAGACAGAGAGACAGAAAGCGAGAAATCACCCCCCCGGGGGGATGGTCACACCACAATCCCTTCATCTCCATTCTCCTCTTAGGATCTTGGGCACACATGCACATGTACCCGGCGTGAGTTTAAGCCACTGGGTCGGGACTCAAACCGTGGTCAACTACATGGGAGTCCAGCGACATAGCCATTATGCCAACTGCTGGTCCTTAGATCATGATTTATTATTAGAGACTCTTTTTCTCAATCACCCATGAAATTCAATAGTTTAAAGCATTAATTTTTTCCTTCTGATCTTCACAGCAAACCATGTTTTTTTTTTTTTAACTCTCCTTCCTATATTACATTTGTGTTGGTCCCAGTACATTCCCATTCTTCACTCAACAACCTATTTAGAGTTAATTACTAACATTGTTTTACTGACACTCCTATTTGATTTCTGAAATTACAAATAGAAAGCACCCATTACACAATAAATATACTCTAATGAATTTAATTTCCTAAAATGACTTCTCAAATATATTAATATGATAGACGCACAAGAATACCTTTAGAAAAATATTTGTATGTGACGTTGATAGACATACTGGTCCTTTAAAGCAGTACCATTTAACATGATAAATACTGTCACATAATGAAAACTAGCTTTTTTTTGAACTGGTACACAATTCTTTCTCTGAAAAGGAACATGCAAAAAGTCTTTGACTTTCAAAATTTTGTTCCAGATAAGATGTGTACAATTTAATGGCCACCCAGAGGGATTTACTTTAAGTTGATTTTATGGTAGTTTTCTTTTTCTTTTTTTTTTTCTTAAGATTTTTGCCATAGGGCATGTGCATGCACCAGAGAGAGACAGAGAAAGAGAGACAGTGAGAGGAAAAGTGAGAAATCACTCCCCAGAGGGGATAGCCATGCTGCAATCCCTTCTCCTCTATTCTACTCCTGGGATTTGGGGCACACATGCACATGTGCCTAGTGTGATTATCAAGCCACCAGGTCTGAGACTCAAACAGCTATAGGCCATGTGGGAGTCCAACACCTTAACCAACATGCCACCTGCTGGCCCCCATGGTAGTTTTCCTTGGTCTTCTGGTACAGGAGTCCTTTTTCCCCAAATATTTTCATAAAATATATTTAATATTACAGAATAGCAGTAATAATCCTGATGAGGAGATGTTTTTGTCCTATGTTATCTCTATTTTTAAAGAATTATTTAATTTATTGTTGTTGTTATTATTATTATTATTTTAATTTGACCAGAGACAGACAGAGATACAGGGAAAATGAGAAAGCAAGTCACCAGGTCCAGGACTCAGACCACGGTCAGCCACCTGCTGGCCCCCCTGTTGTCTCTATTCATTTAAAGGGGAGCTCTGGAAATTAACTTCCTTCCTTCCCACCTGCACTACTCAGGGAAGCTCTCTCTAGTATCATGCTCTTACTCTATTTTCCTCTTGAGCATGTGGTCCAGCCAAAGAGAGAATACTCTTGGGGGAAGGTGTGGAGTGTTGTATCCCTTCTTATGGTTTCAAGAGGTTTTTTTTTTTTTCCCCCAGAGGTTTTTGCTATAGGGTGCGTGCGCTCGCCAGACAGAGAGAGAGAGACAGAGAGATAGAAAGCGAGAAATCACCCTCCAGGGGGGATGGCCACGCCGCAATCCTCTCTCCTCCATTCTCCTCTCAGGATCTTGGGCACGCACGCACACATGCCCGGCATGAGTTTAAGCCACCGGGTCCGGGACGCGAACCACAGTTGACTACATGGGAGTCCAGTGACATAGCCATTACGTTAACTGCTGGTCCCCAAGAAGTTTTTAATTGGGTAGTTTATGCAGATTGTGTTTCATTATTTAGTTGAGACTGACATCATTTACAGATTTCTGCATCCTGAACAAAAGGGTTATTTACAACTGGTTTCAAAACTTCACATGGAAAACAAAAGAGTGAATATTGGGCTTTCAGCCATATCATAATACACTTGACTAGATTTAAATTCCATGGCTTGTTTCTCTCTCTGGAGATGTAGTAGTTTAGAAGTCATTTTAAAAAGAAGAGCAACTTGGCCCACCTGGTGATGCAGTCAGACACAGGTTGAACTTTAAAAAAAAAAAGCAATGAGAAAATAACCAGCTGTTTTGAATTCATCTACACTATAGAAAAATGCCGCAAAAGAAAACACATAGGGCCAAAAAGAAAATGCAATCAAAGCTGGAGTATGTTAATATGAATGTTAATATTCAAATCACTGGAAGAAAAGGACTTATCTCAGGATGGGCTGCAGGGATTTCAGGCTGGAATTAAACAGCCTTTACATGATACACACTCACCTCTGCAATAGTTAAGTTTGTGTGTAAACTTGACTGGGTTGTGGTGCCTAGATTGTGGTCAAATCTTATTCTTGGATGTTTCTGTGGTATTTTTGGATAAGATTCACTTTTTTTTTTTTTTAAAAAGAGAGATTTTTGCTCTAGGGCACTTGCACTCACCAGAGGCACACAGAGACAGAGAAAGTGTGAAATCATCCCCCAGGAGAGATGACCACACCACAATCCCTTCTCCTTCATCCTCCCCTCAGAATTTGGGGCACGCACACACACGTACCCAGTGTGAGTTTCAAAGCCACTGGGTCCAGAACTCGAACCTCAGTCAGCCATGTGCGAGTCCAGCAATGTAACCACTACATCATCTGCCGGTTCCAACATTTTGCTTTTTTTCTACTTTTCTGTTTTTATAAAGAAATTTTTACTCTGGGATACGTGTGCTTGCTGGAGAAAGAGAGAGAGACAGACAGACAGACAGACAGAAGGAAGGAAAAGAGCCCCCAGGGGGGATGACCATGCCAAAATCCCTTCTCCATTCTTCCCTTGGGATTTTGGGCATGCCCACGTATGCACCTGGTGTGAGCTTCAAGCTACCAGGGCCAGGACTTGAACCACAGTTGACCATGTGGTCCAGTGACATAACCATTACGCCACCTGGTAGTCCAGCTTTATTCTTAGTATAAGGTCATATCTGCCTATATACATTGACAGAATGAACGTATAAATCAGCTACTCAGTGATTTCCAAAGAATGTGAATGTGTTAGAGAAAAATAGCCATTTAATTCCAGCCATTTTCCTTTCCCCATGAATGTAACCACTACAACATTCTAATACTGTCCATTGTACAAATTATAAATCATTTCAGAGGCCTAAATCTCAATCCTTGCTTATTGGGGGAAAAAAATCTCCCCCAGGTTGGAAAGTCAAATGAACCTGGTAGCTAGAAAAATAGTCCCCACATTATTTATTTCAGAAATGCAGGATAAAACTAGTCTGTGAACAGTTGTTTTCTTATCTCATTTCTGCATGAGTAGTCACTTAGCAACTATATGTATTTCACCTTCCTCTGTACCTCTTCCATGTACCTCTCATCTACTCCCACTCAGTTTAGCACTTCCACTGCCCAGGCTGTAATCAGTATTTTAGTGAAAAGGATAGCTACCAGATGCAACTGAACACTGGAGTTATTGTCCAGCTCCCACTCACCTGAAAATGTTCATGCTTTTCTTTAGGCTTTTCAAATGGACCTAATCTTGAGCTGGATTAATGTACAAATGCAGAGGTTGCTGAATCTATCATGGATGTATAGCATCTTTATCAAATTTTTGAAGGGCTGTGTTAAAAGGAGAGTGAATGTGTTACATAACAGAATCAGGATTCACAGGTATAATGAGCAAACATATGCATATCTGCCCAAGTTATGTGGTTCCCCATCTATGTAACTTGGATCAAGAGGATCTGAGAAGTGTCATCTGGAGAAGACTCGCTGGTATGGGAGCAGGCACACAATAGCTAACTTCAAATACTGAAGGGAGGTTCTCCAGCCAGTAGACTTAGAGCTACTGTAAGAAGCTACAAGGATGGAGAATCAGGCACAATTTAATTAGCATGTAACTACAAGGGGCTGAGTAACTTTATTGATCAGTTTGGTATGCTACCACCTACACCACTGAAGGTGAGCCATACATAACAAAAAACAAACAAACAAACAAACAAACAAAAACAGTCTTAACTGGATTTGGATCCAACTTTTATTATCTCATTTAACCTTAAGTATTTCCTAAAGACCCTATATCCAGATATAATTGTATTAATGGTTAGGAATTCAACATATTAATTGAGGATGAGGGCCATTATTCAGTGCATAGCACTTATGCTCATTATAAACACCAAAAATGTTTGCTTTACAAGACAGCAAATTCTGTTCAGTACAAGAATTATGCCAGAGATCCAGTGCTACAGGTCATTAACAGGTATCAGGGACCTGAGTTTATGCTAAATGAAAAATGTTTGAGGCAGAATGTAAGGTATGGATGACCAGCATGATTACTTCTAAAGCTCACATCCTTTGACCCCACTAAGCCATATGATTATGTCACTTCATTAATACTTTATCTGAGTCAATCCATCTACTGTTTTGCTTATAAACATTTATGTTATAGCAGAGAAAGGAGCTCCTACTTCCTATAACACTAAGTGATTAAGTATATGAGCCCTTAGAAAGAGGTGGGTAAGATAATACTTGAGGTTCCAAATAGGTATGGGCAGTATAATCCCATCATGTAGAAAGACATGTAAATTGACACTAACAGATGGCATAATGGTTATGTTGCTGGGCTCCCCCATAGTCAACCTCAGTTCAAGTCCCGGACCTGGCAGCTTAAAACTCACACTGGTTGTGTGTGCATGTACATGCATGCCCAAATCCCAAAAGGAGAATGGAGGAGAAGGGATTGTGGTGTGGGCATCCCCCTGGGGGTGATTTCTCACTTTCTGTCTCTCTGGCAAGTACACATGCTCTATAGCAAAAATCTCTCTAAAAAGAAAAGAAAAGAAAAAGGAAAGGCATGTAGAGAAAAAGGTCACAGTATGGATAGGTTTACTGGGTAACCAACACTTCTAATTGGTGGGATTATAGGTGATTGGTTTTTACAAATTTAAAGTGATAATGTTTAAAGGTAGGGAAAAAGACATACACACTTTTATGTATTCATTATTGTATTATTCAGCTTGGGTTTCCAAACAAATACCACAGAGTGAGTGGCCTAAATGATAGAACTTTATTTGCTCATAGTTCTGTATGTTAGAAGTCCTAGGTCAAAGTCCAGCAAGGTAGGTTCTAGTGAGGGCTCTCTTCCTGGCTTACAGATGGCTACCTTCTTGCTGAATCTTCACAACAGATTTTTCTCTTTTCTCCTCTTCTTATAAGGTCACAGTCTTAGGGACCAGCAGATGGCATATGGTTACGTCACTGGACTCCCACATGGCCGACCGTGGTTTTGAGTCCCAAACACAGTGGCTTGAAACTCATGCGAGGCACATATACATGCAGGCCCAAGATGCCAGGAGGAGAATGGAGAAGGGATTGCAGCGTGGCCATCCCCCTGGAGGGTGATTTCTTTCTCCTCACTGTCTCTGTCTCTCTCTCCCCAATGAGCGTACACACACACACACACACACACACACACACAAACCAGTCTTAACTGGATTTGGATCCAACTTTTATTATCTTATTTAACCTTAAGTATTTCCTAAAGACCCTATATCCAGATATAATTGTATTAATGGTTAGGAATTCAACATATTAATTGAGGATGAGGGCCATTATTCAGTGCATAGCACTTATGCTCATTATAAACACCAAAAATGTTTGCTTTACAAGACAGCAAATTCTGTTCAGTACAAGAATTATGCCAGAGATCCAGTGCTACAGATCATTAACAGGTATCAGGGACCTGAGTTTATGCTAAATGAAAAATGTTATGTATGGCTCACCTTCAGTGGTGTAGGTGGTAGCATACCAAACCACAGTGCTGGAAGCTACATGGCTGAACATAGGTTCAGATCCTCATTTAGCCTTAAAACACTCTGGGTGCATATGCACCCAAAATTATGAAGAGCTAAAGAGCTAGGGGAGGGGCTTTAGATATGGCAAGACCCTATTGAGGCTGCTTCTCTCTCTCATGAGTATGTGCATACACTTTGTTTCATGAGGAAAAATAAACTAAAAGAAAAATGTGATGGGGCCAGCAGATTGCATAGTGGTTACATCACTGGACTCCTACATGGTTGACCATTGTTTGAGTCCTGGACCCAGTGGCTTGAAAATAATGCCAGGGACCTATGCATGTGTGCCTAAGATCCCAGGAGGAGAATGGAGGAGAAAGGATTGTGGTGTGGCCATCCTCCCTCTCACTGTCTCTGTTTCTCTCTCTCTTTCCAGTGAGCGCACACATCCTATGGCAAAACCTCTTAAAAAATGTGATATGCAGGACAGCAGGTGACTTGGAGATTAGGCACTGTATCACGTATAGCCAACTTTGTGGTTTGAGTCCTGGACCCAGAGGCTTAAAAAACATGTTGGGTGCATATGTATGTAAGCCCCAAATCTTGAGAGAATGGAAGAGAAGGGCCATCCCCACTGATTTCTCACTTTATCTTTCTCTGTCTCTCTTCAGCAAGTGGACATGCCCTACAGCCAAAAACCTAAAAAAAAAAAAAGTTAGGTGCTTAAGTACAATGTGTGTTAGTGAGTGCCTCATGCTCCCTTCCCCATCCAATCCCAAATTTAGGTGTCCCTCCCATTAAGATGAAAAACTTCCAGAAAGCAAGAGAACCCATATTGAATTCCAGTCCTTATTCAATATAAGCAAATCACTTCAGATTCCGTGTTTCCATTTCTTCCTCTCTGTGTTAAAGGGGTTGTTAACCCAAAGTACTTCCTCTCCTAAGGTTCTCTAACTCTATGATTCTAACTCTAGGGAAAAAGCACCTAGCAACCCCAAGTAAGTACCTGGACAGAGCAGAACATTTCCCACATGAATAATACACTAAAGAGGTTTTCCTTCAACCGTTTTTAAAAAATATTTTAGTTTATTAATCCTCTCATGAAAAATCCGCATAATCACTGCAGATAGTCATTGCAGAATCTTTACTCCTTTGACTTTTTGCCAGCACCAACATTGGCCTTTGCAGTCCCCCTGACTTTCTTCATTCTGTTCTTGTGTTCCTTTCACTGTTTTCTTGACGTCTTTTTCTTCTCATAAAGGCCATGTCTTGCAAGTCTGTTTGGGTTCATTTTTCTTCACATAATCCAAAGAATCGTAAATCATGCCAAAGCCAGTTGTCTTGCTACCACCAAAATGGGTTCTGAACCCAAACACAAAGATGACATCTGGTGTGGTCTTGTACATCTTTGCTAGTTTTTCCCGAATTTCTGTCTTAGGTACTGTTGCCTTCCACGGGTGAAGGACATCAGTGACCATTTGTTTCCTCTGAAGTAGTCGGTTGGTCATGAATTTCCTGGTTTGGATAGTTACTGTGTCATTCATGATGGCGATATATCCTCAAGCAGCCAGGGACGAAAAGCTTCCTTCAACCATTTTGTTCAGCTGAAAAGAGTACCCTTGTGTACTTTTCTTCCCTTAGGAGATCACCAAGAGTAAACCACAGGACTCTCCAGAGAATGACTATATTTATTATTTTATTGCTACATTAGAAATGAAAACAAACTGTGAGAAGCTGCAAAAGCATGCAACTTCATGAAGATTATAGAGCAATGGAAGCACCCATTGTAGAAGGTTAAAATTAAATTATCCTGTAAATGGTACAAGGACTACATACACAATGGTCATCAATGGTGAGATTATTGACAGCATCTGCCATCTGGAATTTGTACACCAATGGGAAGTTTAAAATTGAACTTAAGGGAACATTGATCACCCCAACCTCTTAGCCAGGGAATATAGGTGAGAAGGCATTAGAAGATGCCTAACATCTATGCAAACACATAGGTTTACAAAAAACAAGCCTGAAGTCTAGCTTCTCAGGGAATTTGAAATTTGCTCT
>NW_006206863.1:13224-27909 GCF_000334495.1 Tupaia belangeri chinensis
CTTTCTCCGGTTGGATAGCCCGGGGGGTGGGTGGGTATCAAGAGTATTTTCCTACGATTATGTTCAGTTTCTTCCAAAAGAGCTCTTTGCTAAGTCATTGAAGACTGCCATGCATGCTTGAAGTTTAGAATGCCAAGGCACTAACCACAAATCCTCATGGTGAGGCTCATATGTGCCTTTGTGTACATGTCAACCACCTGAGCATTTGTTAGAATCTATATCAACCTTGGGATTTTTTTCCCATTTGAAAGGCAGATTTATGCTGTTAACACTTTTTTTGCATAGATTAGTTGAAACTGAGGAGTAAGGGAAGCATTCTTCAGATTCATCTATCACTGTATAATTATTAGATTATCAGAAAAGTCATGACATTTTTCTTTTTTTCTATGGAAAAATGTGTCATGACTTTCCCAACAGCCCAATAGATAATTATACCATTTCAGATCATTTTGACTATTTTGAAATGCTCAAAAAATGCTCACGTGACAAAAGTACCCTTCAAGTTTTGTGAATACACTTGGAGTTCTCCAGTAGGTTGTGACTCTGAGAGCAAAACTGATCCTAAAGATCTCTTGGAACCAGCAGTTGGCGTAATGGCTATGTTGCTGGACTCCCATGTAATCAACTGCGGTTTGAGTCCTGGACCCAGCAGCTTAAACTCATGCCGGGCGCATGTGCATGTGTGCCCAACATCCCAAGAAGAGAATGGAGGGGAAGGGTGTGGCCACTCCCTCCAGGGGGTGATTTCTTGCTTTCTGTCTCTCTCTGTCTTTCTGGCAAGTATACATGCCCTATAGCAAAAACTTCTCAAAAAAAAAAAAAGATCTCAACTGTTCTCCTGCCTTATCTTGGCACCAAGTAGAGAAGGCCAAAATGGTAGTTTGTGTGGTTCTTTAGGGGTGAGATCACGGAATCAAATTTCTAGATGCAGAAAAATGCCTAATAACAAAAATGTACAAAATTCAGACTTTTCCAGTGCTAAGTTGACTATTCTAAGACTGGCTTTAATGTGCTTTTTAGTAATTTTCCAATGGGAAACTAGATTTTTATTTCCTCATTACTACTATGGCCTATCACATGAGAACCACTTATATAGCATGAACAAGACAACTATTTGGTAATCTTAACTATTATATTAAATACAATGGTACTCTAATTATTACTTACTCATATGTGGCAAAATTTACTAGAAGATAGGCTTATTTGCTTATCTTTTCAACTTTCAACATTGTCTGTCTCCACTAAAAGCCCCCCATGAATTACTTTTCTTCAAAGGAAGAGTATTTTTTTCTTCAGTATTAGTTTTCTTCAGTTTGGATCTGTCAAATTTCTCCACTTCTGACAAGTCTGGCTTATCACTCATCTTGACTAAAAGAAAGACTGAAAATTTTTTTGAAAACTTACTAGTTCAAACTATCATCAGACTAAGGGGTAATGATCAAATATTTACTTTTCACATTTAATAGTATTTATTTTACCTGCTAATTTGCAACAGAAAAACAATGATAGATCTTAGACAAGTCATTTTTTATTAGAATTCCACATCATTACCTCATTTTTGACAGGCAGAAAATGCCATTGGGTCAGGATACACCAAAGGTGCTCTGGAAATCCAGAGCCAACATGTCTGACTCATAAAATCACAGCAAAGGTAAAATGGAGGTGATAGAAGCACACAGCAGATAGGGATAGAAGACCCAAAAAGGACCGGAATTGACCATGACTGTGTAACAGAAGAAAGCGCAATTTGAGTATCTCATTTTCTATTCATTGACATTTGAGGAGGGTGCAATTTTCTTGGGGATGGGGAGAAGCACAAACACACAAAGTTTGCGTAAACTGTACTAATTTCCTTCCATTCTAAGTGCAGTAGACTAGGGGGCTAGAATAAATTAAAGAAGTTTAATCTGGTCATAAGTATTAACAATTACTCATCACATAATAGCTCCTGGTGGCACTGGTTTGAAAATGCTGTAGGATGGGACAGTTAATTAGTATCAGACCTAGGACTTCAGAAAAATGGGATAAATCAATCGGAGTTGAATCTTGGATAAACCAGAGATGAGTGTTTAATATTTTGAGACAAGGAGATGAGACTCCAAAGTCTGTGGCTACGAACATAATGAAATGATTGGTGCCCTACGGACCTCTTGGTTTTTCCAGAAGAGACAATGGGAGTTCCAGAAACAGGAAGGCGGAGCTCTCATGCACATGTCTGGTCCCATCCTGGTGGCATGAGATGTGTCCATTGCATAGAAGCACACAGCAGATAGGGATAGAAGACCCAAAAAGGACCGGAATTGACCATGACTGTGTAACAGAAGAAAGCGCAATTTGAGTATCTCATTTTCTATTCATTGACATTTGAGGAGGGTGCAATTTTCTTGGGGATGGGGAGAAGCACAAACACACAAAGTTTGCGTAAACTGTACTAATTTCCTTCCATTCTAAGTGCAGTAGACTAGGGGGCTAGAATAAATTAAAGAAGTTTAATCTGGTCATAAGTATTAACAATTACTCATCACATAATAGCTCCTGGTGGCACTGGTTTGAAAATGCTGTAGGATGGGACAGTTAATTAGTATCAGACCTAGGACTTCAGAAAAATGGGATAAATCAATCGGAGTTGAATCTTGGATAAACCAGAGATGAGTGTTTAATATTTTGAGACAAGGAGATGAGACTCCAAAGTCTGTGGCTACGAACATAATGAAATGATTGGTGCCCTACGGACCTCTTGGTTTTTCCAGAAGAGACAATGGGAGTTCCAGAAACAGGAAGGCGGAGCTCTCATGCACATGTCTGGTCCCATCCTGGTGGCATGAGATGTGTCCATTGCCGGGAGTATAATGGAGAGGGCCCTGAGGAGTCAGAAGTATCAAACATGCCTCCGTTTAGTTGAGGTCACTCTAAAACGCTCCCTTGAAGAGGGATTGGACACCAAAATCAAAGCTGGGGAAACCGAGACAAATAAATAATATCAGGGATGAGTTCATATGTCACTTTGTAAGGAACAGTCTGAGTACATTTTTAAGTAATTAATCGTGGTTCTGGTGCCAAGCCTAAGGACAAAAGGGAAAGAGGAGCCAGCGCCGGAGGGCCCGTCCTGGGGTTCCCAACTCCTTATCCTCGCAGACTCCTTGTTCCAACAGGTACCACGGATGGACCTCTTTGGGGGTCCGCCTCCAGGACCGTCCAGAAACTGACCCGTGGAAGCAATCCGCAAAATGCATGGAGGGGCAGTGCGGGGAAGACAAAGGCAAAGAACCTCCCAGACAGCACAGACACAAAAGATAGCCCCAATCCTGGTCCCTCAGGTTCCCCAAAGTGCGACACTCCACTCGCCATCCCCAGGCCCCCAAGCCTTCCCATGTCCATCACCCTTGAGTTGCACATCTTCACCTGAAAGCTTGGCGACTACTGAAAGACGACGGTCCACCTGGCAGTGAACACTGCATGCTCTGGACCAAGTTAGCGTTCCTGCTCAGAATCATATAATTATAAACTCTGTGGCTGGCCCCGCCCCAGACCCTGCCCTAGTTCTCTCTGATTAGCCAAGAGGTCCCGGACTTACCTTCTCACTCCTCCCTCCACTTTAGCCTAGAATGTCTGGCCTCTACATTGGACTTCACTCAGGGCAAGGGTTTTGGTGACATCGTAGCAGACCCCGCCTTCCCAGACCTGTCCCAGTCCTCTCTGATTGGCCCAGGGACCACGAGCTCACCTCACTGTCTCTCCCACTGCCAAGTTCCAAGTTTCCTTCTTTCTGGGTACACTCATTGCTCCAGAACCCATCTTGCCCTATTAGCTTTGAACCTCAGCAACTCCGAGGTCCAAGTTGAATGAACTGTACTCAGGCTGTTTGGGCTTTGTATAGTCTTTGATCTATTCATTGTTTCTGTTTTCATTCTTGGCCAAGTCTAGGAGTAGGGGTGCTCATGGTCAGGGTGAGTGAGTCGGGATCATTCACTTCAACAGTGGGACATTTCTGTGACTGGTGCTGTCCTATGCAAAAGTCACATTTTTACTTTCTTGGCCACCTAAACCAGATAGTTCAGAATAATGGCCATAGAATCTGCTACAACTATCTTTATATCCCAAATCCCTAGCACTTTGCTTGACCCACAAAAGAATTCTCTGTAGACTGAAGTAATAAAGCCATGATAGAGCACAATTTTGGGGCAGCAGCACCACCCAGTGTCTGTTGGGGGAGAAACATAGGATCTGGCAGTTATGCAAAAGGAGTAAAATGTTCAAGGTCATTTTATGGATACTTACCCAGAAACTTAGGGCATTAAGGTAGAATGGAGGTAGAACTGTCTTTAGCTTGCATCCCATATTTTATATTTGGCTCATGTATGGTGGTAGAGATTACAAGACTTTCTCAAGCTTTCCCACACCTCGCTCCATCCCTTTTTTATGTTCTTTTAGCACTGTGTTAATTTTAATTTTGTGTGTCTATTAAAGAAACTTAAAACAGAAAGGCACATTCATTCAACAAATAATATTCATAGAGTACCTACAATGCCCTAGGCACTAAATATAAATACTAGTCTTTTCATGATGCTGGTTTCAGTGTTATTAATATTGAGGCATATTTACTTTTTCTTTAAGGAATGAAAACATTAGAGGAAAATATGACCATTTACCCTCCCACTTCCTCAGGGGTAGTCCTGAATGTAAGGGATAGCTTTCCAGACCATTTTCCTATCATTACAGGTCTATGTGATTTTTGTTCCCAGGAGCAAAATGAAGTATTATTTGAACCAGTACTGCCAGACCTAAGATTACACTCTCCACATCACTTGAAATTGACAGGAGCCCCATATGCCGACCTCTCCAGAGTCCAAACCTTAAATTCTGCCATCCCTGTCTGCCTCGATTTCATCAGAACTCATCTTATGATGATGATTACCTCCTTTTGTGACAGTCACCACAAGAAGCCTAAGATCCCCAAGATACCTCTCAGCTCCCACAATCTAACCTCTATAAGGTTGTGTCCACATCCCTTCTTCCCCTCTTTAGTTCACTTCTCTCTCCCCTCCCCTACTACTTAATGCAATGCACCCTTGATAATTCCTGTTCATTCACAACCTCTTCTCTGAATACCCTCTTCATTGCTTTGCTCTTCTCTGAAGACTCGGCCCTATGAAACCCACTCACAAGGAGCAGATGAATTTTCTCTTTCATCATCAAAGTACCACAGCTTCTAGTGGGGAGACAAGTTACTTCCCAGCATCTCACTACTCCCTTTAGAACATTTTCCTCCCACTTTCCTAAAAACCTCTAACTTTTTATAGTTTTTGTCACTGACAAGCCTTCATTATAGTTGCTACCTATTAAACTTCCACTCTTCCCATCTTATTTCTTAATGGTTTTAGCTCCTAGAACACAGCCATTCTCAGTGATAGTTGTTCTATCTTAATTGGTGAATTCAGACTGATCATTCTGACAAACTGGCCTCTTCTGTTCATTGGACATTCCTCCTCCATGAGATTGTGCTCAGTGCTACCTTAACTACTCATTCATATGCTGTACCCTAGATCTTTCATTGCAACTATCCAACCCTTCCCATTCTAATTCATTCCATTGCTAGTGAAAGAAATATCTAAGTCTGGGTAAAATAGAGATTTATTTAGCTCAGTTTTGTTTGTTTGTTTGTTTGTTTGTTTGTTTTTGGAGGGAGTTTTAGTTTATTTTTATTCATGATAAAGAGTATATGTACACACACTAAAGAGAGAATCAGAGACAGAGAGAAACACCCTTAGCAGAATCTTGTCATTCTGTCAACCCCTTCCTATAGCCCTTTAGCTCATCAGGACATTGGGCATGCAGGCTCGTGCATGCATGCACACACACACACACACACACACACACACACATACACACACACACCATGTTTTCAGGTTGACCCTGGGATCTGAATCCATAGTCACCCATGTGGCTTCCAACACTGCAGTTTAGTTTGGTACCAACTATGCCACCAGTCTAGTCCTAGCTCAATTTTGGAGGTCCAAAGTCAAGGGGCTACATCTGGTGAGGGTCTTCCTGCTGGTGGGTGGCATGGCAGAGGGCAACACATGGTGAGAGAGCAGGAGCATGCATGTATGTTTATGTTTGTGTGACTTCTTCATTTACTCTCCTTATAAACTCAGCAGGATTCAGTTGTGTGTGTGTGGGGGGGGTGGCACCTGATTACCTTAATCTTAATCACCTCCCAAAAGTCCTGTCTTTTAATCCCATAACCAGATTAAGTCTTCACCCTCTCCACACCACAATGATGGCTCACCAAATTTTAACTCACGAATTTTGAAGGGACATATTCAAACTATAGCACCTTCATAATTTGTTTCAAACTTCTTTTCTGAACATACTCTGCTCTCTTTCCAGCTCACTTTCTTTGGCACTTCAATTCCTTTATTCATTAACTTCACCAAAATCTCTATAATCAATTGGTCCTACCAGATTTTCACCATCTCTCATTCCCTATTTATCTTCTCAACTCTCCTACCTTAGTTGAATGTCATGCTCAGTCTTTATAATCACATATTTACATATACCCTCCACTATTCTGCCCCTTTCTTACTCTGTATTGCTTCCCTGGCAAAAAATCCTGTGTATAGGTCAGGTTTAAATCTGTATTAGTCAGGACTTTCCAGAGAAACAGAACAAACAGGATAAGCATATACATAAAAGAGGAGATTTATTATAGCAATTATCTCATATGATTATTAGGTGGAGAAGTCTTATAATAGCTATCTACAACCTGGAGAAACAGTCAAAAGACTCAGAACCAGGAAAGCCAGCTCTCAGTTCAAGGCTGAAGGCCTAAGCAGCCTTGGGAGACTGTTGGAATGACTCAGAATCCAAAAGTTAAAGAACTTGACAGTATTTCTGGTCAGAGGGGCATAAGGGAAAAGCATCTGTAGAAAGCAAATGTAATCAAGGGTCAAGCAACAAAGTAAGAATGGAGTGGGAAGATGTGCAGACAGCAGAAGGAGAAAACCTATCCCATCCTGGAAGGAATATCATAGGGTAAAAAGTATCCTCTACTTCTCATTTGCCCCTCCTATGCCCACAGCCAATTGGAGAGTGCCTGCCCACCTTGAAGGCAGCTCTTCCTTTCTCAGTCCACTGACTCACATGTCAGTCTTGTCTGGAAACACTCTCATAGATTCACCCAGGAACAATGCTTCGCCAGCCATCTAGACAGTTCTTGATTTAGTCAATTTACCCCAAATTAACCATTACATTTGGCTAAATCCAACTACATCCCCCCAGGAGTCTGTACCCACACAGATAAACCTGGCTAGAGAGAAACACACAATCACATGACTAATATCATTATAACTTCATGACCATGAACTTCAGTCATGCCTTTAATGCTGCTAGGCAATTATCCTGTATATCTCCTATCCCTTAACTTTTTGGCTTTTCCAAGTTATTATTTTACAACCTCTTTTTTTTTCTTAAGCTCCCAACACCACCAAATCTTCCATTGTTCCCTATTTCACTAGAAAATTGAACCCATCAAAAAAGAACTTGTACAGGTTCCTACCATGTCATTGCTTCACTTATCTACACCTACATCTACATGCATGGCCTTCCTGATGACATCATACATGATTGTTATGGGTTGACCTGTGTCCCCCTGATATGCCAGACTGTGACTTAATTATCTCTCTAAAGAGGATGTGTATACACACACATACACACATACATATATACATATATTAGATCATTGGGAAAGTCATGATGTACTTTTCTATGAAAAAAATGTGTCATGACTTTCATGACTATATATATATATACACATATACACACACACATATATACATATATACATATATATGTGTGTGTGTATATGTATATAAAATGGAAATAATGTGTGAATATATATGTATGTACATATGATGAGAAATAATGGTGTGTATATATACACACACACACATGCATACATGCATATGCACACAGAGTAAGAGAAACTTCAAAAATTTTATGGGAAAGGGAATTAAAAGATAAATCTATAAAGTCTATTTCTCAACATTTCTCAGCTTTCTTGAGTTCAAGATACTTGTTAGCAATATCAGCCATTTAGTTCATCCCTAAAGAACTGAGGGTCCTGGTAATTTAACTATGTCAATGCAGCCTTTTTTTACATCACTGACTGAAGAAAACATGGGTGCCCTTGAAAAGTTTTCTAAGATTAGGAAACAAAGGCCAGCTCCATGGCTTGATGTTGGGGCAGCCAGATCCCATATGGACCACCAAATGGTTCAAGTCCCAGACCTGTTGACTTGAGAAACATGCCATGCACGTGTATGCACATGCCTAAAATCCTGTGGGAAGGGAAAGATGAAAGAGAAGGGATTGCATCATGATCATTCCTATGAAGGGTGCTTTATCTTCTTCCTTTTCATCTCTATGCTGAGAGCATGCATCCTCTAGCAACAAAACAAAACAAAGATTAGGAAACAAAATGAAGTTACAAGGAACCAAATCAGGACTATGGGTGAATGTCTTATTTCCTATAGAAATTCTCACAAAATCTCCCTTGTGATGAGAGTAATGAGCAGAAGCTTTGTTGTGATGGCAAAGTACTCTATGGTGAAGTTTCTCCAGGAGGTTTTCTGCTAAAGCTTTAGCTAACTTTCTCAAAACACTCTTATGATAAGCAGATGTTTTTGTTCTTTGGCACTCCAGAAAGTCAACAAGTAAAATGTTCTGAGTATCCCAGAAAACTGTTGCGATGACCTTTGTTCTTGACCAGTCCACTTTTGCTTTGACTGGACCACTTCCACCTCTTGGTAGCCATTGCTTTGATTGTATTTTGTCTTCAGGATCTTACTGGTGAAGTCAAGTGTCATGTCATGTTACAGTTCCTTAAATAAACACTTCAGGATCTTGATCCCACTTGAAATTTTCCATTGAAATCTCTTTTCTGCAGCTAATATGAACAAAACAGTCTTGGCACCCATCAAGCAGAAAGTTTGCTCAACTTTTTCAGTCAGAATTGTGCTAGCTGAACCAACTGAGATATCTATGGGTTTGACCATTGTTTCTGATGGTAATCATGGGTCCTCTTCAGTTAGAACACACGAAAAAAATTTTTTACCCACAAATTGATGTGTATGGTCTGTCACTGCAAGTATCATCTTCAATACTGTCTTGTCCCAACTTAAAATGAGTTATCCATTTGTAAACTGCTGATTTCTTTGGGGGCATTGTCCCCTTAAACTTTTGTAAAGAGTCAATTATTTCACTAATCCTGACTATTGCTTTTTTTCTGTGAGCAATTAAGTCTTCTGTCTCTCATCCAAGATTCTCACGTCTAACAGAATCCATGAAATTGTGGCAGGCCCATGTGTTAGCTTATAAATAGGATAAAATCCTAGACCATGTGCAGTCTTGACAAGTATATTTCTTCACTTTCAGATACACAGTTTTCCTTTACTACAATTTTATACTTTTCTGCAAATGGTTTAATATATTTTTGTTAGCAATTTTCCTAACTGATATAGAGATTTGTGGGGGTGGCTATTTTAAATGGGTTATTTACAATAACCCATTGTGTTTCCTTTTCTTCTTTTTTTAAACTGCGTTCATATTGTTGCTCTTTGCGTCACAGGGTGTGTGCACTCACAAGAGAGGGAGGAAGCTCTGCCCAACGGGCCATGATCACACCACATCCTCTTGCCTTCATTCTCCATTCTATTAGGAGTTGGGGCACACAAACACACATGCCTTCTGTGATTTTCAAGCTTCCAGGACCAGGATTCAAACCTCAGCCATGTAAGATCTGGCTCCCTATATACTGTGCTTAACTTCTACACTGTGGGGCTAGCCCATTTCCACTCCATTTTCTACTTATCTGTTGAATTCCACATAATTTTCTTTCACTTTTTTTTTTGGAGAGGTTTTTGCTATAGGGTGCGTGTGCTCGCCAGACAGACAGAGAGAGACATAGAGACAGAAAGAGAGAAATCACCCCCCAGAAGGGATGGCCACACCACAATCCCTTCTCCTCCATTCTCCTCTCAGGATCTTGGGCACGCACGCACACACACCCGGCATGAGTTTTAAGCCACCGGGTGTGGGACACGAACCGCAGTCAACTAGATGGGAGTCCAGCGACATAGCCATTACACTAACTGCTGGTCCCAATTCCACATGATTTTTACATATCACCAATATAGCTCATTTGGAATAATGTATTATTTCTCTCAGTAAATTGTTGGCTTCTCTTGAGACCAGTAGCCTTGTCTTATTCATGTCTGTATTTTTCCAATGAACATTTAATTATTTTTTAAGAATTATTTATTTAATTTTATTTATTTATTCAGTTATTTTAATTTGACCAGAGAGACACACATGGAGGGAGAGTGAAAGTAAGAAAGGAAGCCACCAGGTCCAGGGTTTGAACCATGGTTTGCCATGTGGGAATGTCCAGTGCCTTAACCACCATACTACCTGCTGACCCTTAAACATTTAATTCTAACATTTATTGAGCATATACTATATGTCAATTGCTAAATAAGGAATGAGAGTTGTATACTCATAAGCAAAATAAGGTGCCTGTTCTCAAGTAATTTACAAAATGTGAAGAAGACAGACACAGCCACAAAATATTACTATTTTTTTTAGGGGTTTTTGCTATAGGGCACGTGCACTCACCAGACAGACAGAGACAGAGAGACGCCCGGCGTTGAGTTTTAAGCCACTGGGTCCAAGACTCGAACCGCAGTCGACTATGTGGGAGTCCAGCGCCATAGCCATTACGTTAACTGCTGGTCCCACAAGTGGTAACACTATTTTTAAAAAGTAATATGGGGCCAACTGGTGGCATGGTAGTTAAGGTGGCTGAATCTCACATGGTGGACTGTGTGGTTCGAGTCTTGGACCCTGCAGCTTGAAAGACATGGTAGGTGAATGTATGTGTATGTACGAAATCCTGAGAGAACAATGCATGAGAGAAGATTGTGATGTGGCCATCCCCCTCCCTCTGGGGGAGTGCTTTCTCACTTTCCCTTTCTCTCTCTCTGTCTGTCTTTTTGTCTCTCTCTCTCCAGTGAGCACACATGCCCTACGGCACTTTTTAAAAAAAAAATGTAATATGCAGTATAGCAGAGGTATGAACAAAGTACCACGGGAATGGGGCAATTCAATGTGGAGGATTCTAGAAGAGCTCATACAATAAGCAATGTTCAAATTGGGCCTCAGAAGTTGTGCCTCAATCTAAACTAGTGCAGTGAAGACATAGAAAAGGGAGGTGACTTCTCTAACCATACCTGGCATCCACAGCCTTCCAAAATTTAGCTCCAAGATACTCTCCCAAAATCAGTAGCTGTGCCCCCTAGGAAATAAAACTTAGCCTCTCATGACAAGTTCATGACATAGACTATCTTCCATACTCATAATGTTTGAGTTCCCACCTTCTTGCTTTGAATTACATATAGCACAGTGATTAAGAGCATAATGATTTATCTGGAGCCAGACAAATTTGTATTCTGACCCAGGCTTTGCAATTATGAAGTCTTGGGCAAATAAAAACTTATAAATGATACATATTTCATAGGATTCTGTGATAAATTAGATAATCCCTACTGAGCTTTGGTATAGCACCTGGTACAGAATAGGCACTCAATAAAATCTTTTATGAATGGTACCTCTCCTTTACCAATTCCTCTGATTCTCAAGTCAATTAAAACACACATATATATCAAGTATGTGTAATAGGTTGTATTGGGTATCATGGAGAACACAAAGATGAGTAAGACCCCATCTCTTCCACTGACATGTCAAATAGAGGATAAAAAATATGTACACAAATAATCATGAGGCAAGGCAGATTTAAAAGATGTGAATTGCTGCTGTGACCATGCATAGCATGAGGAAGCTAGAGCATATGATTACCAAGACCATTTCTAAATTTAACATTATGATTTTATGACTTCTAAGATTGTAAGTACTATATAGATGTTAATAAGTACCAGGAGATGGCCCAACCTGCTGGCAACAGTCAGTAGCAAACTGAACTGCAGGGTTGGAATCCATATGGCTGACCACATTTTCAAATTCTCAGGTAAACTTGAAAATACACCATACATGTGCTGCTTAAAAGCCGGATGAACCAGTGTAATGAGACCCTGTCTAGGGTGCTTCCTTTATTTTTAGAAAAAAAAAAAAAAGAATAGTTCAGAAACTCTAACAGAATAAGATGAGAAGACCTTCTCTCTCAGATATCAAGACTTATTTCAATGCTACAGTAATAAGGCAATGCTGTACTGGCACAGTGTTAGACAAATAGACCAGTGGGACAGAACAAACAAGCCAGAAATAGTCATAAGAATATAAGTGAGGACCAGCCCATGGCCTTATGTGAGCTGGATAATAGTTCAGAAACTCTAACAGAATAAGATGAGAAGACCTTCTCTCTCAGATATCAAGACTTATTTCAATGCTACAGTAATAAGGCAATGCTGTACTGGCACAGTGTTAGACAAATAGACCAGTGGGACAGAACAAACAAGCCAGAAATAGTCATAAGAATATAAGTGAGGACCAGCCCATGGCCTTATGTGAGCTGGATTCCATATGTCTGACGGTGCAGTATGAATCTCGGGCCTGTTGGCTTGAAAAGTATGCAGAGTGCATATACATGCATGTCCAAAATCCTGAAAGGAAAATGGAGGAGAAGGGATTACAGCATGACCATTCCCCATGGGCAGTGCTTTCTTTCTCACCTCCCACCCCCGTCTCTCTCTGGTGAGTATACATGTCCTCTGGCAAATTTTTAAAAAATCAAAAAAAGAATACAAATGAACACTTGATATTTGACAGAATTAGCATCATAAATAAGGGGGGAAGGAAAGACCTTTTGGCAAATGGCATTGAAGCAATTGAATATTTATAAGGAAATTGGACCTTTATTCTTATAGTCTACACAAAAATCACTCTAAGTAATAATTCCAAGTATACTAAAGACCTAAATGTGAAAGGCAAAATTATTTAAAAATGTAAATATTGGCTCTACTGCAGTAGTATATGCTAGGCTCAGCAGGCTAAGGCCACATGGGAGACCCAGGTTAGATTCCCATCTTACCCTAGAGAGCTACATGTGGTGTCATATGCTTGTGGTCCCAGCTACTCTGGAGGCCAAAGCAGGAGGATTTCAACCCAGTAGAGTTCTGTCTAATACACACACAGACACACACACACACACACACACACACACACACACTATTTTAAATGTAAATATAGGGGAATATTTTTATGATGTTGGAGTAGAGGATTTATTTGAAGAGACACAAAAAATACTTCACATAAAGAAAAAGGACTGAGAACTTGGGATATATTATGATAAAAAAAAAAACCTTCAGGAGCCAGCAGGTGGTGTGGTGGTGAAAAGTGCTGGATTCTCACATGGCCAACTGTGGTTTGAGTCCCAGACCTGGCAGCTTGCTTTCTCGCCTTCCCTCTCTTTCTCTCTCTAGTCAAACTAAAAACTAATAATAACAAATGGAATTAAATAAATACATAATTTAAAAAAAAACTTCTCTTTAAAGAAATCATCAATTAAATTTTTTAAAAATAAGTGACAGGGGTCAGCAAATGGCATAGTGGTTAAGGCCTGGACTCCTGCATGGCTGACTGTTGTTTGAGTCCCAGACCTGGAAGCTTGAAATTTACAATAGGTGCTTGTGCATGTGTGCCCAAAATCCTGAGAGAAGAATGGAGGAGAAAGGATTGTGATGTGGTCATCCCGTCTGTGGGTGATTTCTCACTTTCTGTCTCTCCAGCAAGTGCACATGCCCTATAGCAAACACAAAAAACTCTAAAAATAATGACGAAGTGGAGAAAGTTATATGCAACACATAAAAGGACAACGGATTAAAGTTAGAACAAATAACACCTAAAAATTTATCAGCAAAAGTCATACAATCCAACAGAAACAAAATGGAAAATATCTTGAAAACATGAGACCAAAAAGAGGAAATCATAATGTCCAATATGCATGAAAAGATGTTCAACATTATTAGCAATCAGGAAAATCAAATTATGAGATGCCATTTTAATCATAATAGATGAACAAAAATCAAGTCTGATAATACCAAGTACTGGCCAGCAGGTGGAGCAATGAGAATTATAAACAGGGCTAGTAAGGTTGTAAATTGGTATATGCCATTAGGAAAAGTTAGGCATCATCTAGTGAAGTTGACAGTGCCCGTACATCATAAACCAGTAATTCCATTCTTGGGTAAGTACCCTAGAGACACATGTGTTTATGTACACTTCCTAGAGTATTCACGGTTGCATTGTTTGGTAACAGCCAAAAACTGGAAATGATTAGACTGTCCCTCGAGTTATCATGGACAAATTGTGGCGTATTCATATAGTGGAATACTGTGCAGCAATAAAAATGAACCAACTACAGCTATCTGCAATGACATGGCTGTGTCTCACAAACTATATGGACTGAAAGAAGATAGTTACGTTTCCAAGTTTATAAAGTACATAAAGTTCAAACATCTGCAAAATAAAACTGTTGTTTAGGGATACTTGCAAAGAAGATAAACTCGCACAGACACACACACACACACACACACACACACACACACACACAAAGAAATGATTATCCCAAAAGGCAGGATCAGGATTACCTATAGGATGGAGGGAGAAATGTTA
>NW_006206863.1:28059-29084 GCF_000334495.1 Tupaia belangeri chinensis
GGAAAGAGAAAAAGCAAGCCGCTAAGTCAGGGACTCGGACTATGGTCAGCCATATGGTAGTCCAGTGCCTCAGTCACCACATTACCTGCTAGCTGCTATAAATGTTCTTTCATCTGACAGTTCCCTTCTGAATTCTTCTCTTTTCTTCATAAAATAGAAAGCAAGAACAGTAGTTGGAAATGAATGGGGAGGAGATATTAAATTTTTTAAGGAAAGGGAGATGGTATGAATGAAATGGAGATAATGGAGAGTGAACAGAATAGGGGAATACAGCATTTTGAAAATCATTTTTTACAAAGGCATTTTACTTTTTCTAGATTAATTATGCTTTTTCTTCCATATTTCAACAATTTTATTAATTTTATTTAACACTATAGTTATTAAATATACTTATCCAAGTTTTTATAATGCTATTCAATGTTTGAAATAAATGTTTCGTGTTTGTTTTCATACCATATACAGTGTGGGAAAAGGGTGGGAGGAGGAGAGCCTGAGGAAAGACATTAAAATAAATTTTAAAAGCAAAATTAAGTCTTTTTTTTTTTTAAAGAGGTTTTTGTCTTAGGGTGCCGGCACTGCAGGGGGGCGGGGGGGGCAGCGAGAGAGAAGTGAGAAATCACCCTCCAGGCAGATGACCACATGGCAATCCCTTTACCTCCATTCTCCTCCCGGGATCTTGGGTATGCATGCACATGCACCGGTAGTGATTTTCAAGGCACCAGGTCCAGGAATCTAACCACAGTTGGCCATGTGGGAGCCCAGCAATGTAACCTCTGTGCCATCTGCTGGTCCCCACAAAATTAAGTCTTTTTTTAAAATATCTTTTTGGAAAGATTTTTGCTACAGGGCGCATGCACTCGCCAGAAAGACAGAGAGAGACAGAGAGACAGAAAGTGAGAAATCACCCCCAAGGGGGGATGGCCATGGCACAATCCCTTCTCCTCCATTCTCCCTTCGGGGTCTTGGGCACACATGCACATGCGCCCGGCATGAATTTAAGCCACCAGGTCTGGGACTTGAGCCAT
>NW_006206863.1:29125-32913 GCF_000334495.1 Tupaia belangeri chinensis
AAAACAAGGGCGGGGAGAGAGAGAGAGAGAGAGAGAGAGAGAGAGAGAGAGAGAGAGAGACTCAAGGCTGCAATCATCCAGCTTCCATAGGTTTTTGCCATAGGGCAGGCGCCTCCATGCCCTGAGTCTTCATAAATTATACAGATATAATTGTCATAATACATTATTATTTTGCCTTGAACTTTCAAAATGATGATGTAGTTTATACCAAAGTACATGCACTCCCACAGGGATTATATGATGACTTTTAATCCTTTTTCTTTCAGCTTGTTATACCAAGTAGTCTTAGTGTTAAATTCTACATTTTATATCTTTAAGCAGATGTAGGTATATAATACCTCCTTATTGTATTTATCTAAAGTCCTAAAATTTTAAATATAAAAAAACTAACAGCATTAACATGATAAAACTAAACATTGACATTTTAAATTACTAAAAATTTATGATATTCTTTTTATCTCTTATTTTTTACATTTAATCACCGTACATATTTTAAAGAGATTTTTTGTTATAGGGCATGTGCTCTCACTGGAGAGATAGAGACAGAAAGCAAGAAATCACCCGTGGGGGCTGGGGGGTGGCCACAGCACAATCCCTTCTCCATTCTCCCCTTGGGATTTTGGGCATGCATGTACCTCACCAGGTCCACGACTTGAACCACAGTCAACTACATGGGAGTCCAGCAACATAACCATTATGCCATCTGCTGGTTCCTCAATCACTGTACATCTTTACAGCATACAAAATAGATTTTCCCAGCATGAATACACTGTATATTAGTCCAGTCAAAGATATTACCATACACATTATCATCACCAAATAATTTTCCATTTTTGTGTTCATTAAATGTTTTGATTCTTGGGGAAGCCAGCAGGTGGCATAGTAGTTAAGGCAGTGGACTCTCACATGGCCAACAGCAGTTCAAGTCCCTGTCCTAGTTGCTTGAAACTCAGGGAGTGTGTGTGTGTGTGTGCATGCCCAAAGTCCTAGAAGGAGAGTAGAGGAAAAGGGATTACGGTATGGCCATCCCTCCTGAGGGGTGAGTTCTCACTTTTCCTCTCACTGTCTTTGTCTCACTCCAGCAAACATATTCTCACTTTAGCAAAAAAAAATCTAAAAACTAAATAAATATATAAATAAAACTTTTTTGTTATCCCACCCCTCAATTCCCTCCCTTCCAACCACTTCTCCTTTACTTGGAAGATTTAAATAGAAAATGTTGATAGGTCTATATAACTTTACAATATTGCCTAGGTTTTTGAGTTTGGGGGTTTTGTTTGTTTGCTTTCTTTAATTTGCCAGGGAGAGTGAGAAAGCATCCTCTATGGGGGGATGGTCACACCACAATTCCTTCTCCATTTCTCCCTCCTTTCTAGATTTTGGGCACAGGTGTACATGCACCTGGTGTATATTTCTCAAGCTGCCAGGTCAGAACTTGAACCATGCAGCCGGCTGTGTGGAATCTAGCTGCCTTAACTACTATGCCACTGGCTGGCCTATTGTCTAGCTTTTTATGTGAACCAATTTGTAATGTAAAACATATTTTAGTTGTAAATCTACATTTATATTATAATTGCATAGCCTCAAAGCCAATTTTCATAATGTAAACTTAGAGATTTTATAATGGCAAACATAGTAACTTTAAACAATTACCAATTCAGCCTTAAAATATGCCATGTGAGTTTTCATTTTATAATATTCTGTAACAACTATACAACTGTCACAGAGATGAAACAGCCTTTTATAAAGAATTTGAACCTATAAATATTGAATCCAGAAATACTGAAAATTTATGTATGTAACTTTCTTAGGGAAAAAAATCTTGTGTACGTATAGACAGAGAAAGTACACTCAAATAATCAAGTAAATGGGCTAATAGGTTATAATAGGTAAATTTGGGTAAAGGATATGATATACTCTTTATACCTTATTGATGCCTGTGATATTCCTGTAAGTTTGAACGAGTGGATGGCATGATGATTATGTCACTGGACTCCCACATAGTCCACCGTGGTTTGAGTCTCAGATCTGGTGGCTTAAACTCACATGGGGTGCGTGTGCATGCATGCCCAAGATCTTGAGAGGAGAATGGAGAAGGGATTGCAGTATGGCCAGCCCTCCTAGGGGGTGATTTCTCACTTTCCCTCTGTCTCTGTCTTTCCAGCAAGCACACATATGCCCTATAGCAAAAATATTTTTTAAAGAGATTATTTCTAAATAAGTTAAAATGGGGACCAGCAGATGGTGTAATGGTTACATTGCTAGACACCCATGTAGTAGATCTTGATTCTAGTCCTGGACCTGGAAGCTTAAAAGTCACACCAGGAACATGTACGTGCCTGTCCAAAGTCCTGAAGGGAGAATGGAAGAGAAGGGATTGTGGTGTGACCATCCCCCCAGGGTGTGATTTATCACTTTCTGTCTCTCTCTGTCTGTCTCTCCTGTGAACATACATTCCCTCTAGCAAAAATTTCTCAAAAAAAAAAAAAAAAACCCTTCCCTCAAAAAAAGAAGTTAAAATGAAGGGACATGAATTGACAGTGACAGTGGAAATCGACAGTATATTTGGAGATGAATATATCTGATGGATAAAAATTTGCACAGTAGTGGTAGTTTATCTCCTTTTCCAGTTTAAAAGTCAAAGGCAGGCCAGCTCCATAGCCTAGTGGTTAAGGAGCTGGATCCCATGTGGCTGGCCATATAGTTCCAGTCCCAGACCTGGTGGCTTGAGAAACACACCAGGCACATGTGCATGCATGCCCAAAATCCCAAAAGGAGGGAAATAGGGAGGGCAAGGTATTGTGGTGTGACCATCCCCATAGGGGTATTTTCTCCTCCCCCTCTGTGTCTATTTCTGTGTCTCTAGAGAGTGCATGCACCCTCTAGCAAATTCCTTTTCTTTCCTTCTATCTTCTTTTTTTTGAGAGGTTTTTGCTATGGGGTGTGTGCGCTCACCAGAAAGACAGAGAGACAGAAAGCGAGAACTCACCCTCTGGTGGGGGGATGGCCACACTACAATCCATTCTCCTCCATTCTCCTCTCGGGATCCTGGACCCACACGCATGTGCACCCAGTGTGAGTTTAAGCCACCGGGTCTAGGACTCAAACTGCGTTTGACTATTTTTTTTTTTAAGTATAATTTATTTTATTTATTTTTTCAAATTTCACCAGAGAGAAGCAGAGATTGATTTCTTTTTAAAAACCATAAGAAAAGTTAGGAATTTTTGTGAACAATGTTTTGTGTTTTTTTTGTTTGTTTGTTTGTTTGTTTTTTCCTTCCCAGAGATAGCCTTGAAATATAACTAGCTATTCCATTTTCCTTTCCTTGTGCGGACCCTATGCTCTCCTTCCTTGGACCCACAAGTACTATTCCAAGCCATCCAGATCTGCACCTGTGGAAACTCACCTGCAGCTCTTCTTTTTTTTTTTTTTTTTAAATTTTTTTTTGGGTTTTTTTTTTTTACTTTTTTTTTTTTTTTTTTATTTATTCATTTGTTTATTTCAATTTGACCAGACAGATACAGAGTGAGACAGAGAAAGTGAGAAAGCAAGCCACCAGGTCTGGGACTCAAACCGCGGTTGGCCACGTGGGAATCCAGCGCCCTTAAACACCATGCCACCTGCCGGCCCCACCTGCAGCTCTTCTGGACCAACCATTTTCTGTTGATCTTGGTGACAAATGCTCTCTGATAGATCATTAAAAAAACTGTATCTTTCACTTCTATGGCATAGATCTAGATCTGCTAGATCTACAATTAGGTCATCATAAAGGACAAATTTGGTTCAGC
>NW_006206863.1:32934-42729 GCF_000334495.1 Tupaia belangeri chinensis
ACAAGTGGAGGGTATTATCATGGTATCATCTGTAAAGGTAAAACTGCAACCCATCACCTTTAAAAAAAAAATTCTATAGAGTGTGTGCTCATGAGAGAGTAAGAAAGTACCTCTCAGGGGCCATGGCCATGCTGCAATCTCTTCTCCTCCATTCTCCTCTCAGGATTTTGGGCAAGCACGGATATACATCTGGTATGTTGGTTTTGCAAGCTGCCAGGTCCAGGACTCAAACCCTGTGACTGGCCATGTGGGATCCAGCCTCTTTAACTACCACACCATTGGGCTAGCCCAACATATGTCATCTTCCCCTTCAAATCTGATTTGAAACAAATGGGACAGTGTGCCGTGTGGTTCTGTTTGTGAATTTTCAGCTCCTGTGGTGGTGCTAGCAGCAAGCATGCCATCAGTAACACAGACTCACCAAATGTTCAATTGAAAGTAATTTTATTATTATTATTATTAAGTATTATTAATTATCATCAGCATCATTAACATTAGCATGAAATGAAATCCACTATTTAAAAAAACACACACACACACCCCAAAGGCATGTGTCTTGCCAACAGTGGGTCAATAACATTATCTTCACGTACAAGGGACAGCACCCTGAGGATACAGACCATATCACAGCTTGATAATCAATTCAGTAATTTAGCCAACATTATTCGAGCACCTAGGCACAATGGAGGATTTAAAAATGTGTGTAAGAATCCCTGCTTTCAAGAAATTTTACAGTCCAGTAGGAGGTATTGAAGAACATTAGGAACACAGGCCATATGAGATCAGTGATGTCATGGAATTAGGGCTGTGTCTGAGTACCACTGAAAGGGGCATCGCATGAGACTAATGCCACATTCATTGGGGGGAATTAGAAGAGGCTCTATAGAAAAGGTGGCATCTTAGCTGTGGTTTGAGAAATTGAAAGGATTTTTGCAGGTTGGCACGTGAAGGAGGGGCACCGCAGGTGGGGAGAATAGTGTGGGCCAAAGCATGGCAACGGGAAAGTTCATGGCATGGCCAAGGAGAGAAAAATGGTTCCTGTTGGTGGTGCATGGGTCTGTATAAGTGGGAGTGATGTGATAATATGTTGAAAGTTCTATGGGGACCATATTATGAATGGTTCTGGATATCAAGCTAAGATTTCTGATCTTCATGTCACAATCACTGCATTTATTCACAACAACAAACTATGCAATTATTTGTGAGGTGATACATTCCATTCACTTCTAGATTTCTTAGGGATATTCAAGTGGTTTCTAGGCAAACTTATCACCTAGTTATTAAAAATGTCCACGCAGATGACACCAAGCAACTTACAGTAAAATGTTCTATTTTGCATATAATTATGTTTTCCCTCAAAGTCCTTATTCTTTCCATGCAGTGATCACACCTCTTCTCATTTCCAACTCCATCCCACAATTCTTGTGGCACCTGATATGAGACAAGCTTAATTAAGGACTTCAAGAAACAGCTGCTACCCTGAAACTAGGACCCACAGCCTTGAGAAGTGAGAGTGATGGTTGTAGAGGCAGTGAACAACATCATGAAAATGTAACCATCTGAGAAGATTTTTGGAACCCCTATCCTAAGAGTCAAGCATAGTTCTTGGAAATTGGAATTCCACTCAATTTGGCCTGGAGGACCCCCAGAACTCACAGTGCCAGAATGAGGTAATCTTTTTAAGTTTCCTCATATTGCCAAGGAATTCCTTAAAGGAATGACATTTAAACTGGGTTACAATTATTTAAAGCCCTCCTTGCTCTGAGGCTACTGAAGCTGTAGACAGAAGGGGATGACTTTCTCTCTGACAAGGAATCCTGTTGGGCTTTGCCTGTACCCAACAGGCTGGTAATTGGGAATTTCTCCCATGCAATGACAGTTTTAAGATGCTAAAGAATGACTGTATTAAGTAACCAAGCCAAAGACTAAGCTATATAGAACCAATAAAGGAAAGTTTAGAATGACAAAGATGCCATGGCCACCCTTCCTGCAGCTAGTCAGTCTTTTGGCTCTTTTCCGGAATGAGACTTCCTCTGCAGGAAGTCATGGATAGCTGTAGTGAGGCCCCACGTCACACTGGACCTTAGGATGACCAGTGAGCCTCCACGGTAGATCAAGAGCACCTTTCGGCCCCGAGTGTACCACATGTCCTGGGCAGAGGCCCACAGGCTTGGCATGCTCTGCCAGCCAATATGAGACTGCATGTTGGCCACCAGCACAATCAGAGGATAGAGCACTAGACAGGTGATTGTTCCATTGACACTACCGGACACCAAGGCAGGAACCCAATGGGGCAAGCCTTGCTGTGCCAAGCCATCCTGGATAGGATCCTTGAAAGAGAAATATAGAGCACTTCCCAGGCTGTTCCTGACGAGGACGGGCCAGAAACCACGATAGTAGCCCAGGGACAGCCGCCCCCAAAGCCCATAAGAGTTGAATTCCTTGAGAATGCTGAAGGTGCTGGGGAAACGAGCTTGCTTGCGACCATCCTGGAGCACATTCTGCACCCTTTCAAAGGGGCTGAGTGCCACAGCCTCCACGACACCTGACATGAGCCCTGCAGCCCAGCGGTGTCCCAGGGAGTGTGGCCCAACAGGTGAGAGAGAGTACAGCAGGCTATCGTAAGTCCCAAACAGCAGAGTCCCCTGCAACGTCTTGGAGAGAAGAGGGGGGTAGATTCCTCGGTAGAAGTATTGAGGACCTTCATGCCAAAGCTGTCTCACAGCCTCTGACACCGCCATGGCATGGATCTGTTGCCGGAACACAACTTTATAGATAGGAAAGGTCAGAAAAGTTGACATAAAGTTGGAAATGGCCCCGAGGGCGTAAGCCTGGGAGTGCCAGCTTTTCTTTCCTGGAACATCTGCCCGTGTCCTGTGCTGAAGCTCCTTCCCAGGAGAGTGATTCTGCTCCCCCATGCTGACGAAAACTGAGTGCAGATGGAAGAAACTGGCAAGAGTGGGGAAAAAAGAAGTTAGACCAACCATTTAAATCTGTTGGTGAGCATATTCATTACTTCGTTAGAAACGGAACCCCATGAAATTCAGGCCTTTGGATCCGTTTCTGAGAAAGAGGCATTAAGAATTAAGACATTAAGAATTTCTCAACTAAATTTCTCAATGAAATCGAAACAAAGGCAGTTTGTGTTTCTGGACAGTCACTTCAACAGTATTGAGTTGACACAACAAATATTCCAATAGTCAATGAATTACTATCACAGAACATGAAATTGGGGAGGGAGGCCTCCAAAACTTATTTCATTCAACTGTAACCACATAACACTTTGCATTTTATAAACCACTAGAATAATAAGTGGCTCTTCTCTCCCCTCCAGCCCTTCAAAAATGGCACTATCTTATAGCAGCAAGAAGGTATTCAATAGTTGTAGGGCAATATTTCCTCTAAAAGTAGGCAGTAAATTAGGGGAGGGGAGACTACCCCTGCCTTTCTTTCTGAAGATTCTTACCCAAGTTGTAGCTGTTTCATGGCAACACCCTATCCCTCCCCCAATTAAGGAAAGGAAAGAGCAGCTGCTCTCGGAAGTTCAGTGCCAAAAGGCTCAGCACCTGGCAATTTCCATGCCTAACCTTGTAGATCTGCAGCTATCTAAGAGATCAGGACTTCTCGGCCTCTGCACTACATCTTGGGTGGGATAATTCATGCTGGTGCCTGACCCATGCATCACAGGATGTGTAGCAGCATTCCCAGCTGCTTCTACTCAGTGTGCCAGTAGCACACCAGTTGTGCCCTACCCAGTGTGAGGACCAAATTGATCTCCAGACATTGTCCTACGTTCCCTAGGAAACAAAATTGCCTGCAGTTCAGAACCACCACCCAAGAGGGAACTGGCAGCGCAAGGACTTCTGATGACTGCTCCCGGGCCCATGAAGGCCCAGGAGCAGGTAAGCAGTATGAAAAGCAACTTGGGAGCCAGGACACAGGAAGGAACTCTGGCATCAAAAAGAAAAGAATGCTCAGCACAGACCTGAGAGAGTTTGTCAATCAGGAAACAGGCTCCACCAGGCTGAGAAGATAGGGAGTGCAGCAGTGGGAGCTGGCATGGGAGAAAGGAGGCTAATACCCAGGTACAAGGAGGCTCCAGTCAGGTCCCCACAGCCACAAGGGTTCCCAACACTCTTCAGATCTTCTATCAAAGGTCTTTCCCAAGTCTTCCCCACCCCTAAATAAGGGCAGGTGGTGAGGTAAATGCTTGTCCCCTCTTCTACCATCAAGAGTCTACTTCCTCCCCACGTTTTATGCGTTGTGTTCAATGACTCCATGAAACAGGCTGAGTTAGCAGGAAAAATATGGGGCTTCAATCTGGCAGATCAGCATTCTAAATACCAGTTCAGTTATCAACTTTCGGTGTGACCCTTAGCCATCAACTGACACCTTGGAGCCCCATCTGTCTGAGTTAGAAAATGAACACAGGGCAAAATTCTCTGGAAGCATTCCTGTGTTGTGTGATGCCATAACGGTCTGATATGGGGGAATTCAGGTCAAGAGTTAGTAGAATAATTGTTCTTTTCCATCCCCCATTCCTCTGCCATTTTTTTCACATCATTTTGAGGGATTAAATAAAAGTGAGCAATAACTGGGAAATGTCTTCCTTTAAAGATCTAATCTGGGACCAACAGGTGGCATGGTGGTTAAGGTGCTGGACTCTCACATGGTCAACCGTGGTTCAGTCTTGGACTCCGTGCCTTGTAACTCATGTGGGGCATGTGGGTGCATGCCCTAAACCCTGGGAAGAGAATGGAGGAAAAGGGATTGCAGCTTGGCCATCCCCTTCGTGGGGGTGGTTTTTCACTTTCTCTCTGTGCATCTCCAGTGAGTGTACATGCCCTATAGCAAAATCTCTCTTTAAAAAAATCTAATTCATCCTTTTATAAATCTCATTTTTTATTTTATGATGGAGAACCACTTTTCTCCTATCTCTTCTTCTGTGAAGATGTCAGGCTTTGGGGGCAGATGGTCCTGAGACTGAATTCTGCCTCTGCTGCTTACTTAGTCATGTGACCTTGGGCAAGACACTTAACTCCATTCAGTCTTATTATTTGCAGCTACAAAATGGGGACAATAAGACCTTCCTCAAAAGGATGTTGCAAAGATTAATGGCATAAAATGAGATAAAATGGCTGAGAATCCATGGTAGTCTTGATAAAATGTATCCAGGAAAAAAATATACTTCCTGGTCCCACCAGTTGTCTCAGCAGAGCACACACTTCCCTAGGACACTCTCAGGCCAGCCAGAACCAGATGAAATGGCATGCTGGAACATATCCTCTGTTCCCATTGGAGGCAGGGAAGAGCTTTCTTCCATGAATATAAAGGTGCAACACAATCTGGGAGAGGCGCCCTCTTAACATGAATTCTAAAGTAGAGACCATAAAATGGGCTGGACTTGGCCTTGAGCAGTTATCACCTGTACTCTATGATCTTCCTCCTATGTTTACAGCCTAGTACAATGAGCCCAAGGGATTCCAGACTTCCCTGGCTAGCATAGTCCAGGTGGGTGGGTCTGTGTGATCACCCTAGGATCCAGCCCATTTGTCCATTCATTCAGGGCCTCCCTCAGTCGGTCCTCTGCTCAACTCACAAACATGTATTGATCATCTACTAAATCATTGTGGATAGATCACCATGGAGCTAGAGATGAATACAACTTGGTGTCTCTCTTCAAGGGCTTGGGAATTTAGTGGGGAAGACAGCTCAACAATGAGCTTTAGGGACCAGCAGTTAGTGTAATGGCTATATCGCTGAACTCCCACATAGTCGACCCCGATTCATGTCCCGGACCCAGTGACTTAAAACTCATACCGGGTGCGTGTGCGTGCGTGCCCATGATCCTGAGAGGAGAATGGAGGAGAAGGGATTGCGGCGTGGTCATCACCCCTGGGGGGTGATTTCTCGCTTTCTGTCTCTCTGTCTGTCTGGCGAGTGCACACACCCTATGGCAAAAAAAAACCCAAAAAACCTCCCCCCCCCAAAAAAAAAGTGAGCTTTATAAACTGTATTGAAAGACAAAAGGTCCACCAATACAGGTCAAAGTGGAAAGATGAGAGTGGTCTATTCCACCTGGGACAGGGAGCACCTAAAATATTTCTCCAAGAAGGGGCATCTGACTCCACTCTGAATAAGAAGGGTCTTGGATGGAGGAGTGAGGGCTGGCATTCAAGGCTTAGAAAGAGACCTAAGGAGGGCCAGCAGGAGGCACTGGACTCTCAAATGGCAGACCATGGTTCAAGTCCTGGACCTGATGGCTCAAAAGTCATGCTGGGCACATGCGAATGTGTGCTCAAAATCTTGAGAGGAGAATGGAGAAGGGACTGCACTGTGGCCACACACACACACACACACACACACACACACACACACACACCCCAAAGGGTGATTTCTCATTTTCCCTCTCTATGTCTCGTTCTTTCCAGCGAGCCCATGCCCCCTATGGGGAAAAAAAGAGGCCTAAGGCTCAGAAGCTTAAAAGTGGGAGTGCTGGGGCCAGCAGGTGGCGTGGAATTTAAAGTCCTGGGTCAAACATGGCCAGCTATGCAGTTTGAGTCCCAGACCCAGTGGCTTGAAAATCATACCAGGTGTGTGTGCATGTGAACCCAAAATTCCAGGAGGAGACTAAAGAAGAAGTGTGGCCATTCCCCACTGGGATGCTTTTTCACCCTCACTCCTCTGGTGAGAGCACATGTCCTGTAGGAAAAATTAAAAAAAAAAAAAAAGTGGAAGTCCTGCTATAGGCCTTGAGAAGGAGACAGAACTGTGACTGACAGGGAGGAGCCCCTTAGAAAAAGCACCATCTTGGAGGACCAGCAGTTAGCATAATGGCTATGTCGCTGGACTCCCACATAGTCGCCCGGTTTTGAGTCCCGGACCCAGTGGCTGAAACTCACGACGGGCGCGTGTGCGTGCGTGCCCAAGATCCCAGGAGGAGAATGGAGGAGAAGGGATTGCAGTGTGGCCATCCCCCCTGGGGGGTGATTTTTTGCTTTCTATCCCTCTGTCTCTGTCTGTCTGGCGAGCACACGTGCCCTATAGTAAAAATCTCTCCAAAAAAAATAAAAAAAGAAAAATCACCATCTTCATTTCCCCACAGTTGTGTGCTGTAGGGTATAGACATGGGAGTCAGACAGCCCTGGGTTTGAATTTTGCTCTGCCACTTTCTAACTTTATGACCTTGGCCAAGTCTCTTCGCCTCTCTGAGCTTCAGTACCCCTATCTGAAAAATGACTGGTATGAATGAAGCTTAGCACAGTACTCAGTACACAAGCTACTTCATTAGTTATGTTAGTTTCACTTTTTTAAAATGAGATAATAGGAATAAATGTCTGAATTGTTTTAAAGAATGAAATTGATCTAATATACCGGGGCATCTGCAGAACGCATTTTAAATTGCTTCTTTGGAAGACAGCTAAAAAGGGTTTTCATGGGCTTTGGAGTTTGACAGTTCTGGGCTGGAGTCCCAGTGCGTCCACTTAGAAGGTGTATAGCTTTACACATGTTACTTAACCTCCCTGACACTCAGTCTCCCTACCTGCAAAATAGGATAATGATGCCTGTAGCCACAGGGTTGCTGAGAACCTTAAATGAGACAACAGATGGGAAGTTCCTGGCACAGGGGAGGCAGGCAGCCAACGGTAGCTATTATTGTTTCAACTGAAAGCTGTATCTCCTAACCTTCAAGCTTTTAAGGCTTGTTTGTTGAAGTTGGAAAACGTGGTCTCATTAGAACCATCAACTGGAACACATTCCCACACAGGAGGCCAGAGATTAGGAATATCTTGTAGCCAGTTGGAGCCAGCTTGCAAATGCTCCTCTTGGCCCTGCATAAAGAGATCCTTGCTTTGTTCTAATGGTCCAACCCTAGCACCTTAACTCAATCCATTTCCTTTCATTATTTCAGACTCAGATATCTAGTTTGGTGATGAAGTCTATTTTTCATTTTCATTTTCATAGATAGATTTTTGCCCGTAGGGTGTGTGCACTCACCAGAGAGACAGAGAGAGACAGAAAACAAGAAATCACTCCCCGGTGGGATGGCCATGCCACAACCCCTTCTTCTCCATTCTCCTCTCAGGATTTTGGGCATGCACACACACATGCCCAGCATGAGTTTTAAGCCACCAGGTCTAGGATTCAAACTGCAGTCGACTACGTGAGAGTCCAGCGATGTAAGCACTACGCTATCTGCTGGTCCAGATGAAGACAATTTAAACACAGAACAAGTCTGCTGAGACTCAGGGTGAGAGGTCATAGTACTGGGCGGCAGAAAGTAAGGGTCTGAAGGAAACCCAAGAGCTGCTGCTGGCACCACCTCTGACTGTGCTGACTGTGCCGCGTGAGGTGAGCAGCCCACCTCCTCTGTTGCCTAACACTCTCCACCCTCTACTCCACTGTGCCATCTGCACTGTTCCAGTCCTGAGGTTTGGAAGGTGCGCTTCAACTCCAAATTTGGACTGTGTACCAAGAGACTTGGGTATGTGGAGTTGTAAGTCAGAGCAGAAATGAGCAGGCGAACTATCTTGACAGGCCGAGGACGAACCCAATAGCAGCTAAGAGGTTATGACTGTTCGCTTGCTTCTAAGCATCAGGAATCAAGAACAAGCCCTGCAGGAGCCTCCTAGCCAAACTCTCCATAAGGGAAGTGATACCTGCTCTCTCAGAACTAGAAGTCAAGGAAAATGGAGCAGGTTTTCCAGCCACTGGCTTCACTGCCCATTCACTCCGGACAGCCCTGCATGCCGTTTCCATGGAGTTGCTCCTTCTCTGGGGCCGGTGATGCCAAATCCAGCAAAGAAGAAGTACCCTGAAGAGCTCACAGAAGGGCAACCTAGCAACCTATCCTTGAGCCAGGAAATGAAAGAGCTATATCAGCAGCAGAGAGCTGTGGTTGGGTTAAATTATGTTTCATTTCTCACACTTTTTCAAGCATGAGTTGATGGAGGAAGATGTTGTGAAAAAAAAAAAAGAGAGAGAAAAGGTTGTAGGAGAGTGATTTGTAACCATTTGAGAGCCACAGTTTCATTTGAAAAATCTGTAAAACTGTAAATTCAGAAAAATGTAGAGTCCATGTTTTTTTGCATAGTTTCAATAAGGACCCCTGGTAGGAACCTCTCTGCCCTAAAGTTACAGGAGGGGATTTCAGAAGTTCATGAAAAAAAAATAGAAATAAAGTATGAGTTCATTTTGGTGCAAAACATTTCTGAAATCTATGCATGTATTTTTTTCAGAATATGCACTGTCCTTTAATTTTTTTGAAGACCACACGTATTTTATATCAGGTATGCTGTGGACAGATATGCCAGTGGCAGGCCCACTTACTCATAACCTTTACCATAACTTGGCGTTTAGAACAATGGTTTACAAACCTCTCTACACCTCAGAATCAACTACAATGGCTAAAACAGTATAAATGGTTTAGTTAAGGAAACAAATCACAATCCTTACAGCTAGCCCTACTAAATAAAAATCCCCCAGAGGTGAGATTCAGGAGTCTGCACTAACAATGAATTCTCCAAAATGATTCTGAGGCTGCCAGCTTTGTACCTACACTTTGGTTAAAACCATGGATTCTGATTTCAGAGATTTGGTCCAACTTCTGGCCTCATCTTATAATTTTAGGTAATACATTTCACTTCTCTGAGTCTTGAATTCTTTAGGGTCATAAGAAGTTATAGGAATAATTATTTGGGGCCAGCAGATGGCATAGCTGTTATGTCACTGGACTCCCACATGGCTGACTGTAGATAGAGTCCCAGACTCAGTGGCTTTTAAAACATTCCCAGC
>NW_006206863.1:42831-43777 GCF_000334495.1 Tupaia belangeri chinensis
CTCTGTCTCTCTCTCTCCTGCAAGCGCATGCCAAGGCAAAAACAAAAAACTCTACGGTGGGGGGGGATAAAAAGCTTTAGAAGTAGTTACTTTTTATAAAAGGCAACTCATTGTAGTATGAGAAAGGGAGTGCCTCTGTTTCCTTTTCTGTGCAAGGAGTACCACAAAGGCTGCCTTCCTCTTTCTGCTCCACTCTCTCACCCCTACCATGACATCAAGACAGCTACTGAGATGGTGAGACCACTATGTACAAATGCTCTTCAGGTGGTGCAGCAATGCAAGGAATGGGCTTCTATAGAAGAAAACAGGCTGGGATGCAAAGGGCAAGACTTCTAATCTCTCTGTAGCTCAGTTTCCCCATCTGTAAAATGGAGATAATGGGCCCTGTTCACTAATTCTATAATACATAGTCCCAAATTGGTCCTCCCATCCAAAGCTTTGGCTTTCCTCCACTAACTCTTAGTCTGACACTACAGAGGAGTGTTCACAAGGGGCAGCTTTTGAAGTCAGACATGCCGACTTGAGCGTGAGCTCTCAGCTCTCCACATCCTAACCTTATTGCCTGTACACCGAAGTCTCCTCTCTGTTCCATGGGCACACTACTACCTCTTTCACTAGGCTGCTGAGAAGAGTAACGTCCGTGCACGCTCATCTGCACACAGAAAGCGCTCAGTAAATGTTTCCCCCTCTTCCGCGCGATACGAAGGTGAGGAACTCATTGTTCACTTGGTTTCCGTCCCACCTCGTGTTTAAGGCATCCGGACTCAAAGCGCAGCAGAGGGGAGTCGAGGCGGAGAGAAAAGAGAGAAGGAAAGCGAGGGTGAAGCAGCAAACTCACGGGTGCAATGTAAATGGGCCCGCTCCCTGACGTCCGAGCTGCACTTGACGCCGCGCTGGCTCCCGCGCCCGTCTGCCGCAACCCCCGCCGCCCCTCTCCCCCCTCTAG
>NW_006206863.1:43974-97166 GCF_000334495.1 Tupaia belangeri chinensis
CTGGCTGGGTGTCAGTGAGAAACTACTCGGTTGATTGGGCTGCCCCCTGGTTGCTTAGCGGCTGAGGAAGCGCCATCCTGTTCCCCTTTCAGGGCTGTGGGGACCGGAAGGTGAAACAGCGCTGTTGAAGACAGCCCACCAGAGGAGCCCAGGTAAGGAAAGACGACGTGATCGCCCAGAGCGCAGGGGAGAGAAGGGACCATCAGTGCCGGGCAGCAGTCAGCTTGGAGAATTGCTAACTGGGAAGCTGGGGAAGGAGCCCTGCTGTCTCCTGGGGGTTTCTTGGATGCTGTGGAGGGGAGGACGTGCTTGCACTGGAAGGGGGTGGGGGTCAGGGAGGTGGCAAGGGATGGGGAGGGTTGTGGGGGACTATTTGCCTTGACCCCTCCCCCCCTTTAGCATCTCCTCATCTGTTCTAGCGCAGGAATATGGGCGTGAGAGGATAACCCAACTTACATTCCCTTTCTCCATGGCAGGCCATCAAAGTCAAATGTGAACTTAAGTTCTCTGTGGCAGATTGCAGCGCTGGTAGGCAGACGGTCTCTTGGGGAAAATGTAATGTGGGTGGGTCGCTTTCACTTGTATTCCGAGGTGGGGGAGGGAATTTTCCACCTGGGGACCGCAGAGGTGGTGTTGGGGGGCGGGTGGTAACTGGATAACTAGTGACGGTGCTTAAGACCCTTTCCTTCGTTTCCTCTGCCCAGGCGCAGTCTTGAGGCCCTGGGATCTGCGACCCCCAGCAGGCAGAGGTTGACTGTACCCCAGAGGCGAGCTTATCCCCTGAGCATCTATTGCAAAGGCTGGGAAGTGAAATAAAGGCTAACACTAGTTACTGAACTTGTGTAAGAACCTGAAATAATGAGGAACTTTGTGAAGAGGGTATAGTTGAAACCTGAGACCATGAGGGTTAATGGCAATCTTATTACCAAAGATCCATGAGACATAACCCATTGAGCTCTATTTTTTTTTTTTTTTGAGCTCTATTTTGATAGCCCAATCGTGGCTGCAAACACCAGTTCTACTAAAATTTAAAGCAATAGTCATAGCCCTTCCTTGGAAGACGGGAAAGTGGGGATGGGTGTAAAAGATAAGCTTAGAACAGGGACACCTGCTAGCCCCTGCGGGTTGCAGTTGCCCATCTTCCGCAGGGTATTTTTAGGGTAGTGGGCAATATAAAATATACACAGCAGGTTATGCAGGAAGGTGGAGACTGACTGCAGACTGCTTCCCTCCTAGGTCTTACAGACCTTTTTATTTTTTGTGTTCTTTACAGTCCCTACTGAAATACAAGTAAGGCAAAGACCAGGAACCATTGTTTTGGGGATTCCTGAAGATATTATGCTTTTCTAAAAGCCTAGAACTTCTTGTTATACTCAGATACCCTGAATATAGATGTCTTTCATGGCTAGCATCATTGCACGTGTGGGTAACAGCCAGGGGAATGCACCCTTGCCCCCTTGGGCCCATTCCATGTTGAGGTCTCTGGAGAGAAGTCTTGGTCATTTAATGGTCAACATGGCAGAAAGAAACATGAAGTTGTTCTCAGGGAGGGTAGTTTCAGCCCAAGGGGAAGAAACCTTTGAAAACTGGCTGATCCAAATGGGGTCCTGCCAGATTGGAGCATGTCTGAAGAGGAAAAGTTCAAGCACTTGATGAAAACCCCTTAGGGGCCCTACCCAGGAAGTCACGCGTTTGCTCCAAGTGGCCAACTCCAACTAAGTGTGGCAGATTTTTTGCGGGACATGAAACTGACGTTTGGCGAGTCTGAAAGCAGTGTGACAGCTCATGGTAAATTTTTTAACACTCTGCAGGCACAAGGGGAGAAAGCCTCCCTTTATATGATCCATTTAGAAGGTGCAGCTCCAGAATGCTATTCAGACAGGTATCCTGGCTGAGAAAGATGCAAACCAGACTCGCCTGCACCAGCTCCTTTTAGGCGCTGAGATGACTAGGGACCTGTATTTCAGGCTTAAGCTTCTCAGGATGTACACAAAAGATAAGGGGCATCTTCCTAGCTTCTGGAATTAATCGAGATGAAAAGGAAGGAAGAGGATTGGGATGGCACTTTTATTAAATGCAAGAGGCCCAAAAGATCTGAGCCAACAATGAGAGGGAAGCCAGTCCTGTGGCGTTGCAGGGCCCCCAGCCAGTAGCAACGGGCAGTGCTGACCACAACTGTACCGTGATAGAGACAGATGAGGCCCTCTAGGACTCAGGTGAGGATGTGATCTTGGTGGAGTCCTGGGACCCTCCGCTTTCATCCTCAGGTGCTCCTCCCCTCACAGGTAGGGCCAGGACCCAGGAGCAAGTGCTGATCGTTAATTCCCTCAGTAATTCCGGGGTTCAGTCTCTCTCCACCAGTGGTGGTTCTGGGTATAAGAATGATGATCCTGGGGATATGCAGAGATCCAGGAAGCAAAAGTTCATATTACAGTGAATAGGAGCACTCAAAAGAAACCTGTGACAATGAGAGCAGTAAGGCCCAGGTTTTTGAGAAACTGATTATCATTCTAAGGAGCTGACATACACAGCGAAGTCAACAGAGGTCCTTGGAGACCAGAGTGACCTATCAGAGCCACAGTAAGGTGCTAGACCCACCCCCAAATGAACCTTTAACTATATTCAGAGTCTGATGATAGGAAGAACAGGGGTGGTGTGGTCATATTCCAACTGCATCAATGAATCCACTAAGCAGTTTTACTGTGGGAAGAAAAATTGGTCTTACGGACCAACACAGTGGAGAGGGATGGCCTGATCTCTGACCCTGCTCCCTCCTCTGCTTGCCTAAGGGTTTATTCTCTGTGTGTATCTGTTTTTTGGTGGCTTTATTCTTTTTATGAAAGGAGTATCTCTTTGTCAGACCTTCAAAAAAATGAAGGAAAGTACAAAAGCTCAAGTACAAATTGCCTGAGACTCTCCATGCTTAGTCTTTCTATAACCATTGTCAGCCCTTGGGTGAATATCTTTCTATATATTTCCCTGTACATGGATACCTACATATATATATGTATAAAGGTTGTCAGATATAAGTGTTTTTCTATACTGTGTATTTTTCACCAACTTATCTTGTATATTTCTATATCAATTAATATATATACACATATACATACATATATATGTACATATGTATGTATATGTGTATATGTGTGTGTGTGTATATATATATATATATATATATGTGTGTGTGTGTGTGTGTTTTAATGCATGTGTACATATTACTTTTAGGAAGATAAAGGAAAAATAGGGTCAATTGGTGGCACGGTGGTTAAGGCATCTGGATTCCTAATGGCCAACTGCACAGTAGAGTCCTGGACTCAACAGCTTTAAAACACACTGTCAAGACCAGAAGTTGGAGTAATGGCTATGTTGCTGGACTCCCACGTAGTTGACTGTGGTTCGAGTCCCAGACCTGGTGGCTTAAACTCATGCCTTGTGCATGTACGTGCGTGCCCAAGATCCCAAGAGGATAATGGAGGAGAAGGGATTGCTGAGTGGCCATCCTCCCTGGGGGATGATTTCTCGTTTTCTCTCTGTCTCTGTCTGTCTTTCTGGCAAGTGCATGCGCTCTATAGAAAAAACTACTTCAAAAAAAGGAAAAAGTGAGAAATCACCCCACAGGGGAGATGGCCAATCCCTTCTCCATTCTCCTCCTGGGATTTTTGGCATATATGCCCCAACGAGGGAATTTCAAGCTGCTGGTTTTGAGACTTAAACCATGTTGGCTATGCGGAAATATAGCACCTTAACCGCCACACCACCTGCTAGCTCCAACTGTATCTGTTGATGAGCTGAAGAAAATTTAAAGTTGAATAAATCTGTCAAACTATTTCCCAAATTGGCTATACCATACTGTATTCCTAACAGCAATTTATAAGTTGTAGTTGTTCCATGTCCTTGCCAACACTTCTATTAGTTAGAAAGTCATTTTATATTTAAGCTATTTGAGGGTTGTATAGCATTTTTTTCATTGATAGTGTTAACTTACATTTTCTTTTTTTAAAAAATAATTATTTAATTTAATTTTATTTATTCATTTATTTATTTTTAATTTGACCATTCCCCATGGGGAGTGATCTCTCTCTCTCTTTCTCTTTGGTGAGCACATGTGCCCTATAGAAAAAAAGGCAAAACAAAACAAATTAGATACACATACGTACACACACACACACACACACACACACTCACACCCACACCAGGTGCATGTGCGTGCATATGCATGCATGTCCAATATCTGAAAGCAGAGAAGAACTGGGGGGGGGGGGGGCTTTCTCACTTTTCTGTTCTTTCTCTGACACATGCACATGCTCTCTGACAAAATTTTTTAAAATATAAATAAAGTGAACTGGAGAAGTTATAAGGGGAGCTTATAAGGTAATATGGAGTTTTTATCAATCCATTTACCTATTAGGAGAAAGGAAGCTGAAATGAGCTGAGTATCTCCCAAGGAGCATCTTATCACAACCGACCTGTCTCCTAGGTCATAGAGCCAACCACTACACACACTTGATAATAATGCCCAACGGTTTCTTCGCCAAAGTATCCTGATAAATTTGACTATTTGGGGGCAGCAAAAATAGGACATGAATATTCCAGAGGCTCCACTCCTGCTCACTTTGGGAAGGGGCGCCTACACCTGCCCTGCATCTCTTGGCTTTAGATTGGAGGATGATAAATGTTGATCTGTGACCTCTGTCCCTGAGGGTCCCATGTTCCTTATAGGTACATCAGTCACTAACCTCATGAGCAAGACAAGACTGGTGGGAGATGACTCATTTAAGGCAGGGAATGAAGTGAAATCAATGCAGACCTGAGGGAGTTGGTTGGTCAGGAAATAAACTCCACCAGGCTGAGAAGGCAATAGGTATAGTAGTGGGAGCTGGTATGGTGGGGTGGCAAAGCCTAGAGCTGTGTGCCTAGGGAGATAAGACACAGGGAAAGGACACGAGGACCAGGCTGGAGACTTTACAGCTAGACCCAACAGAGGCAGGAAGCTGGGTAGGAATTGCACACTCACAGGTTTCAGCAGAACCCTGAGCTATGTGGTCTCCAAGGGAGGGTGCTGAGACTGATCATGCTAGCAGGTGATGGCCAGCTCAATAGGGACAAAAGAAGTGGTGCAGGCTGAGGGCACCCAGAAAGTGCTACAAAAAGCCCAAGTCAGCCTTCCCTGGGCCCCACCCAGAACCCGCCTTGAAGTGCTTCTTCCAGAAGTTGCCCCCTGCTCTGCTCCTCCCCAGCCTCTTGATCCTGCTCCAGCCATCTCCGTACAATCTCACCTTGCAAACCACCCCCTCTCCTGGAGCCACGTTCATCTCTTGGTGGAGGCTCAGCCTCCTGAGCCCTGCCCATCATCACTTTCCCACCCCCAGAGTATTCCATGTCGGCTTTAAGCCTCTATCGCCTCAGCCCTCCTGGTCAGTAGACTGGGAGGACACCTCTGCCTCTGGCCCTTCAGCTGAAAACTGACTGGGAACAAAGTCTTAAGAGGCCCACTCCTTGTCACCTTCTGGGGTACCTCTGACCCCCCCAGCAGCCATTTCCATCTCTCCAGAGCCAAAGAGGACCTATCTTCCACAACCAGGTATGAGGAGGCTCTGGTCAGGGCCCCAAGCCACCTCCTCCATCCCCACAACATTCCCCAGCTCTTACAGATTTAAGTCCTTTATTCCTCCATTAGTCTACCTTGGGAGGGAATCTGCTCATTCATTGATTCCAGATCAGAATATCATTCCATGGGACCAGCAGTTAGCGTAATGGCTATGTCGCTGGACTCCCACGTAGTCAACCGCGGTCTCGCGAGCGCACGCGCCCTATAGCAAAAACCTCTCTAAAAAAAAAAAAAAAAAAAAATATCATTCCATTTTCTGCTTCTGTTGCCTCAATTGTACTCTACAAATGCTATTTACTCAGAGAGACAGTTTTATGCTATCATAGTTTCTGAAAATGGTTGAGTCAAAAGAGACAATAAGGACCAGCTCGTGGTATGGAAGCTAAGGTGCTGGATCCCACATAGCCAGCTTGAAAATCACACCAGGCATGTGTGCGCATGCCCAAAATTCCAGGAAGAGAATGGAGTAGTAGGGATCGTGGCATAGCCGTCTCCTCTAGGGGGTGATTTTTCACTTTCCCTTTTTCTTTTCCAAGCACATCCACTCTATAGAAAAACCTAAAGGGGGGCGGGGGTAAAAGCTATGCCTATCACCACACCCTTTTCATCAGGGTTAGCTGGAAGGTTCAGTGTAGATCTGCTTTGAAAACCTGCTCTGTAATTTTCTTCCCTTCCAATCCTCTTTTGTGTAAACTTCAAACTGTCTAAATTTTTATTTCACCAAAATGCTGCAAAGTAGATATTTTTTTATTTCACCTTGTGTAATACTGGCTTTTCCTTTATTCAGGAAATACGTACTTTCTTTCTTAGAGAGGTTTTTGCTATAGGGTGAGTGCGCTCGCCAGAAAGACAGAGAGAGACAGAAAGCGAGAAATCACCCCCCAGGGGGGATGGCCATGCCACAATCCCTTCTCCTCCATTCTCCTCTCAGAATCTTGGGCACGCGCACACACACACACCGGGCGTGAGTTTAAGCTGCTGGGTCCAGAATTCCAACTGCGATCGACTACGCTGGAGTCCAGTGACATAGCCATTATGCTAACTGCTGGTTCCAGGAAATACATATTTTCCCTAACTGGAAGACTGGGGCTTATTAATGAGGTTAAGCAAAAGGCAGCTTTTGAAGGATTTTGTGTGCAATCCCCTTCATTTAAAATGATCATTTTTTTCCCTCCCTTTCTCCCTTCATTCTCATTCACCGCTAAGCGATGAAAATTACTCTTTTGTCTGGTCAGGAAAAACTCGCCTTTGAGTGACCTTCTTTTGCACTACCTCCCTCCTCGATACCATTTTCCCTTGTTTCCATAGCAGTCCTCTCACGGCTTTCCCCTTCCATGGGGGTCTTGGTGGTGCCAGCTTCTTGGTCTCCTTTGCTGAACCTTCTCTTCCTGATCCTCCCATAATAGTGATAAAAATGAAAATCACTACTGTGATTCATTGAAAGCTAATTCTGCACCAGCTACCCTGTGCCAGGTCCTTTAAATGCATTATTAGCTTTTTAATCCTCATAGCAAATCCCTTAAGATAGGAATTACTATTTCTAACTTACTATAAATATTAATTTAATTCTTATTAATTGACACATGTTTCAGATGAAGAAACTGGCTGGAAAGTTTAAAAACTTACTTAGGGCCATGTCACTGTTAGTGGTGAAGTCAGGGATGAAATACCAGACTGATCCTAAAGCCTGTGTTCTTGACCCGAGCTGGCTTACATGTGCACAACGCTCTGTCATGTAGGTGTTATTATTTATACATATGACCCATGAGGAAATCGAGGTCTACATAAGTAGCCAAATGTCATAGCAGCTAGTGGCTTGTATGCTGCACACAAAGCAAATCTTTAAGGAACCCTTGTGTTTGGGGGACCAGCAGATGATGTAATGGTTATGTTGCTGGACTCCCACGTAGTTGACCCTGGTTTGAATACCAGACCCAGCGGCTTAAAACTCATGCCAGGCACATGTGAGTGTGTGCCCAAAATCCTGAGAGGATAATGGAACAGAAGGGACTGTGCTGTGGCTATCCCCCCAGGGGGGATGATTTCTCGCTTGTCTATATCTCTGGGGAGTGCATGTACCCTATAGCAAAAATAAAAGAAGAAGAACCCTTACTTGACAGAGGCGTGTTTTTTTGTTTTGTTTTGTTTTGTTTTTTTGTCATAGGGCAGGTGTGCTCGCACGAGAAAGAGACAGGGAAAGACAGAGAAAGGGAAAGTGAGAAATCACCCTTCAAGGGGGTTGGTCATGCCGCATCCCTTCTCCTGCATTCTCCTCTCGGGATTTTTGGACATGCAGGCACATGTGCCTGCCATGATTTTCAAGCCAGAGTCTGGAACTCGTACTGTGGTCACCCATGTGGGAGTCCAGTGCCTTACCCACTATACCACCTGCTGGCCCCACTTTTATTTCCTCTCCCTCTCCTTGCTGCAGCTATCCCTCCTGCTGCCTGGCAACCACCCCCTCCCCACTTCAGAGTTGCTTTAGCACATTTGGTTCAAATACCATGTTTCCAGTCTATGCTTTGGTGCAAATCGATATGAATTTAACACATATGAGAGGAGGCAGCAGCAGAAGTCAGTGTGGGAGAGATGAACTGTTCAATTTGTGGTACTTAGGGGAAACTTCATTCCCTAACTGGAAGGAATTTACTTCTTCCCATGACACTGAATATGAATTTCAGATAAATTCAAGAGTAAATGTAAACATTTTGCTATTGTGTACTTATTCTTAATAATATATTTTCTAATTTTTGTGAAAGGAATTAACAAAAGCAAATATTAAAAAGCAACCCCTTTAAAAGTGCAGTAAAATACATATTCATTTTATTTTTTTTATATTTGAGAGAGATTTTTGCTATAGGGTGCATGCACTCACCAGACAGACAGAGAGAGACAGAGAGACAGAAAGCGAGAAATCACTCCCCAGGGGGATGACCACAATCCCTTCCCCTCCATTCTCATCTCAGGATCTTGGGCACGCACATACACGTGCCTGGTGTGAGCCTCAAGCCACCAAGTCTGGGATTTGAACCACGGTCGGCCACGTGGGAGTCCAGTCACAACCATCTGCTGGTCCTGATATTTATTAATATTAAATTTCTGGATCAAAGAGGCCTTTCTATGCTAAGAGTGATTTTAAAAAAGGCTGGTTCCATGGCACAGAGGTCATATACTGCTCAAGAGAGGCCGATGGTGACTGCCATTGGAATCCTTGGCCTGGCTGGCTTGAAACACATTGTGTGAGTGCCCAATATCAAATGGGTTGGAGGAAGGGGGATCATTGCATACACAGCCCCTGTATCGGGCGCTCCCCTCTCCCTCTCCCTCTCTCCCTCTCTCTTTCTCTTTCACTCTCTCATCACGTGTGTGCGCACCCATTCTATCATTCATAAATATATACAGAAAATGACTTAAGGAGGGTGACAAGTATAGGGGAAAAGATCAACAATTCACATGATAATATTAACAGAAATAAGGTATAAACAGCAAGCTGAGAAATACTGGCAGCAAATATGACAGAAAAGGGAAGGGGTTGAAAAGAAATAAGAAAATAATAACAGCAAACCTGCATGGTGTTTAGATAGTTTAACATTTGTTAAGGTCTTACAAAGAGCCAGGCATATTCAAAGAGCTCTACGTGGTTTTATATTTCATTTCATTCTCACAATAAACCCTGAGCTCAATCCTAGTATCTTTGCATTAAAACATTCTGGGACTAGCAAATGGCATAATGGTTATGTCACTGGACTCCCACATAGTTGACCACGGTTCGAGTTCTGGACCCAGTGGCTTAAAAACTTTATGCTGGGCTCGTGCTGTGGGTTCGCAAGTGGTTGGGGGTTAAGAGCTGGACTGCCACATGGCCAATCACTGTTCGAGTGCCAGACCCAGCGGCTTAAATTTCTCTTTCTCTGTGTCTCTCTCTGGTCAAATGAAATAATAATAATAAATAAAAGTTAAATAAAATTAAAAAAAGAAAGAAAGAAAGAAAAAAATAAAAGAAAGAAAGAAAACTCTCTTAAGAAAAAAAAACTTCTAAGGGACAGTGGTGGTATGGTGGTTAAGGTGGCTAGATCCCACATAGCTGACTGGGTGGTTCGAATCCTAGACCTGGCAGCTTGAAATACACACTGGGCACGTGTGTGCATGCCCCAAACCTGAAAGCAGAAATGGGGAAGGGATTGCTGATTCCCCATGGGGAGTGCTTTCTTACTTCCTAGACCCCCTTTGTTTCTCTCCAGCCAGCCCACACACCCTCTAGCAAATTAAAAAAAAAAAATCTAAGGGGAGGAAGGACAGAACACTGCATAAAAGGTACATATACAAGTTATTAAATCAAACTACCACAAAGATCAAGAAATAGAACACTGCCAGAATTCCAGAAATCCTTGTGGGTTCCTGCCCCTTTTTTCACAAAAGTTTATGTTCTTGCTTCAAATGTAGATCCCCAAACTAGTTTTTGCTTTTGAACTTTATATAAACAGAACTATAATATGTGTATTCTTCTGTATCTTGGGTCATTTCCCTTACAATTACGTTTCTGAGATCTAGTGTTGTTGCATATAGCATTGGTTCATCATTTTCAGTGTTGTGTTACACCATTCCATTCAATGAATTTATAAGAAATTATTTATCCATTCTACTGTTGATGAACATTTAGATTGTTTCCAGTTTGGGGCAATTATGAAAAACATTGCTATGAACATGTTTTTTGTTAGGTTTTTCAATTTTTTGAGGTGTGTGTTTGTTTTGAGATAGGGTCTTCTCTGTTACCCAGGCTGGCCTTGAACTTGTTATTCTGCTGCCTCAGCCTCCCAAATTGCCTCCAGGCCTGGCTGAACATGTTTTTTATGGCATGTACACACATAGGTTACATATCTGGGAGTGGAATGCTGGCTCCTAGAGCATATGTATTTTCAGTTTCACTAGATACTATTAAACTGTATAACAAGGTTGTACCATTTCCTACTTCCACCACCAGTGTATCAGAATTCCTGTTAGTCCACATCCTCACAAACACTTAACAATGTCAATAAAACTTTATAGCATTCACTTGAGGTTGTATATGTCCTTTACTAAACTTAGTTCAAAGTACTTGATATTATATGCTACGGTAAATGTAGTATTTGTTTACATTTTATTAAGTGCTTGTTGATGGCACTTAGAAATATAATTGATCTTTGATATTGATTCTGAATATTGATTTTGCTAATCTGGCTTAATAATTTTCTAATTTTTAATCTGTATCTTCCTTAGAAATTTCTGCATATATTAGTACATCATTTGTAAATGTAATCGTTTTATTTCTTCTTTCTCAATCTATATACATTTTATTTCTGTTTGTTGCCTATTGCACTGGCTAGGATCTAGAGTACAGGAAGTGGTGAAAGGGAACATCCTTGTCTTATTCCTGAACTCAAGGGGATCGTTTACAACAATTCAACATTACACATGATGCTGGCTGAAGAGTTTTGTTAGATACCAGTTACCAGATTAAAGATGTTTCCTTCTGTTCCTAATTTACTGGATATTTTTAAAATCATTGATGGATATTGAATTTTACTGAATGCCTTTCCTGTGTCTATTAAGACAATCACACATATTTCCCCCCTTTATCTGTTAATATGTTAAATTATACTCTTTGGTTTTCTAGTAAACCAACAAGACACTCTTGGAATAAAACCAATTTGGTCCTGATTTATTACAACTGTTATTTACTGCTATATTCAATTTGCTAATGTTTTGTTTAGGGCTTTTATATCTATGGGCAGAAGAAACAGTTGCCTGAAATTTTCCTTTCTTGTAATGTCCTTGTCAGATTTTAGGATTAATGCTTTGCTGGCCTTATAAAACTAGTTGAGGAGTACAAGCTTTTCTTTCTACCCTTCTTTAGCTTTTTCCATTTAAAAGTGAAGAAACTAGGTTCCAGGGTGTTTAAATAAATTATTTTTCATAACGGCATTATTATCTAGTTACTTCCTTATAACCACAATGTATTAAACCAGCCTCCTTAGCGTTGCTTATTATCTTATTTCCACAGTTTCACCATTATAAACCCATTGAGAAGACCATCCTTATTCACATACAGGTTTGCATGTGTGACCAATTATTTTCTGAGGCAACATTCCAAGAAGCAGAGTTGCCAAATCAAAGACTACGTTCCACAGAAATCGCAGTAGAGTGGGAGGTGGCTTATGGCATGACTTACTCTGATGGCAGAGGCTCAGATTTAGGGCCCTTCCCCATTTCTTAACTTGCCTATAATACTCGTTGATTCTGAGCTATTACAGACTTTAATATTTAGGGGTGACCCAGAATTTAGTAATTCTCCAAATTTCTTAACGTTTTCAAGTGATTTGGGCAGGGGATAATGTCTTTAATGAAACTTTTCAAAAGCATACTAAAGTGTAGGGACCAGCAGTTAGCATAATGGCTATGTCACTGGACTCCCATGTAGTCAACCGCGGTTCGAGTTCCCGGACCTGGTGACTTAAACTCACGCCAGGTGCATGTGCGTGAGTGCACAGGATCCCGAGAAAATGGAGGAGAAGGGATTATGGCATGGCCATCCCCCCTGAGGGGTGATTTCTTGCTTTCTATCTCTCTTTCTCTCTAGCAAGCGCATGTGCCCTATAGCAAAAACCTCTCCAAAAAGAAAAGAAAATGCATACTAAAGTATAGAGAATGGTACAATAAACCTCTCCTACCATGTACCCATCATCCAGCTTCAAGAATTATCAATATTTTGTATAATGTTTCAGCTATAACATGCCACATTTTGATGAAGTATTTTTTAAAGCAATTACTAGACATCATATCAATTGGTATGGTATTTCTGTACTCTATCCATAATTATATCTCCCTTTTTAGTTCCAAACTTTTTAAACTGGGGTAAAAGTAACATAAAAGTCACCATTTCAACTCTTCTAAAGTGTACAATTCAGTGGCATTTAGTACATATTCCAGTTTTTTTTTTTTTTTTTGCACTTCTCTTTATTCTGGGTTCATTTTTCCAGAGGTTCATTAGTCTTTTATTTTTAAAAAAAGAATTATTTAATTTTACTTATTATTACTTTTTAAAAGATTTGTTATAGAACACATACACTCACCAGAGAGAGAGAGAGAGAGAGAGAGAGAATGAGAAAGCAAACTGCCAGATCTGGGACTCAAACCATGGTCGGCCCTGTGGGAATCCAGTGCCTCAACCACCATGCCACCTGCTGGCCCTATAGTTTCTTTGTTTTCTACTTCATTAATTCCTGTTCTTCACTAGATCCTCCTTTCTACCTTACTTATCATATATTACTATTAGATATTGGATATTTACTGCATATATTTTCAGTCTTTCTTCCTTTTAAACATATACACTTTAACTTTAAACTTGCTTTTGATTACTGTTTAAGTTGCATTCTACAAGCTTTGCTGAAAAGCAAAATTTTCACTATCATTCAGTTCTAATATTTTATTGTTCATTTCCATGATATTTCATACCATTTCCCAAATTTTCATGTTCAACTCTGACCTATTCTATGAACTCCAGACTCATTTGAATCTGCTGTCTATTCCATGCATCAACTTGGAACAATAATAATGAGGAATTCATGTTAAACAGAGTCAAAACAGAGCTCTAGAAAACCTGTTCCTAATTTGGTTTCTTCTTTCAGTGAATGACACCATCATTCACCAGTTACTCAATTAAATCTTTTTTTTTTAGAGGTTTTTGCCTTAGAGCACTTGCTGGAGAGAGGGAGAAAGAGACAGAGACAGTGAGAGAGAAAGCAAGAAATAACCCCCCAGGGGAGGTAGCCATGCAGCAATCCCTTCTCCTCCATTCTCCTCCCAGAATCTTGGGCACACATGCACATGTGCCTGGTGTGAGTTTCAAGCCACTGGGTTTGGGACTAGAACTGTGGTCAGCCATGTGGGAGTCCAGTGATGTAACTACTATGCCATCTGCTGGCCCCAACTCAAATCTTAAGGTGGCCATTATCTTTGAATTCTTCTTCACCACTTATGTCATCAAGTACCATTATTTTACCTCCAAAATATCTCTTGCATTGATTCACTTCTTCCTAACTTCCTTGCCACCATCCTAATGCAAGTACCACAATAACCTTTTGTCTGGACAACCGCCAACTGAAATAGCAGACTCCACTCTCTTCCATCCATGACTTGTGGTATGACTAATCTGCCTGACCACAGGTACTTGAGCACTTCCCTACTAGCTGGAAACAGTAGCAATGGTGACAGAACCCTCAAACCCTCTCTATTGGATGTCTACTGATTACTTAGGTCTTCAGTGTCCAGTGGGTAACGCTAGGGAAACATGTATTATGGTAACCTCAAAATTCTCAGGCATCATTTCTGAAGTGTCGAAATGGGAAAGGTTCTGACTACAGTGAAGCAAACTGCCTAAGAAAGCTTGTCCCTAAGACGCTGAGCAGAAATGAGCTCTCTAGATCTAGCACGCCTTTGAGAACAAGGGGCAATGGCTGATCACAGCAATACTTTTTCCTCTCAGCAAATACAGATACTTCTCTTGCTGAAGACCAACAGCATAACTGAGCCTCAAGATGAACACAGGCTTCTGTAAATGTCCACATCCACATCCCCCACCACTTTTCCTTTACCCTAGCTGAATACCACATCTTGAAGTACTCACCTGATCATATTCTTATTTTTCTTAACAAGACTAAATCACCAACTTCTTTGTTTGGCTACCCTAAATCTTCCTTTTATGAGCACACAGCAACCCTCAGTGACTTAATGATGAAAGAGAAGATAATCATAAATTCAGTTTTAAATAAGTTGGACATTTTGCTATATTGTACAAATTACGCTATGTTCCTCAATACATCCTTTGGGAATCAGGCACTGGCTCAGCTCTTCAAGAAGTTTTATTTTGGGGCCAACTAGTGGCATAGTGATTAAGGCACTGGACTCCCACATAGTCAACTATGGTTTAAGTCCCAGACCCAACAGTTTGAAACTTATGCTGGGTACTTGTGTGTGCATGCCCAAAATCCTGAGAGGAGAATGGAGGAGAAGGGATTGCAGCATGGCCATCCCCCCTGGGGGGTGATTTCTCACTTTCTCTCCAGTGAGCACATGCACCCTATAGCAAAAATCTCTCTCTCAAAAACAAGTTGTATTTTGATTCCAATCTGACTATACTGTGCATAAAGGTGGCCAATCAGGTTGCCTGTGAAGGGTTTGGGTGGTTGGCTAAGGAGAAGAGGGACATGATTTGGCCATTCCTGAACTTCTGGCTCCTTCTCTTTCAAGGGGTATGAACTTAGGCAAGATATTTGACCTCTCTGTACTTCAGCTTTCTCATCAGTAAAATGGATAGATTAACAGTAAGTTCCTCATGGGGTCGTGATAAGGATTAACTAAATGGACATTTGTGGAGTCTTTAAAAGACTACCTGGTGCATAGTAAATGTTGTGTCATAATTGCATCAAACACTTTCCCAAACCCTCTAACTATCACTGTAGATGAATTACCTAAACCCCCTCCCAGGCTCTTCATAGAGAATTTGACTGAAGTCAGTAGTCTTAGGCTACTCTTCCCCATATAGAATGGGAGAGAATAAACCCCTTTGTTAGCTAACCAAATAATTCCTCTAGATCAGGTGGTGTCTGTGTCAGAAACATATCTGCTTAGTTGGGAGGTCTGTGAGGCTCTCTGGATCCAGCCAAGATGTCCAGAGTCTAAAGGAAGAAGATTCTCTGCAGAAGAATAACTCAGAAAGTCTGGAGGATGACAGCTAGTACAGATCAGAGAAAACAAATAGAGATCCCAGAAACAGACCAATACAAAAAACATTTTTAACAAAGGTATAAAAAAAATAATAACAAACATATAAAAACTTCACTGGAACGAGGATAGTTAAAAAATGGTGCTGGAAAGGACAAGCAGTTAGTGTAACGGCTATGTCGCTGGACTCCCACGTAGTAGACCACGGTTTGAGTCCCAGGCCCAGTGGCTTAAAATCACGCTGGGCACGTGTGCGTGCATGCCCAAGATCCCGAGAGGAGAATGGAGAAGAAGGGATTGTGGCGTGGCCATCCCCCCTGGGGGATGATTTCTCGCTTTCTGTCTCTCTGTCTCTCTCTGTCTGTATGGCGAGTGCACACGCCCTATAGCAAAAACCTCTCAAAAAAAATGGTGCTGGAATAAATGAACATTCATAGGCAAAAGAAAAAATTAACTTTAATCTGAACCTCAACCATGACAAAAATTCACTCAAAATTAATCCCATACTTATAGGTACAATATAAAAACTATGAAACTTTAACAAGAAAATGTCAAGAGGAAATCTTGGGGACCTAGGTCTTGCCCAAAAGGTTCTCAGACAAAACTCTAAAAGACATGACATCCTTAAGAGGAGAAAAAAATTTACAAATTAGACTTCACCAAAATTCAGAATTACTGTGCTATAAAAGAACTCTGTTAAGGGGATGAAAATATGCTACAGATTGGGGGAAGACATCTGCAAACCATATATCCAACAAAGGATTGATATCTAGAGCATATGAAGAATTCTCAGAGTCAATGTTAAAAAAAAAATCCAATAATCCAATTGGAAAATGAGCAAAAAACATGAACAGAATTTTACCAAATAGAGTATACATAAGCAAAGAAGAACATGAAAAGATGTTCAACTCATTAGCTATTAGATAAATGTAAATACAAACCACAAAATGCTATCATTGTACACCAATCAGAATGGCTAAAATAAAAAAGTGATACCAAATGTCAGTAAAGATGTAGGAAATTGGGTTTTTCACATAATGCTATTGAGAAAATAGTAGGGCTCTGGAAATTATTCTGATAGTTTCTTATAAAACTAAACATGCAGGTAATACACTGTAAAGTTATATGTAATCCAATGTAATATAAAGAAGATTATGATGATAATAAAAAATTAAAAAAAAAAAACTAAACATGCAGGACCAGCAGTTGGTGTAATGGCTATGTCACTGGATTCCCATGTATTCAACCATGGTTTGAGTCCCAGACCCTGTGGCCTAAACTCACACTGGGCACGTGTGCATACGTGTCCAAGATCCCAAGAGGAGAATGGAGGAGAAGGGATTGTGGTGTGGCCATCTCCCCAGGGGGGTGATTTCTCACTTTCTGTGTCTCTGTCTCTCTCTGTCTTTCTGGTGAGCGCATGTGCCCTATAGCAAAAACCTCTCCAGAAAAAAAACTAAACATGCACTTATATGTCCTACACGTGTACTCTTGGGCATTTACGTAGGCGAATGAAAACTTATATTCACACAAAAACCTGTATGCAGATGTTCATAGCAGCTTTCTTTCTAATAGCAAAGCCAGGAAACAACTAAAATGTCCTGCAATTAGTGACTGGATAAACAAACAAACACTGGTCCATGCATCCAATGAAATACTACTCAGCAATGAAAAGGAACAAACAATCAATACACACAACAACCCTGAGGGACCCCAAAGAACATTACACTTAGTAAAAGAAAAAAAGTCAGTCCAAAAGATGGCACAGTATAGGATTCCATTTATATACCATTATTATTATATTTTAAGACAGAGTCTCACTCTGCTGTGATCCTCCTGCTTTGGCCTCCTAGCTGGGACTACAAGCACCCAGCTCTTTTTCAGACAAGGTCTCGCTATATTTCTTAGGCCAGCCTCCAGCTTGTGATCCTCCTGCCTCAGTCTCCCAAGTCCCTGGGATTATAGGTGCACACCATTGCACCTAGCCTTTAGGTTGGACTGGGAATTGAACCCAGGCCTCTCAATAAATCACAGCCTATGGAGCACACATCTTTTTTTTTTTTTTTGGAGAGGTTTTCGCTATAGGGCATGTGCACTCACCAGAAAGACAGAGACAGAGAGACAGAAAGCGAGAAATCACCCCCTGGGGGGATGGCCACACCACAGTCCCTTCTCCTTCATCCTCCTCTGAAGATCTTGGGCATGGACAAACACATGCCTGGCATGAGTTTTAAGCCACCGGGTCTGGGATGCAAACCGCGGTCGACTACATGGGAGTCCATTATGCCAACTGCTTGTCCCTGGAGCACACATCTTGGCAGCATGTACCACTGAGGTTGGTGAAATTCTTCTGTTCATATCTTTTGCTCATTTTCTGATTGGATCTTTTCCACATAGTATTCTTGAAATTTTAAAATTTTAGAAATGGTGGAAAACAGATTAATCATTTCCAATTTAGGATGGAGCAGAGTGGGTGCAAATATAAAAGAGAAGAACAAGAGAGGTGATTAAATGGTTTTGGATAATCTATATTTGGGATAAAAATCACATAGAACTAAACACACATATACACACATATGAATGAATTCATGTAGAACAAGTGAAAATTGAGTAAGGATTATATCCTAGTAAACAATGTTGTACCAGAATGAATTTCCTGGGTTTGATATTATGATATAAAATAAAATACCACATCAGGGGAAGGTTGGTGACAAGTATATGGACTCCATGTACTATTTTAGCAACTTCCTGGGAGTCTATAATTAAAAATTTTTTAAAAAGTAAAGCTAGTGAAGAATTCCACACTTATAGGAAATAGCTCTGATAATCTTACTTCTAGTATTGTTCTTTCTGTATTAGTTCTTTCTGGGATTTTTAAATTCCTCCACTTTTTTTCCCCCCCAATTTGCTATAGGATACATGCACTTACCAGAGACAGGGAGAGAGAAAGAGGGAAGAAAAGTGAGAAATCACCTCTCGGGAGTATGGCCATGCTACAGTTCTTCTATTCTCTCGGGATTTGGGGGCACACACAGAAGCACCCTGCATGATTTTCAAGCCACTGGGTCCAGGGCTTAAACCAGGAAGTTGACCATGTGGGATCCAGGTGCTTTAACCTCCATGTCACCCGCTGGCCTACTCTGCCACCTTTTGACACGTTTTACAAAGCGCTGTAGTGGGAGGAAGTGCAGTAATGTCTAGGGGGAGACATAAACATGACCAACCTCGTGGTTTGAGTTCCAGCCCAGTGGCTTGAGAAACACACTGAGCACCTGTACATTTCAGCCCCAAATCCTGACAGTATGGAGAGATGAAGTAAGAGGGACTGCAGCATGACTGTGGCCCACTGGGAGAGGTGCTTTCTCCCTTTCCCTCTCTGTTTCTCTCCAGCAAGCATATATGCCCTCTGGCATATTTATTTATTTGTATGTGTGTGTGTATATATACATATATATGTGTGTATACATGTGTGTGTGTATACACAAAAGTTCTGTAAAGGGGCAATGGTTAACTTGGTGGGAAGATAAAAGGAAACTAGCATAAAGCAGGTGCCCCACTCATCAGCCATGACAGTCTCAGCCTCTCTCTCTCTGTTACTGAGAAAAGAGAGTCCAACAAAGGCTACTCTCAATATTAAACTTATCTGCTGCTTATTTTTCAATGTTGTAAGATGACTATTGCCTTTTGTTTTTTTAATTTTAGCTATAGGCAGCTTATGCTTGCCAGTCTGGGGGGGGGTGGAGAGAGAGAGAGATAGAGAGAGAGAGAGAAAATCACTTCCATGTGGGGATAGCCACACTGCATTCCCTTCCCCATTCTCCTTTGGGGATTTGGGGCACTCGTGCACACACACTTGGCATGTTTTTCAAGCCGCCAGGTCCAGCATTCAAACAATTCTGTCAGCCATGTGGTACCTAGTGTATTAACCACCACATCACCTGGCTGGCCCAGTGACAGTTATTTTCATGATATATTTAAAAATGAAATTATATATACATGGCAAAAATATTAATATTTTAGACTCTAAAGAGCTTCTGTTAATATAGGTTATATATCTATCAATACTCTGCACTCCTCAAATACAATTACTGTATTTGAAATCAAAACTGAAAGTTAAAAACAATAAACCTACTACAAATTATCAAAAATAAAATTTTATCAAAACAACTGCATTTTTCAAAACAAAAAATAATCTAAAATTTTTGCATGTCTCTTGAATGTTTTCTTAGATTTTCCTGTTTTCCTGTCTGCTTCTGCATTTAACGTTGTAATACATTGTTTTAGAGTATATGAAGAGATATGTAGTCTCATAGAGATATATAATTGGACAAAGGAGGGTTTTCCAGACACCCAGAAAGGGTCTCAGGTGCTCTCTTCAGAGACCACACTTTGAGAACCAATATCTTAGAGAGACATATTGAAATATGTACATATTAAATGTTAAGATGTCTTTAATTTGCATTAAAGTATTCTGAAACATACATACGTGTGTGTGTGTATGTGTGTTTGTGTCTGTGTATATAGTTGATTCTCATTATTTTTGGTACTTACATTTTTTAAAGTCATCTTGGCCAAAGAATTAGCATTTACAAGCCACTGCTCCTAGTGGAAATACAGGATTAGATTCTTATAAGCCTTTGGTGCCATTTCCTTAAAACAATTCATATATAACCTTGTTTTATGTGTGCTTCTGGTTCAAGACACCTTATTTAATGTATATTTCTTAAAATTACAAATTATGTGCAGTATCTCTTTATAATAGTAGGGCATCAGGAAAGTCGTGATATATTTTTCTATGCAAAGACATGCATCATGACTTTACAGACAACCCAATAAAACACCAGCTGAGAAAGTTTTTAACATTTTCCTGATCCTGGTTAACATGACCATAAATTTCTATGATTTTCAGCCTTGTAATAATACTGTCCTCTATACTTTAAAAAAAGTCATCATCTTATAAGTCCATAAATTTAGCTGCTTTTCTAGTTGTTTTAAGATTTATTTATTTATTTTTTTAATAAGAGCGACAGACAGGGAGAGATAGAGAAACAGACCCTTGACAGGGTCTTAGCACACCATGAGTCTCCCTGCAAGCTTTCCAGCCGACAGGGATCACGGGTACATGCACACATGTCCAGCACATCTCAGATCAACTCAGGATCTGAAGCATGGACTTCCATATGGCTCCATCATTGCAGAGCAGTGCCCTACCACCTGTGCCATGATGGCCAGGCCATAATCACTTTTCCATCTATTGCACAGCCTCGTCATGCACTAAATATGTTATTTTAGCTCTTTCTAGAGTGACCTCACATATAGATCAGCAAATTTCCTCTTTTTCAGAATGTATCATATTGTTAATTCATTAACGATGAACTCACAGCCAGCAGCATTGTGTATGTGTATGTGTGTGTGTGTGTGTTTGTAAAATCTATCTCATGCATGTTGCTGAGGGCTCCAAATGAGTAAGGCAAAAATTGCAAGGGTTCATACAATCTATCCTTGGAAGTTAAGTAGCATTACTTCCCTGTACAGTTAAACTTGTCATTTACATCAGATTCAAGAGTGGGGACTACACAGGGGCCATCTATTACAGTCTACCACTCCTATGCACTCCTCAAACCACTGCAAGCTGGTCACATTCCCTGTGACTCCACTGAAACTGTAGTGTCTGAGGTAAAGAAAGATCTTAGTTGTTGAATCCAATGGAATGTGGTTTATTTACTTTTTCTCAATTGGACCCAATTGACCACTATCTCCTTCCACCCCTGGTTTCTGTATACCACCTTTCCTGGTTTGTCTTTCACTTTTCTGGCTGCTATTCAGTCTCCTAAAAGTGGAGACTTATACTCTCCCCTGAACTACTAGGCCTTGTTATCAGTTCTCTTCTCACTCTGCACATGCTAGCTGGTTATATCATCTATACCAATAGCTTCATCTCTCACATATCTACTGGTGATTCCTCCATTGCTCTCTCAATCCCAGACTTCTTTCCAGTCTTCCAGACTCTTATGTACTCTGCCTGGATGTCCCCAGTACTTCGAACATGACCAAAATGGAATCTTCTCCCTTAAACTTGCTCTCTTTTATCTTTCCTGTCCTGTATTTATCATTCCTCCATATGCCCAAAACAGAACCTTGAAAGATATGCTAAATCCTACCCTCTCTCTTACCCCCCCCCCATATACTTTGTCACTAATCCCTGGCCATTCAACCTACTAAAAATCTTTTCAAGCTATCCATTCCTCTGCATCCTGGATACTAGGCATGGCAGAGGATGAAGCAGGGTTCTTGGCCTATCATTCTGGTCTATAAACTAGAAATCACAGTTCACTGGGCTGGTCCTAAAGTGCAGTGGTTATATCCTGTGCATTGGGAGTCAACTCCCACCTGGCTGAATGTGGTTTGAATCCAGCCCCAGAGGCTTGAAGAACACACCAGGCATGTGTGCATGTATGCCCCAAATTCTGATGGGATGGAAAAACGCAGGAAAAAGTATTGCAAGGTGATCACACTCCATTGGTGAGTGGGGTTGTTCTCTCTTTCTCTCTCTCTCTCTCTCTCTCTCTCTCTCTCTCTCAAGCACATGTGCCCTCTAGCAAGGGCAATAAACGTGAAAGAAATTAGAGTTCACTACAATAAATTAAAATACTGTCTTTTAATTTTTTTTAAGCACAAATGATCCAGAGATAGCTGGATAAGGAATATTTAATGAGTGAAGCTCCTCATGTAGAGGGAGAAGCACTCAAGTTGATGGCTGTAGGCTTCTGCCCATCTAGGACAAGATTATTTCAGGTCATGGGAAGCCCCAAGTGGCGGCTTGCTTATCAAGCTTCTCATACTCTCAAACATTACATTTAGCTTCTGTGATTATAAAAGCTGCTTTGATCAAGCCGTGTGATCTAGATCTAACATCCAGATCCTGGGTACAATTTCTTCTTTTTTAACATGTTCTGTATCTTGACTACAATCAATGACATGGGTACAATTTCTTAGCACATCACTAGAGCATTCTTGCTAAATATGCCACAGGTTATATAACAGTGACCAGACAGGTTCTGGCTTCCAACAGATAACCAAGTAGCTCCTATCAAACTCACCCTCCTTCAGGTATAACAAGTATATATTCTGGACAAATATTACAAACAACTACCTTGACAAGCAATTCAAAGCAGGCAGAAACAAAAAAGAATCCATACATAAGGGAAGGGAACAGAACTAGATGAGATTCCATCTGTAAGGCTTTTAGCTGCACGAAGGTCCCCAATCAGTACCCGGATGGGTGACTAAAACTGAACTTCTGGCTTGAAGACCAGAAGACAGAGTTCAGGGTTTCCACAATAGCTGGAAAGCGTGGGAGTAAAATCCTGGAGTGGAGACAGCCTGGTAGGTAGAGGCCTCAATTCTATGTATGAACTCTGCCCAACCATCTGGCAGATCTTTGAATTATGCATTAATGCAAATTCAGTCTCCAAACAACTCAGGGCTAAAAGAACTGAGTAGAGATTTTAGTTGCTGCCTTTCTTGAGGGAGAGACTAAGTGCAGAATTTGAGTTCAATCAAGTTAACTACCAACTAAAACAAAATAATCAATACTTCTCAGAGGTATATAATGGAATCCTGACTCTCTATATGTCCTAACAAGTCAAAATGACTGGATATAAGGGAAATGGGAAAATGTAACCCCTAAGAAAAGGCAGTCAATCAAGATTGACCCTGAGATGATTGACATATTAGAATTGACAGAAACTTTTAAGCAGCTATTACAACTATGCCCAAGGATAGTGAGTACAATATGCTCATAATGAGCACTGCAGCCATGAAAGATGAGCAGCCTGTAGATGGGGCAGCTGATCCAAGGCCCAGAAGAAACTGAGCATGGCAAGCCTGGCCAGGACCTACAGCACCCACTGACATTGTCTTAGTTCACATTCTCATTATTTTTCATGTAGACTATTGAAATGGTCTCGTAAATTATTTTTCTGCTCCTGGTTACTATTTACTACATTCCACCCCAACCTTACCCCTCCACACACACACAGAGACTCTAAATGCACTTACAGTAATTTCAGAATTATCTTTTAGAATGCAGCTTTTTCTCTTTTGTTAAGTTTATTTCTCCCATGAGTGAGTGAGTGAGAGTGAGAGTGAGAGGGAGAGAGAGAGAGAGAGAGAGAGCGAGCGCACTCCCAACAGGGTCTTGATGCCATGATCTACCCCCAGCTAGTCTCGGATCATGGATATGCTTGTGCCTGGCATACTCCGGGAGTCTCTGGCAGCACACCTGGAACCTTTCCATGTGGGTCAGCCTCACAAAGCATCGTGTTTTAACACTTGCTACCACTTGGTTCAGAGCACAGCTTTAATCTGGATTTTACTGATGCAAGTAATAGAAGCACAACTTTAACTTGGACAAGGGAATTTATTACAGGTCTCACATAATCGTAGGTAGGTGGGCCTCAAGGACAAGTAAGATCAGAGACTTGAACATCAATAGGAATCTGCTATTTGTCATCCTGCAAGCTGACTGTACTGTCTTAAACAAATTTTCTCCCTGTGGCTGTGAAAGAGCCACCAGCAGTTTCTGGCTGCATATCTCACAGTTGGGCCACAAAAGTAGGACACAATATTTTCCCCCAATTAAGTTTAAAAAAAGAAATTAAAGAGAAGGATTCTGATTGTCTTGAATGAGATCATATGACCACACTTCAGCCAATCACATCGATTGTGGCTAAGGAGACAGAGTACTACACTTGGAAGCCCCCACTAGAATTACGTGGTTAGACAGAAATGGAGCAGCACACCAGAAAACAAACCAATAAAACCAGTGGATTTTGTTTCCAGGGGAATGAAAGGAAAACAAGCAAACAATAAAGGCCTAAAAGGTTTCATGTACTAGTTTAACCGGTGGCGATAGCATCCTTCATGCATTCTCCAGGCAAATGTCAGAGTACTTGATTTTCTCTTGCAGCAAAGAGAACAGATATTGAGGGACAGTATCCCCCCCCCCATTTCCTGGGCATTTTGCTGCTTAGAACATGAACGTGATAGCTGGAATTCTACCTAGTACCTTGAGGACAAGTGTCACGCCATAGAGATGATGGGACAGTAAGACCGTCAGGCTTTAACATAAAAGACAAATGAACTTCTATCTGTTTAATCCACTGTTATTTTGGATGTCTGATAACTCACAGCTAGCCCTAATACTAATTCCCTCCCTCCCTAATGAAGGCAAAGTGATACAGAAGTTAGTGAGTATGGGTTAGAGCCAAACCACCTCAGTTTGAATCTAGGCTCTGCCATTTACTAGCTGTTAGGCACACTGCTTTATCTCTCTGTTCCTGTTTCCTGGTACATAAAATGACATTAATGATATTATCTACCCCGTAAATTGGTTGTGAGGATTAAGTAAGATAACTCACATAGCATTTAGAATAGAACGTGACCCATGGTAAGTGCTCAAGGAGTGTTAGCTAGCTACTCTTTTCAAGGCTTGCCAGTTGTACCTACTAAAGATCTTGGAAGACTGTCCATTCCTCCACAGCCCAAATGTCCATTTACTTCACTGCAATGAGCTCCTCCTCCACAGCACCTCCACACTGCCTCAGTCTGACCTTTCTAAAACACCCACTCTGACCATGTCACTCCTAGTTGAAGCCCCTGATGACTCCCCCTTACATACAGAATGAAGCCTGCTGACAAAGACCCTTTTGAATGAGGGTCCAACTGGCCTTTCTGAGCTCTCCTCCTGCCACTCCTCCATGATCCTAGCCACACTGGACTATTCTGTACCATCACCTCCCTACCTGCCTTTAAAGTGTCAAGCCTTCCCGTTCCCTCCCTCCTGAGCTCCTTCTTCCCTTAGCTGCTGTGGCATCATGCTCTTCTGATTTTCTTCCAGTTTCCCTGGCTTTTTCTTTTCTTTTTTATGAGCCTCTCATTCTTCAACTCTGTCAGGGTTCCCCAGGGTTCCATCCTATTTCACTGCATATCCTGTCTCCAAATGACAGCATCTATTTTTTTCTTTTCCAGAGGTTTTTGCCTTGGGGCACATGAACTCACCAGAGAGAGAAGACAGAGACAGTGAGAGGGAAAGTGAGAAATCACCACCACACCCACCCATGGGGGGTGGCCATGCCACAATCCCTTCTCCTCCGTTCTCCTCCTGGGATCTTGGGCATGCATGTGTATGTGCTCAGTGTAAGTTTTAAGCCACTGGGTCCAAGACTCAACCACGATTGACCATTTGGGAGTCCAGCAATGTAATGACTATGCCATCTGCTGGCCCAATGGCATCTACTTTTAAACTCCATCTACACACTCATGACTCGTTGAGCTGCACTCATGACTTGTAGATCTTCACTCTCAGCCTTTCTCCTGAGTTTTGGTTTCATAATTCTTGACAGGTCAGAGCTCCTGAACAGACACCTCAACCTGAGCATATCAAAACTGAGCTCGTCTTCCCCACCCCAAACCTGCTTCTCTACACTGAATCTGTTGGTGGTACCACTATCACCCAAGCCTGGATCTCTTTATTTGCTACATTGAAGAAATGACCAAATCCTGCCAATTCACATCCTCAATAACTCCCCAAGCTGTCTTCTCTCCATTCCCACTGCCAATGCTTAGTTTTGGTTCTCACCCTCTCTAGCATAGACTTTCTGCAGTGGTCTCCTCCCTACCTCTAGTCTGTTAAGCTTCCAATCTAACTGGCAATCTGTTACCTACTTCCAGTGAAAACCTTAGCATATCACTGCTCTGCTTGAAACTCTTCATTGCTTTCCACCACTGCCTAGCCAGACAAAACCCTGTTCCCCATAGTTGTGAAGACGTACTGTGTATCAGGGCCTATGCGCAGTATCAGAAATGTAATATTGAACTTGAAATGGCCACTGACTTTTAAGGAACTTAACATCTATCTGGGAAGACAGATATACACATACTGATAGCATAATGTGTTAAGTCTTGTGATACATAATCTATTAATACAGCTTTAGAGGAGCACGAGCCTGAATTCCCTGGGGGGGGCGGGGACTATGTTTGCCTAATCTTTGTATCTCTAATATCTGGTTACATGTTTGACTCACTAGATAATTTTATTTAAATACTGAACAGATGCTCTTCTCTGATCCCTAGGTAAAATGGCTCATGACTCACATATCACTTTGAATGCAATCTATGGACCTTGTTTGGATCCTGATTGAAATGAGTCAACTGCAATCTAAAAAAAAAAATAAAAATGAAACCACCAGGTAAATTTTAACACTGGCTAAACATGAGATGATGTTAAGGTATTACTATTTTAGTGACATAATGGTATTGCTGTTGTGTTAAAATGTTCTCATCTCTTTAGAGGTACGTAAAAAAGTATCTTATTTAAGTTTAATCATCCATTTCTTCCATAAGAAAGACAGAGGAGACACTCCCAATAGGGTCCCTGTGCCACAATCCATCCTCAGTTCCAGATGACCCAGATCATGAATACATGCACGAGCACCAGGAATGCTCAGAGAGGTCCGCCAGACACAAATCCAGAACTCCCCACCTCCACCCAATGCAGATCCATACGTGTCACCACTGCACCACCACCAAGCCCCTGTAATAAAGTATTTTAAAATGAAATATTTTCTGGGACTTGCCTAAAAATAATCCAGTGGTATTGGGTAGAGTGTACCTGAAACAAGACTGTCCATGCCTATGTTATTAATTGGTGATGGAGGGTGATGTATAAAATAATGATGAAATTAATCTCTCAGGGTTTTGTGGCAATTAAATGAAATGATTATATAAAATGTCTCCCGTAATGCCTGATGTCTAAAAAAATGTTATTTTTGCTTCTTCCCTCATACTTTTAATTCCATCTATGGGGCATAGCAGGGGAAACAGCAGGTCAGTGGTATGGGAATTAGAAGCCCAACATCTGAAGAACTAGAAAGATACTCAGCATCATTTCTCTCTTCTGTCTGGTAACGATAGAGTAGCTAGAGCACCAAACAGTTCCCAACGCAGCTCTGGGCAAGAATGGCAGTGCTACAAGACCAGAAGAGCAAAGGAATGAGAATTATGGCTTACATTTCCATAGACGAGGGAAAACTGACTTAGACATAAATATGGACAATTAGCTGAAACGGGGATGGTCTTTTCCTCTGCTGCTTGAATCCCTCTGAAATGTCGCCACCTGGTGGCTATTTGGCCTCTCTTTCCATAGTTCCTGGATACAGTTTGTTCTGATAGCTCTCTCTGTCCTGTGAAAGCTCTGGAAGGAAAATACCTTCTCTGCAAAATGTTTCCTGAACTGCTCAGAGTTCATTATATCCTGCTTTTTTTTTTTTTGAGAGGTTTTTGCTATAGGGCACATGCACTCGCCAGAGAGACAGAGAGACAGAGAGACAGAAAGCGAGAAATCACCCCCCAGGGGGATGGCCACTCCACAATCCCTTCTCCTCCATTCTCCTCTCGGGATCTTGGGCACGCACGCACACGCGCCCAGCGCGAGTTTAAGCCACCGGGACCAGGACGCAAACTACAGTCGATTACATGTGAGTTCAGCGACATAGCCATTATGCTAACTGCTTCACGTCCTGCCGTGTTTTGTACTCAAGTTCTGATATAGTACTGCTCACTGTATTAGCATTCACCTTCACTCAACAAACTTATTTTATAAACTCTATGCTTAGGACAAAGTAGGCTCAGGAGACACACAATAGTGAACAAAATCACATAAGCATGTAAAGAAAGAATTAAACAAGTAAACAAAGACTAAAATAGCTACCTTTTTACCCACTATAAGATAGTTATTATATTGGGTCGTCAGAAAAGTCATAATGCATTTTTGCATAGAGAAGTACATCACAACTTTTCCAAAGACCTAATATTCAACATGCACTGAGCACTTGATATACACTAGGAACTTGTCCCATTCACCGCTAACAATTCTATAAGGTAGATATCGTTCAGATAAAGCAAATGAGACACAATAAGATTAGGTAAACTGCCCACTGTCACAGTTAAGAGTCCAGATTCAAGCCTGGCCTGAGACTAGAGCCCGTGTTCTAATTTCAAAAACTACTATGGCACCTTCAACCTCTCCAAGCGCCTGCCTAATGTTTGGAAAATTAAAGATCTTGGATCTACTAAACCCAAAGAGAGGAAAGCTCAGGTAGTAGAATCTCCTAGTAGGAGGTTAAGCTGATCAAGAACTTGACTCCAATTCTATGAATCTCACCTAGCTTCTGGGGATTCTCTGCTTGATTCCTCCCTGCTTCTTTTTTCTTTTTCTTTTTTAAAGATTATTTTATTTAACTTTATTCATTTATTTACTCATTTTGATTTGACCAGAAAGGGACACAGTGAGAGAGAGAGAGAGAGAGAGCGAGCATGAGCGAGCCACCAGGTCTGGTACTTGAACCATGGTTGGCCATGTGGGAGTCCAGCACCCCCAGTCACCACACCACCTGCCAACCCCCATCCCTCCCTGCTTCTATTTATCCCTACATCTTCCATCCCCAGAAGTGAATGCTCTCCCTTTAAAGTTCTGTCTCAAATATAGAAAAAATACTCTGTGTGATTTTTCCTAACATGATGGAGGCACACTGGCATTTTCAAGATGCTACCAAATTTCTGAACAAATTAGAAATAAACAGAGCAAATGCGAGAAGTATTCAAAATAGTTTCTATTCTAGCCACACATCTGTGGTTTTCAGGCTTTGTGCATTTGGTGTCTGGATTCATAGCTGGACTCATAGATTAGAAATATGACTGCCTTTTGGTGAACATTAACTATATACATGGCAGTGAGCTTTGCATTGTCGATACATTATCTCATTTAATCATCTCATCAAACCTCTGAGCTAGGTGGGTGTTCGCATTTCACAGATAAACCTAATAGGGCCAGAGAGGTTACGTAAATTACCCAGAATCAAAAGGTAATGAATAAGATGATCTGGGGTTTGAGAGTAAGTTGTCTGACATCAGGTCTTAGGTTTTTTGACCACAATGATATACTGACTTCTCTCCTTATTTTTTGGATCATTGTACAGTCTCTGGCTTTCTCCCAGGGATCAGTCTGGGTTTTATTTTGGCAGTGGTTCAGTGGAATGGAATGAACTATAGATATCTCAATGTCTTGTGCTAAATTCAATCACTTTTCTACTCACCATACATTTTCCTCAACCAGCTTTTAGGACCAGGTCAAAACTCATGCCTCCTGCAGGAAGCCTTCCCTGATCTATCCAATTTCCACTTTCTAACATTGGTTTCTCCCAAATTCTTTCTAAAAGATCCAAGTCCAATAAATGTTATGGAGAATACAGTCAACAGTTATGGAAGTTAGCTGTACATCTCTTAGTGAGCAATTTGGCTCAAACATATCTCCAGATGTTTTCAGGTATCTATGAGCACAGAAACAGCCTGGCAGGGGCAAAACAGCATGGTCTCATTGGCTGCCTGTAGTTGTCACCCATTGGCCTTCTCATGAAAGCAGCCCAGCATCAAACCTGGGGCAGTGTTTTAGAGTCCTGAAGATGCAGGAGGCGGCCTTCCCACCACTAATAAGTTCTGACCCAAATATCCCACAGGCATCAATATTATTGCTTCATAGGGAGATCTGATTGCATCCGAAACAGAATAAAAACCTATGAGCAGGTACTTTCCAAATGTCAAAGTAAGAACCTTCCAATATCAGCTCCTCAAAAATTATAAGAGAACACTGGCAAGAAGCATTCAAATCAACTTTTCCAATACTCTGGCAATTATCAAAAGCTTGCAACAATCCAAAGAACATTTATTGAAGAAAACAACTGACCCTCAGTAAGCACACTGATCTTTGCAGCCTTTTAATGACCCTGTTATCCTCCTCCTCTCCCCTGCTCAGTGGGAGTCTTAAAAATCAGAAGCCTCACACATGCAGTAAGCTGTGAAAATCACTTCCTGGGACAAGCAGTTATCCGCCTGGAAAAGAAAAGTGGATTCCTACTTCACATCATATTCTAAAATTACTTTAAAATGGAACAAAGGCGTAAGAGTGTAAGAGGGAAAAAATCTAAAATGCTTTAGAATAAAACAAGTGTAAAACTTCATAACCTTAGAAATTCACATGAATTTTTCACAATGAAACAAGACACCGAGACATTTATACTTTAGTCTATAACTATGAGGTGAGTTGGTGGTTATGCTCAACCTTTATAACCAATATCTTTTAAGTGCTCACTGATTAAACAATTCCAATAATAGCACTTGGATTTCTCTTGTTATACACAGATAGAATGCATTACCGAGCAAAATCTATTGATGTATTTAATATAAAATGTGGACAGATCTGGAGAAGGAGAGTTTGTCAAATTAAAAGAAATAAGCTCCCATACGTATCACTGGAAATAATAGTGCGTTTTTCTCTCATACAGTGAGAAAGATGTGAGCAAATGTCCCTTTACCCTCTGATAACTAAGTACTGTTACCATACTTTGAATACTAATAGCATCAGTGTCTATGTAAAATGCCTCAAATAAGGTATACTGAGGCCAACACTCATATAACCATAGCAAAGTAGAATTCATTTTTTGTTAAGTAACCCAAGATAATCAACAGAAAATTATTAGCAAGACTTCTTCATAAGCTTGTCATCACAGACACCTATGATATTGTCTTGTTATTGAATGAATAGTTTGACAGTGAATAGCAAAAAACTCTAGGCTTCTGTTAGTTTTAATTGAGATACTTAGTTTAAAACTTCTTTCTTTTTCTTTTCTTTTCTTTTTCTTTTTTTTTTTTTTTTACTTTTTACTTTTGAAAAACTCCAGGAACTTGTTAGCTTTAATCAAGATGTTTGGCTAAAGAAATAAATAGTTCAAGATTTTCTTTTTAAAGGAAGTACATGTATGACACAGTAGTTACCCAAAGGACAGGAAATCACTCTGTGGGAGAGACATTTGCACATCTATATTTATTGCAGTTATTATTCACAATAGCTAAGATGTGGAACCAATGAATAGATTAAGAAAATGTGGCATATACACACAATGGAATAGTACTCAGCCATAAAGAATGATATCCTGTCATGTGACATAAAGTGGATGAACCTAGAAGATATAAAGCAAATTGAAATGAGGCAGGCTATAAGTAACAAACTGTATGTCCCCATTTAACATATATGAATATCTGTATGCTATGTTGATGACACAGAAGTATAGAGTAATAGTAGATATCAGAAGCTGCACAGGGGCAAGGATGGGTGGGGAGGGAGTTCAGGAGAAAATGATTAAGAGAGACATGGGTGCATCTAAATAAATGGAAGAGGTTATGAAATGGTGCACTGTGGAGAGCAGCCAGATTTGGGTAGAACAACAGTAGACTTTAAAGATGAATAAAGGCAGTTTTTCACAACTTGTGCCTACACTCCAAGGCCAGCAGAGGTAGAAAGAAACTGTGTATCAGTCAGAGTGGGTCAGGGGAGACAAAAAGAGGCTAGTTAAGAACTGCAAGACACAAGATGTTTCACAGCTTTAGTTGATAACAGCAAAACACACAGCTTCACATTTTGCTGCCCACCCCCTATTGTCCTATAAAAGAATAAACCTAGAAACAGCTCAAGGCCACAGCTATCTCCATTAGAGATGCTCAGGCCACCCAATCCCTGATTTTCTTTACTTATGTGTCTGTGTGTATTTTTTTCTGATCCACTGCCACTTCCACTGAGGTTCACATCTTGCCAAGCAGGCCTTGTCCATGCACTCATAGCAGAGTAAAAAATGTCATTGACAATTCAACACATACTCCCCCCAAACCTAGAAATATTAATATAATTGAATGTATATACAACATAATGTAATGTTCAATGCTGAAGACGAAGCATCCTTTGGTTTGATTTATTATTACACACTGCATGCTTTGAGAAATCATACGGTGCCCCATAAAGATGTATGACAATTATATGTAAACCAGAAATCACTATTTAAAAAATGAATAAATAAAATGAGTTATAATTATCTACAGCAGTTTCACTTAGCATACTGGGTAAGTTCTCTTTCCACTTTTCCCTTCACTGTCCGTCCACCTCGGTCTACTCTGCACTCAGCAGCAAAGCTAAATGCATTGTCTACTAGCCTGTTTTCCTTCTGGCAACTACTTGCCTTCCTGTTGCTTTCAGTCCCTTCTTTCATGTTAACTAAACTTCCCATCTCTTTGGTTACTACTGCTTTGTAATATGCCAATCCAAAACCTAGCATTAATCACTTTATTTTGCTCTCAGACTTCTGACTTCAGAATTGGGATATGGGGGCTAGATGGTGGCAAAGTGGTATGACCCGCATAGGAGGCTTTGGGAGTCCCTGAATATGTCAGGCACACTGTTGCCAAGGATCCAGGGCTGGCTGAGATTGGGGGAGGATCACAGGGTTGAGACCCTGCTGGGGAAGCTGTCTTGCTCTCTCTCACTCATGGAGGAAATAAGTAAATAAACTTTTGAAACACTGAGGTGGGCATAGCAGGGATGAGTCGTTTCTGCTTTATGATGTCTGGGGCCTCAGCTGAGAAGACTAGATGGCTGAGGGCTGTCATCATCTAGAGGTTTCTCCATTTACAGACTGCTGGTTGATGCTGACTATCAGCTGGAATTTTAGCTAGGACTGTTGATCAGAGGACCTAGTAGTGATCTCATCATAGGCCTAGGCTTTTGCAGAGAATGGCAGCCTCAGGGTAGTTAAGACTTCTTCCATGGCAACTCAGGGCTCTAAAGGTCAGTGTCCCTGTAGGTAAGGCATAACCTACTTCCTCCCTTATGCCTTAGCCTTAGAAGTCAGAGCTTCAATTTGTCTTGTTCCATTTGTTAGTACAAAGTATGTCTGAATTCACAGCAAAGGTGACATTATAGAAGAGAGTGTGGGATGGGAGGTACTGTGTGGCCATCTTTGAAAAACACAATCTGCCACATTCTCTGTACTTCTATGTACTTCTCTTGCTTAAGTATGCTCTAATCTGGTTTTTTAAAGGGATCACTTCAGGAGACTAATATTTTAACTCTTAAAAAGACTCAAGTTCTGTTAGGAGTATAACTGGATGCATTCATCCATATGCAACCCCAAGCTTCCCTAGTCAGCACATCTGACCGTTTCTCTCCTAGAAATAACTCCTGGCAGAAAGGGAACTTAGTCCCCTAAAGGCTGCTGGATCCAGCACTGAACACTCCGAGAAGAAAATCAGCCACTCACATATAGGGGCTGGCCTGGCCATTCCAGCTAGGCCTCTGTGTCCCCTGAAAAAACTAAACAATTTCAGAGACAACCAACACCAAATACAGCAGATAAGGCCGGATATGCCCACAGAAATCAAGAAAAAAGCAAGCCCACTACATAATCATGTCTGAAGAAACAAAATATGAACATTGACTAAACCACAAAAATGACCAACCACTCTCCTATCCTGGGTAATAGTGACTGTTGTTACTAGTTAGCTGCCTTCTTGTCTATCTATACTCTTTCAGATGAGATTTTTTACAATTATTTTTCAATCATTGTCATTATTTTATTTATTTATTTATTTTATTGAAGTTGACTAGAGAGAGACAAGAGAGAGAAGGAAAGTGAGAAAACAAGCTGCCAGGTCCAGGACTCAAACCACGGTCAGCCATGTGGAAGTCCAGCCACCTTAACCATCATGTCACCTGCTGACCCCTCAGGTAAGATTTATTAAGAAATCCAAGCATAGGATTACTCCACTTCTTAAAAGAATCTAGTCCAGGGGACCAGCAGTTAGTGTAATGGCTATGTTGTTGAACTCCCATGTAATCGACCGCGGTTCGCATCCCGGACCCAGTGGCTTAAAACTCACACCAGGCACATGTGTGTGTATGCCCAAGATCCCAAGAGGAGAATGGAGAAGAAGGGGTTGTGGCGTGGCCATCCTCCCTGGGGGGTGATTTCTTGCTTTCTGTCTCTCTGTCTCTCTCTATCTGGCGAGCACATGTGCCCTATAGCAAAAACCTCTTCAAAAAAAAAAAAAGAATCTAGTCCAATACGAAGTCTCGGAACACAAGTTTAAATACTGCCTTTTCTGACATCCCCTGACATGCACTACCTTCCCCCATGGTGTGCATTCTCTGTGTGATCCTCTGAGTAATCAACCACAGGTGTGCTTCTGGTGGCCTTTGGCTAGAGGGCATTGACAGCTCCTTTAAGTACTTTGAAATTAGAGAATACATTTCTGGCCAAGGTCATTTCTAATCCCTTGACTCCAGCTTTCAGTCAGGCTTTTTCTCTGGCTCTTTCACAATTTTGAGACCATCATCTAAATACTTTAGAATGCCAAAATAATTAAAATGCTCCTGGCCCAACCTGTAGCACAGTGGTTAAATGCTGTGCTTTGGGAATCAGATCCCACATGGCTGACCACCAGCCCAGTCCCCCTAGGTGGCTTGAAAAAGCATACCAGGCATGTGTGTATGCCCCAAATCCTGAAAGGATGGCGAAATGGAGGAAAAAGGACAGCCGCACGACTACATCCCATGGGGACGATGTGCTTTCTCTCTTTTGACAAGTGGACGCACCTCTGGCAACCAAACAATACTAAAATAAAATGCCCATATAGCTAAAAATATATATTCATAGGAGATCTGGTTCTCTAGGTTTCCTCCTGTCACCTTTTCAAGACCAAAAGGGCTATCTTGATAGTTGCAATAGCTGCCCTGTCCTGAACACCATTACAGGACCTACGGTCAACCTCGTTTCAAGCATAAGAGTATACTAAAGCTTTTCCCAAAGCGACAGGTATGCACAGGGCATTTGGGTCATCACTTGCACATTCTCCAGTTATAAAACATATTTCTGTTGTCTCCTTTTACTAATGGGTTCTTCATTTTTCTCCTAATCGTATCTTATAAGGAAAAACGTGACATTAATTATAATTACCCTCCCCCCCCTCTTCTTCAGTTCTCACTTGATGCAAGGACTCTATTCTCAGAAAAAAGTAGAATTCCAAATAAAACACTGATCTCCATAGCCTGGTCCTTGAGTGTCAGACCAAAAACCCCATCTGTACTTCAGGTCAGGGACATATACTACCTTAAATCTCTTTAAGGAATTGGCAGTAGGACATCTGGATGGAAAACAATCACATCTGAACTTGAATTCTGGAGTAATCATATGTTCTTTTTTTTTTTGGAGAGATTTTCACTGTAGGGCGCGTGCGCTCGCCAGACAGGCAGAGAGAGACATAGAGACAGAAAGCGAGAAATCACCCCCCAGGGGGGATGGTCACGCTGCAATCCCTTCTCCTCCATTCTCCTCTCGGGATCTTGGGCACGCACGCACACGCGCCCGGTGTGAGTTTTTAAGCCACCGGGTCCAGGACACGAACCGTGGTCGACTACGTGGGAGTCCAGCGACATAGCCATTACGCTAACTGCTGGTTCCCATCATATGTTCTTTTGATATGCATGGCCCCAAATTCTCTGTAGCATCCATTTGTCTATTCTCAGAGTCCCTGACATGCTGAATATTCAGGCAACAAAATAAATCATTCCTCTTTAGGAATCATTCAGGACATAGAATTACAGACTTCAAACTTAGGTAGGTGTGCTTTACCCCTCATGTTTCATAAAAAAAAAAAAAATTATACAGCCTCTAAGATTAGGTATGGAGTAGGTAGAAATGAGGACTTGAGTGCAGAGGAGGAATCAGAATAAGGGCATCAGTGAGAGGCTCATCTGCTATGTGGGCAATCTGATTAATTGTCAACAGTCATGTTTTCGAGTGTCTTCCTGACTTCCTTGGAATGTGGGTCTGACAGATTTCTGAAATATCTACAGTACTATCCATCCAAACATCTTGCTGATCTTGCTGTTCCCTGTAAGGACTCAGACCTAGGCTAATGTGGACTCTTTCATTGTTATTTTATGTTATATCTATGTTTGGTTTGGGGTTTGTTTTGTTTTGTAATCAACCTGAGAAGAGATTTGAGATACAACACTAACAGGTGTCTAGAATGATTAGTGTTATTTCTGAAAATGTATCCTGGCCATTTTGAGGCTCACGGGATGGTTTGGAAGGTAGGTATAATTGGAATACCACCCTCCAGGAGACTGTTTAGGGCCAATCTCTAATGGAATGCTTGGCACACTAGGATTTCTGAGTCTATGTTCTAGAATAAATAAAATGATTATTTCTATTGAGGAAGGCAGGGTTTTTGTGTGTGTGGGGGGGGAACTACCGATCACCTATCTTCCCAATTCTGACATCTTATACTAATCTTTCTCTGTCAATAAGATTATCACAACTTTCTATATTTTCTTTCTTTTTTTTTTTTTGGAGAGGTTTTTGCTATAGGGCACATGCGCTCGCCAGAAAGACAGAGAGACAGAGAGACAGAAAGCGAGAAATCACTCCCCGGCGGGGGGGAGGTGGCAACGCCAAAATCCCCTCTCCTCCATTCTCCTCTCAGGATCTCAGGCACACATGCACATGCACCTGGGGTGAGTTTAAGCCACAGGGTCTGGGACTCGAGCCAGGGTCGACTACATTGGAGTCCAGCAACATAGTCATTATGCCAATTGCTGGTCCCACAACTTTCTATTTTTTTAACTTAAAAGATTTATTTTTTTAACCAGAAATTAGTAACACCCCATTTTTTGGTTGTTGTTGCTGATACAAATAGGGGTGTGAATTTCATTGTAAATAACTAGCTCGTTGAACATAACTCAGCTAGGGATTTAAATAGAAAATAGCTACTTTGTGTTATAAACAATCTATGGTACAAGGCACTCTGGCACCTACAACTGAAGAAAAATACAGATTTGTTTTCTTAAATTCAGTAAGATAATCTTTGCCCAGTCATCCAAAACATTCAAACAAACAGAAAGAAAGGCAAATCTATTTTATTAAAGACTTAAACGTAAGCTCTGAAACTATTAGGAAAATAAATGGGGAAAAAGGACATGATATATGATCTTTGGGGTTTGCCCTTGAAAGCTCAAGCAGCAAAAGCAAAAATAGATACACTGGATTACATCAAACTAAAAAGCATCTGCACTGCAAAGAAAACAACAAACAAAATGAAGAAACACTGTATGGAAGAAAATGTTTGCAAGCCATACATCTGATAGGAAGTCGATATCCAAAATATATAAGGAATTCAACTCAATAGCAAGAAAACAAATAACCCGTTTAAAAATGAGTAAAATATCTGAACATACATATCTCAAAAGAACACATACAAATGGTCAACAGACATATGAAAAAAGGCTCACCAACAATAACTGTTAGGGAAATGCAAGTTAAATTATTTCACTTATTTCTAAAATAACTTAGAATGATGCATCACTTCACACATGTCAGAACGGAATTATCAAAATGATGAAAGAGGGACCAGCAGTTAGCGTAATGGCTATGTCGCTGGACTCCCACGTAGTCGACTGCGGTTCGAGTCCCGGACCCGGTGGCTTAAACTCACGCCGGGCGCGTGTGCGTGCGTGCCCAAGATCCCGAGAGGAGAATGGAGGAGAAGGGATTGCGGCATGGCCATCCCCCCTGGGGGGTGATTTCCTGCTTTCTGTCTCTCTGTCTCTCTCTGTCTGGCGAGCGCACGTGCCCTATAGCAAAAAAAAAAAACCTCTCAAAACAAAAATGATGAAAGACAGTGAGTGTTGGAGAGTACATGAGAAAAAAAGGAAGCTTTGCCCACTATTGGTGGGAATGTAAATTAGTACAATCGTTATTAGAAATTGTATGGAGGTTCCCCAAAAACCTAAAAAGAGAATTACTATATGATCCAGCAATCCCTTTATGGACATACATTCAAATGATATGAAATCAGTATATTGAAGAGATACCTATCTGCACTGCCACACTCATTACAGAACTATTCACAATAACCAAGTTGTGGAATCAACTTAAGTGTCCATCAATGGACAACTGGATAAAGAAAATGTGATATATGTATAAGGGGTTTCAAAATTTTCATGGAAAAATTGAATTAAATTAAGAGTTGATTTTAGTGCAATCATGTGTGATAGCCATGCACAGATTTTTTTTCATAATGCTCATTTTTCATGAACTTTCTGAAGTCCCCTTGAATGAAAAAATAGAATACTATTATATCTCAAAAAACTAATTCTATCATTTGTAACCACATGGATGAACCTGTAGGACAGCATGCTAAGTGAAATAAGCCAGGCACAGAAAGACAAATACTGCATGTTCTCACTTACATGTGGAATCTAAAACAATTGAACTCACATAAGCAGAGAGTACTGTAGAATGGTGGTTATCAGAGGCTGGAGGGTAGGGGAAATGAGAAGATATTGGTGAAAGGGCACAAAGTGTCTGTTAGATAGGAGGAATAATATTTTTTTTTTATTTGCAGAGGGCACCTGCACTCAACAGAGAGAAAGAGGATAAGAGAAAGCATCCCCAATGGAGTGGGCATGGTGACATTGCAATCCCTTCTCATTCATTTTTCCTTTCCATCAGGATTTGGGGCATACATGCACATACACCCAGCATGTTTTTCAAGCCACCAGGGCTAGGATTCAAACTGACATTGGCCACGTGTGATCTGGCTCCCTTAACCACTGCACTATGGGGCCAGGTCAGGAATAAGTTATTTGAGATCTATTGCACAGCCTGTGACCACAGTTAATGCTAATATATTGTACATTTCAAAATTGCTACAAGTATGCTTCAAATGCTCACATAAAAAATAAATATTTGAAGTGATAAATGTGTTAATTAGCTTGAAGTAATGTTTCATGTTTTATACATATATCATAACTGACTTGTGCCCTATAAATATATACAACTGGTATTTGTCAATATACAAAATAATACAAATATAACAAATACAACATTTTTTATGAAGTGTCTAAAAATAATCCATTTTATTTTATAGCCACTGTGAATTGATTCAGATATGCCTCACCTTTAGGAATGTGTCTAGCCTTCCATACAGGAGATGTCCTTTCAGGTTTACTAGCATCAGCTGTTTAGACCAGAAGCTTCTGAATCATCCAACTTGCTGCTTTGTTTACTAGAGAAACTACAGTATAGCAAACAGTCTAAGCGACTAGTTCTCAAACTTTCATGTCTATCAGAATCAGCTGGAAAGCTTGTTAAAACGTATTGATGATGAGGAAATGTTCTCACTAGGAATTAACTAAATATAATAGGTTGGGCTTCAGAGCTACTCAATTCTCCAAGTAGCTGCACCTGAACTCAACAGGGAACCCACATGCCTTAGGGAAGATTGTACATACTTTTGCTCTGTTTATTACATCTTCAAAATACACGTTAAATCACCACGTCAAAGAGCCATGCCAGAGTCCCCCACTCCAGGTGACTTTAGTGACCCACAGTAGGTTTTCATAACACATGAGGTACCACTTATCTCTTTGTATCGTAATTGCCTGTCTCCAAAAGCAGATAGCAAGTGGCAAGCTATAAATGTCAAGAATAAAGGTTGTCTAATTGCTTTCGTTATCCAGAGTCTCTAGCTCAGTACCCAGCTCAAAGCAGGTACTTAGTAATATGTTAAAGAAAATCGATCAGCCCATCAGTTGCAGCATCTGAAACCCAGGTCGCTACAATAAGATCACCTTATAGACGGAAGTGACTAATTGGTGCCCGTTTTCGCCCCGATTTTGCCCTCCATTCATCTGTTCGCCACCCCCCACAAAAACTCCGTCTGCCCCAACCCCAAATAAACTAAAGATTCACAGATCTCGCATCAAAACAGACACACACCATTGTCAGGCGTTCCCCTAACGCTAAAGCTACGACATCAATTCTCGCCGCCTGGTCCAACAGTCTGTCATTTCCCCCTACTCCTCATCCCCTCTCTCTGTAGTTCCCACCTACTAGCGCGGATGCAATCAAGACGTGCCTGTAAGCCTGAGTTCAGCCCCTAGAAAGAGCTACAAACCTCTGTCCTGTCCTCTCTCCTGGCGGTGGCGGATGGCCCCTGCCCTTCGGAGCCTGAGAGCAGCGGAGGCTGCAGTGGCCAGACACTCCTTCGCCCACCAGTCGCCATCACTTAGTATCGACCCTAATAGAGATGCGCACGGGAGCATTTCCCATGTACCCACGGGCGACGTAGAGCGGAGCTCGCCTGGACTCACCCTACCCTAGGTACCCGCATTAACTCTTTCGCGTCCTTGTTTGTTCCTCTGGACTTCCTTTTGCACCTAAAGGACCTGGGTGAGAGATTCAACGGACTTATCTGATAAAAGACATAAAAGACTTGCCTTTGTATTTAGTCATTTGTTGAACATGTTCTCAATTTGCTTTTAAGTTGACTTGCAAGCTTTATATTCATTTCGAAAGAGGACCTTAACTAGCAACCCTTGTTAAGTGAATAATAGTTGGTGATGATGCCTAAGCTGCTGGACCAACCCGAACTCCAATTTGCAGTTTCTGACCTGTTCACCTCGAATCTGTGCCCTTTCTACCCTCTATTCCCCATCTCTTTCTGATTCTAGTCGGATTCTTTAACTACATACATAAAGAACACAGGCTTTGAATAAACTTGAGTTTCGCGGTTCGAATCCCCACTCTCCCACCATCTAACCATGGGACACTGTTAAACAGTGTATTGAAATAGAAATTCTAGTTGTTAACTTTCATGGAAATGTCTTCTTACCTAAGACCTAGCTAACAACAACAGCAAAACGTTAATAATGGTTAACATTTGAGGGTCTATGGACCAGCAACTGTGATATGTACTTTAAACCCAATTGTTGTTTAATCCTCACAGTAGACCTTTGGTGGTAGTTAAATGTATTGTCTTTCTCTCTGCTCCTCTTAGTTTTCTTAAAGCAGCTAAGAACCTGCATGTTAGTCAGATAACAGATAACTCAATAACTTGCCTATGGCCACAGAGCTAGTAACAAATAGAGTCAAGATTTAAACTCAGGGGTTAGGACCACTTCTGCCCAGACTTCACCCTCCTTCACCCACCCCAAGATTTAGCCAGGAGCCAGGACAAGCCAAACACCAGCCATCTATATCTGAGTTCTGAGTGGCCCCATTCAGGGATTAGGACGGCTGAAGACCTTCTGCTCAGACTTTACCCTCCTGTCCCCCAGATCTAGCCAGGAGCCAGGAAAAAAACGTATAATCCATCAGAAGACCAGAAACTACAGCAGAGGCACAAGAAATATGAGAAACCAAGAAAATATCTCTCTCCTAAGGGAAAAGAATAACTAACTTCTCATACTCCACAGACAATACAAGGGAACTTATTAAAATATCAGATAAAGAATTTAAAATATACCATAGTGACAAAGCTAACAGAGATGCAAGAGAAGAGAGACAACGAACCCCAGATGATGCAGGAGAAAAGGGCCAAGGAGTTCCAGGAAGTGAGGAAGTTCTTGCATGATCTGAAAGTGGAAATAATCATCATAAAAAAGAGTCAAACAGAATTGTCAGAGATGATTTCTTGTAATACAGGAAATCAAAATCTCCCTTGAAAGTATTATAAGCAGATTAGATCACGTATAAGATTGAATCTCAGAATGTAGAAGATAAAACCTCTGCCCTAGAAAAATGCATCAAAAAGACTGAGAAAGTAACTTGCCAAGATGAGAATAACATACAAGTAATACTAGATACCATTAAGCGCCTAAACATAATCAGTATCCCGGAAAGTGAGGAAACTAATAAGGGCATTGATAATCTTTCCCATGAAATCCTGGAAGAAAATTTTCCAAACCTAGAGAGGCACTCAAAGATCCAGACCCAAGAAATACAAAGGACCCCACATAGAATCAACACAAGAAGATCTCTAAGGCACATCATAGCCAGAGTGACCAAAACCACAAAGACAAGATAATAAATTTGGCAAGACAGAAACGTCGTTACTTTCAAAGGATATCCCATCAGGCTAAGGTCGGACCTCTCATCAGAAACAATACAAGCAAGGAAAGATGGGAAAATATATTCAAAGTGTTAAGTGAAAAACAATTTCAACCAAGAATACTATACCCAGTAAGATTATCTTTCATATGGGAGAAAAAAACAAAAACATTCTCAGATTAACAAAACCTGAAACAATTTACCAACACCAGACCAGCTCTCCAAGAAGTGCTGAAGGGAGTGCTATACCAGGAAAGCTGAAGTCGAATACACAGAAATAAGAGTACCAAAAACAACCAAGAATATGGTCAGCCTAATAGTAGAGACAAGTCCAGAGTTTAAATGGAAAGATCAGACCACAGTAACAGTGCAAATTCAATAGAAGGGAGATTCATTACATGAGACCAAACTTGTGAAATAGAATTTTTTGACTTTAGACTAAAACATTACTGATTTTCTTCTACACTTTGATTTCCAGATTTAATGATTTTTATCTTCTATTTTATTGTTGATAGGTTCATCTATCTTCTATTTGAACTGAATCCTAACCTTTTTCCTGGCTTTAAGTCTTAAGCAAATTTACGTTAACATTTTTTTTTATTTTGACCTATTAAAACTAAAACTGTTTCTCTTGAAATTAAATAATGCATTAAAGAATACCTATTTAATGACTGCAGTAAGCTATATAGCTTCAGCTAGGTGCTAATTTATAGTATGTTCACTTCACTCACTGAGGTTTATACCTAAAGTCAGAGATGTGTTCGTACATTTGTCTATATCAGCTGTGCTTGCTATTGAAAGTTTTTAAATTAATTAAGATCTTGGGGACCAGCAGTTAGTGTAATGGCTATGTCACTGGACTCCCACGTAGTTGACCACAGTTCGAGTCCCGGACCTGGTGGCTTAAACTCACGCCGGGCACATGTGCGTGCGTGCCCAAGATCCCGAGAGGAGAATGGAGGAGAAGGGATTGCGGTGTGACCATCCCCCCTGGGGGGGTTGATTTCTCACTTTCTGTCTCTCTGTCTCTTTCTGTCTGTCTGGCGAGCACACACGCCCTATAGCAAAAACCTCTCAAAAGAAAAAAGAAAGATCTTTAGTGAATCAATAAAATGTGAGGAAAAAAAAGCATAGAAAGCAACTGTAAATTCCAGAGACAGTGTGGGAGGAGGGTGAGAGTTATGGAATCCGGGGGGGGAGATGGGGGAGACGAAAGCAAAATATATAAGAAATAAGAAATGGAAAATTATTTATTGATGATAACATGTAGGGAATATCCTTGATTGAGGCAATATACAGTGTATTCTAGATGGAAAATCTTATTTTTATGTATTATATTAACAGTGTATTCTGGATGGAAAATCTTATTTTTATGTATTGTATTAACAGAATATTCTGGATGGAAAATCTTATTTTTATATTTGTATTAATGTACAGTGAATGAATATAAATTAATTAAAATAAATTTTTTAAAAAAGATTTAAACTCGGGAACCAGACCATGACACTGGTAAAATACAATGCTTTATGCAATCTCACAGGGGTAAGTTCCCAGTTCAAGTACAGAGACCTCTCTGAGTACATGGAGCCTGCATGTATGCATGGTATGGGACTGGCAGAAGGCTGGGTGTGGATCGTAGTGTCAAGACCCTGTTGGGTGTGCACTACCCATCACACCCCATCTCACTCATGGAAGACATAGACTTTTTTTAAAGACTAAAAGTCAAATATGTCCTGATATCTTTCAAATATCACTGAGAAAAAGGTCATTAAAAAAAATTGTTATCGAGCACATGTGCTCTCCAGGAAGAGAGAGAAAGAGAGAGAGAGAAAGAGAGAGAGATAAAGAGAGAGAAAGTGAGCAAACATCCCCTGGGGCAGGGGGTGGCCATGCCACAATCTCTTCTTCAATCTCATGCCTGGCATGTTTTTCTACCACCAAGTTCGATACTCAAACTGTGCAGTTGGCCATGTGAGATCCAGCTACCTTAACCACCATATCACCAGCTGGCCTTATAACATAAATTCTTTTAAATGCTCTTTTTCCCTCCTAAGAGTTGTCTCAAAATCCATACAGGTCAGTAAGACTGAGTTCTCTTCAGAAGCAGAAGAGCAGTCTCCAATAAAGCAAAGCTTCCTCCCTCGAAGGATGGCAGTAAAGGAGATAACCTAGCAGTTATCCTATCCAGCCCATGTACATGCCCTCTGATGCGTCACACAGGCCCCATTACTGCCTGTTCCACCTGAGGCCACTGAGGATAAACGCACAGGATCCTCACCTCACCCTGTCATTCTATAAAGCGTGGATATTATCAAAGATTTTGTTTATTTTAGGGCAATACCAAGAGACTTTAATATTATCTTCTGGCTCCAGCTGAGTGGTAGCAATCTCGGTATTAGCAGTCTCCAGAGTCAGGTATTACTGCCCCAACTACAAGAGAATAGGGAATCTCATCTTTTCCAGATTAAAACAAAACAGGGATTCCTCCGTTGCCTTAGATCTTGCAGTTTCCAGGATCTTGTTATTCTTGCTCCACACCGACCTACTCTCACTTCCCAACTTATCCTCAGGAGTTCCACAACAGTTTTGTTTGTTTGTTTGTTTTGAGAGAGACTTTTGTTATAGAGTATGTGCACTCTCTGGAATGACAGAGAGACAGAGAGTGAGAAATTATTCTGCAGGGAGGGTGGCCATGCCACAATCCCTTCTCCTCTATTCTTTTTTTGGGATTTTGGGCATGCATGCACACACACTTGGCATGATTTCAAACCACCCGGGTCTGGGACTCAAACCACAGGAGACCATGTGGGAATTCAGTACCTTAACCACTATGCCCCATGATGGCCACCACATTTCTTTTCTTTTTTTATTTTCTTTTCAGAGAAAGGACTGGTGGTGGTGAAGGAACTTGGGAGGAAGGAGAAAGTTAATCCCCATGTTTTCTGGAGGTAAATAAAGCACTATTTGGTGATCATGCTCTGGACCACTTTGGTGGGACCTTCTTCTCCACTCCCCTGTGGCACTTCAGGGCCATCACCCTGGACACCCAAGAAAGGTTCTCAGTTTAAATTGCAGATCTTTTTTTTCCTCCAAAACCCAAAAATAGCAATGCGTTGGCCTTCTTGTTAAAGTGGCTAGCTTTAAAAATAAAAAGGAAGAAATAGCATGAGACTTTTTTTTACTTAATTTTCTCATTAATTTTAGCTGTAAAACTATTAGGAAAGGTCACCATAGAGGTCAAGCTGTGAGAAGTCCAGTTTTAGAGGCCAGAAACATCAAAATCCTGGTGCAAAGCGAAAGTGTTGGCAAAGGAAAAACAAACAAGACAAGGGTGTCTCTAGGGCCAGCAAAAATAAACAGAGAGAGGGAACCAGCAGTTAGGGTAATGGCTATGTTGCTGGACTCCCACGTAGTGGACCGTGGTTCGCATCCCAGACCCTGTGGCTTAAACTCACGCCGGGCGCGTGTGCATGCATGCCCAAGATCCTGAGAGGAGAATGGAGGAGAAGGGATTGCGGCGTGACCATCCCCCCTGGGGGGTGATTTCTCACTTTCTGTCTCTATGTCTCTCTGTCTGTCTGGCGAGCACACGCGCCCTATAGCGAGAAAACCTCTAAAAAAAATAAATAAACAGAAAGATTGGTGAGTGAGTCTCTGACACAAACAAGAGACTGTGCCCTTACAGCTCCCTTCATTCTAAACCTTGTCTTCATTCGCCTTAAATTGTACTAACCAAATCAGTTCTTTTTTTTTTTTTTTTCCGGGACGTGAACCGCGGTCGACTACATGGGAGTCCAGCGATATAGCCATTACGCTAACTGCTGGTTCCCACCAAATCGGTTCTTTCACCACTGGGAATCTTGCCCTGATCACAGAATTCACCAGCAGCTGCTGCTGCTTAGCAAAAGGAGGTAGGTGAAGGAGAGGATGTTCATAAATTCAATGTTACTAAGTGAGATGTGGGGGACCAGTAGATAGTGTAATGGTTACATCACTGGACTCCCATGTAGCCGACTGCAGTTAAGAGTCCTGGACCCGGTGACTTAAAACTCATGTTGGGCATGGGTGCATGCATGCTTAAAATCCTGAAAGGAGAATGGAGGAGAAGGGATTGTGGCATGGCCATGTACCCTGGGGGTTGATTTCTTGCTTTCTGTCTCTCTGTTTCTCTCTATCTGGCAAGCACACGTGCCCTATAGAAAAAAAAAAGTGAGATGTGGGGACCAGTAAATTGTATTATGATTATGTCACTGGATCCCCACATGGCCTACTGCGGTTAGAGTTCTAGACCTGGTGGCTTCAAGCTCATGCTGGGTGCGTGTGCATGCATGCCCAAAATCCTGAGAGGAGAATGGAGGAGAAGGGATTGTAGCATGGCCATCCCCCCAGGGGGTGATTTCTTGCTTTCTATCTCTCTGTCTCTGTCTTTCCATAAGCACATGCACCCTATAGCAAAAATTTCTTTCTAAAATAAAAGAAACTGGGACCAGCAGATGTTGTAATGGTTACATCAATGGACTAGTTGACCACAGTTCGAGTCCCAGACCAGGCGGCTTAAACTCATGCCAGTCATGTGTGTGTGTTTGCCCAGGATCCCAAGAGGAGAATGGAGAAGGGGTAGTGGCATTGCCATCTCCCCTGGAGGGTGATTTTTCATTTTCTGTCTCTCTGTCTCTGTCTTTCTGGCAAGCGCACACACCCTATAGCAAAAACCTCTCTTAAAAAAATAAATAAAGTAAAATAAGAGGAAGTGAGATGTGCTCCTTGCATCCCCAGTTGTACTCATACTGTATTTTTAAAAGAAAGTTCAATTTTTTTTAAGTTTGTTTATTTCTTCCAAAAGTAAGGGAGACAGAGAGAATGAGAGAGACAGCATCCCCAACAGAGTACTGATGCCTCTATCCAACCTCAGCCTTAGCCACCCTTAAATCACTGGCATATATGTGTCCAGTATACTCAGGGACATCTCCAAGTATGAACCTGGAACCTTCCTACGTGGGCCAGGCTCTCAGAGCATCTTTTCTTCTCTTCTCTTCTCTTCTCTTCTCTTCTCTTCTCTTCTCTTCTCTTCTCTCCTCTCCTCTCCTCTTCTCTTCTCTTCTCTCCTCTCCTCTCCTCTCCTCTCCTCTCCTCTCCTCCCCTCTCTTCTCCTCTCCTCTCCTTTTCTCTTTTCTTTTTTTCTTTTTTCTTTTTCTTTACAGGGCACATGTGCTCACCAGAGAGACAGAGAGACAGAAAGCAAGAAATCACCCCCCAGGGGGGATAGCCACACCACAATTCCTTCTCCTCCATTCTCCTCTCAGGATCTTGGGCAGGCACGCACACACACCAGGCATGAGTTTAAGCCACTGGGTCCGGGACTCGAACCGTGTTTGATTACATGAGAGTCCAGCAACATAGCCATTATGCCTGCTGCTCCCAGAGCATCGTGGTTTTACTGCTACACCACTGCTGGCCTCAGTATGAAGTTTTTAGAAGCAATGTCATACAGGACATAATGTTTAGGTTCTGCAGTGCTTTCTTCAGTATATATTTCTTTAAGCTATATATTTCTTAAGGGCTTTTCTGGGGGTCCTAACACATATATGACCGTTTCTATACTATAATTTATGTACATTGTTGGGGACCAGTTCAGGCCCCCTTTATAAGGCAGATAGATCTGTCTGTCAGTAATTGCAGGTGTAGCTACTAAGTGTAGCTGCTTTCTCTTCTGAAGAATTGCACTCAGCCAAAGAAGAGATTTCACGCCTGGGAGAAAATAGCCGGATAACACCCTCTCCACACACTACCTAGGAACCTCCAGCCAGTAACTAGCTGGAGAGGAAAACACAAGCTATAATGCCTAAAAGTTGTGCAATTCTGGATGCAAATCCTACTTTGGAATGCCTTCTGGGATCAGGCTAAATCTGGTATTGAGCTAGCTTTTTTTATTTCCTCCTCCTATCTTACTGTGCTGCTCTCACTCTCCTTCACCTGAAAGTCTCTCTCAATTACTTGGTAAGAACCACACCTTCCTCAGCCTCTGCTTCTAGAGAACCCTGTCTAAGACTCACACTGATTTCATGTTTGTTAAAAGACTATGAAAAGAAGGCCTTTGGCAGGCCTCCTTGTCTAGGCATGTCCATTTTGGGGAAAGTCAGGAGTGAGGTTAAGATACAAATGGACAGAGATCCTCAAATTAAACGAGCATATGTCCTAAATCAATTTATAATGAGGTCCAGCCTATACCTAACATTTGTCTTGCTGACATCAACAACATTTTATTCAATTCAAAATGAAGATATTTTTGTCCACATTTTATTAAATTCAGAATGAAGATATGTTTTCATGCTTCATGGAAATCTTTTATCAGCACAGAATATGAAAAATTCTTACTAGAAATAGTTATTTGACATTGCTAAAAATTTGGTTTGGGACCAGCAGATGTCGTTAATTGTTATATTGCTGGACTTCCACATAGTCAACCGCAGTTTGAATCCCAGACCCGGCGGTTTAAAACTCACACTGGGCACCTGTGTGCATGTGTGTGCATGCCCAAAATCCCGAGAGGAGAATGGAGGAGAAGGGATTGTGGCATGGCCATCCCCCCTGGGAGTGATTTCTTGTTTTCTGTCTCTCTGTCTCTCCAGCAAGTGCCTGTGCCCTATAGCAAAAATATCTCTCAAAACGAACAAACAAACAAAAATTTGGTTAGATTACAATTATTTTGTGATGCATATTCTTTGTAATTTTAACTCCGTTAATGATAAACTGTTATCAAAGATGATCAAAGAATGAATCCAATGTTGGATAATTGTTTTTTTAACGATTATTTTATTGAACTTTATTTATTTATTTATTTATTTATTTATATTTGACCAGAGAGGGATAGAGTGAAAGAGGGGGGGAGGAAGTGAGAAAGTAAGCCTCCACATCCAGAACTTGAATCACGGTCAGCCATGTGGGAGTCCAGTGCTCTTAACCAACACGCCATGTGCCGGCCCGGATAATTGTTTTTTTAAAGATCAATTGTTTAGAATTATTTATTATTCTTTGTTTTATTTGACTAGAGAGAAACAGAGAGAGAAAGGGAAAGTCAGAAAGCATATGCCACCAGGTCCGTGACTTGAACCATGGTTCGCTATGTGGGAGTCTAGTGCCTTAACCACCACGCCACTTGCTGCCCTCAATATTGGATAATTAAGGACATTCTGGTTAATCTATTAATAGAAGTTTTGTTTGTTTGTTTGATTGTTTTAAAGACTAGGGGACAGGTGTCATGGTGGTTAAGGCGCTGAATTCTCACATGGCTGACCACAGTTTGAGTCCTAGACCTGGTAGCTTGCTTTCTCATTCTCTCTCTCTCTCCCCCCACTCTGGTCAAATTGGATAATAATGAATAAAATTAAATAAATAAATAATTCTTCTTTTAAAAAAAAAGATTACCAGTTTGTAAATAATACAAATATGTCCTGGGCCAGCAGTGGTGTGTTGGATAAGGTAGCGGTATCCCATATGGCCGACTGTGTGATTTGAATCCAGGACCCAGCTGCTTGAAAGACATGCTGGCCCATGTGCATGCATGCTCAAAATCTTTTTTTTAAAATTATTTATTTAATTTTATTTATTCATTCATTTATTTTTTTAATTTGACCAGAGAGACCCAGAGAGAGAGAGGGAAAGGGACAAAGGAAGCTGCCAGGTCTGGGCCTCAAACCGTGGTTAGCCATGTGGGAGTGCCCAGTAACCGCCACACCACCTGCTGGTCCCTTTGCTCAAAATCTTGAGAGGAGAATGGAGGAGAAGGCATTGCAGTGTGGCCATTGCCCCAGGGAGAATTCTTTCTCACTTTCCCTCTCTCTGTCTCTTTCTCTCTGTCTCTCTAGTAAGCACACATACCCTATACCAAATTTGAAAAGAAAGAAAGAAAGAAAGAAAAGCAAAGAAAAAAGAGAGATGCTGGAAATGATTATGAGGACTTGCAGATGGCATAGTGGTTATGTCGCTGGACTCACACATGACGGACAACAGTTCAAGTCCTGAACCTGGTTGGCTTGAAAATCATGCCGTGTGTGTGTGTGTGTGTGTGTGTGTGTGTGTGTGTGTGTGTGTGTGCCCGAGATCCCGTAGAGGACAAGGGATTATGACATGGCCATCCTCCTTGGGGAGTTATTTCTCACTTTCCCTCATTTTCCCTCTCACTGTGTCTGTCTTTTTCTCACTCTCTGATAAGTGCATACGCCTTAAGGCAAAAAAAAAAAAAAAAAAAAAAGACAAAACTCAAACTCAAAAAAAATGATTATGTTTATTTGATGTTATTTTGATGACTACATGGGAAGAGCTGTCAAATAAGAAATAGCCTTCTCCAAGGACAATTTGTTTGAACAATTTTGTTAATATAAAAAGTTCAGGACTGGGCTCTGTAGCACAGGAGTTAAAGCCTTATTCATAGGGAGCCAGATCTCATGTGACAAACCATGGTTCCAGTTGTGACCCTGGCTGCTTGAAGAACATGTAAGGCACTGTGTGTGTGTGTGTGTGTGTGTGTGTGTGTGTGTGTGTGCTTCCAAAATCCTGACGGGATGGAGAAATGGAGGAATGGGGATTGTGGTATGACCACACCACACTGGGTGGTGTTTCTCTCCCCTTCCCCTCAATCTGGTGAGGGCACATACCCTCTGACAGAAAAAGAAAAACATCAGAAATCATATCCTACGTGGGAGGTATCTAGAGATTACTCGTTGTCCTTGTTCTACATGATGTTTCACTGTTTATCTGAGTCCTAGTAGTTCTTTGCCTGAGGATATTAGGCAATAGAAGTAGACTTTTATCAGTTATAATTTCAGTTATTATTCTAAATGTTTGTTTGGTCATGACTTTATTTCTTTTCTTTTCTTTCTTTCTTTCTCTTTTTTTTTTTTTGCGTGTGTGTGTAGAGGTTTTTGCTATAGGGCACGTGCACTCACCAGACAGAGAGAGACAGAGAGACAGAAAGCGAGAAATCATCCTCCAGGAGGGATGGCCACTCCGCAATCCCTTCTCTCCCATTCTCGTCTCAGGATCTTGGGCACGCACGCATACGTGCCTGGCTTGAGTTTAAGCCACCGTGTCCGAGACTTGAACTGTGTTCAGCTACATGGCCCCCTCTCTGATTCTCACAGTGTTCTTTCACCTTTTCCCCCCTTTGCACCTAAAGGGGGAGGGAGAATGCTCAAAAGTTTATGAAAAATGCATATTATGAAGAAATTATGCATGGATTTTGAATTTTTTCCCACCAAAATAAATTCATACTTTAATTACATTTTTTTCTTTTTTTTTTTGGAGAGGTTTTTGCTATAGAGCACATGCGTTTGCCAGAAAGACAGAGAGACAGAGAGTCAGAAAGTGAGAAATCACCCCCCAGGGGGGATGGCCACATGCTGCAATCCCTTCTCCTCCATTCTCCTCTTGGGATCTCGGGCACACACGCACATGCGCCCGGCGTGAGTTTAGGCCACCGGGTCCAGGGCTCCAACTGCAGTCAACTACATGGGAGTTCAGCAACATAGCCATTACGCTAAGTGCCGGTCCCTTTAATTATATTTTTTCCCACAAACTTTTGAAATCCCCTTGTATTTTAGTTCTATACCTTCTTCAGGATTAATGCAATAATTTTCCTCATAAAACTAAGTATATTTAATGTAAAGAATTGTTTTGAGTGATTATGTCCTTATCATTTTATGTGAAAATGTGTTTCCTTTTACAAAATGTCATTTTAAAAATTGTGTTTTTATTTTTGAAAATTATTTATTGTTATTATTTTAATTCACTAGAGATGGAGAGAGAGAGAGAGAGAGAGTGTGCAAGCTGCCAGGTCTGGTAGTTGAACTGCAGTCAGCTATGTGGGAGTTCAGTGCCTTAACCACTATGCTGGCCCCAAAATAGTAGTTTTTTTGTTTGTTTGCTTTGGTTTTGAGAGATTTTTACTATAGACTGTGTGTGCTTGTGGAAGTCATGCCACAATTCCTTCTCCTCCAGGGATCTTGGGCATGCACATTCGCCTGGCATGACTCCTTTAGAGATCTTGGGCACGCACACTCACCTGGCATGAGATTTAAGCCATGGGGTCCAGGACTTGAAACCCAGGAGCCACCGAGTCCAGGTCTTGAACAACGGTAGAATACATGGGAGTCCAGTGACATAACCACTACGCCATCTACAGGTCCCAATAGTAGTAGTTTTAAAAGATGTCTTAATTGGCAAAATAAGAAACTGGCAATCTTGGATTTTCCTCTGAATACATACATACATACTTTTTTAAAAAGAAAAAAAATACATTCAAGACCTGGAACTACTTGTCTAGAATACAGAGAGAAGTGAGTGTTGGCAGGAAAAATATTAGAACCTAGTAAGTTGATTTAAGATAAGCAAATTAAGCTCCATACCATATGGGGGTGGGAGAATATTTGCAGGAATGTCTGAGTCTCCTTTGCAAGTCAGGGAAGGCTTCATAGAAGAGGTGCCATTTGAACTGGGGCTTTAAGGATTAGCAGGGGAGAAATAGCAGGGCATTCCAAGCAGAGTGCATAACGCCAGCGAAGGTATGGGGCACAAAAGACCACTACGTGTCCAGCAGCTCAGAATAACCCGGTTGTTGTAGTTAGGTGATCAAAGGTAAAGCAGGGACTACTTTTTCTCCTTGGTCCATTTCCCCTGTATCTCATTGCACAGCGCTGCGTACATTGCAAGAGCTCAAGAAATACTTGTTGAATTGGGACAGGGTGATCAAGTGTGCTGGGAACCAGGGCATTTGGATCCTTTCTCACACATCCGCAGTGTGACCCTGGCTAAGTCCCTTTTCTCGGGGCTGGGTCACTGCTTAGTAATCACAGGCCAGTGGGAAAGCGTAAGACGAAGTTGGCTTGCGGCGCCGAGCCCTTGCAGCGCTCTGAATCACTGATTCGATGCACAGAGGGCAGTACGGGGCGGGGCGGGGCGGGGCCAGCCGCTTGGGCTGCGGCGACGGGGGG
>NW_006206863.1:97568-114130 GCF_000334495.1 Tupaia belangeri chinensis
GCCACCGCACAGCCCCCCCCCCCCGCTTCCACCCCAACAGGTATGACCCGCCGCCGAGGGCGTGAGTGGATTTCCCACACCCCTCGCCGCCTGCGGGGTAACGCGGGGTCCCCCCAACTCCCTCCGCGCTCCAGGTCCTGCGTCCCGGACTGCGCTTCCAGTCGCCCCCTCCCCCACCTTCCTTCGACCTGCGCTCGTTCCCGGCCTCCTTCCTTGCTCTGCCTCCCTGTATTCACCCCTGCCCTCCAATTTTCGTTTTGACTGGCATTTTACTCTCTTTTTCCTATTTGGCTTCTGGCCATAGCGACTCCTCCCTTTCCTTCGTGCTCCCTTCCCCCATCTCGCCCCCTATCTGTACTCTACGAATCCCAAAACCCCACCCTTGATTTTTAGATGTTCCCGTTTCCATCTATCTGCAAAAGTTTAACCCCTTCCATTTCCAGTAGGGTACAGAATGATTTTCGGATGGCTCAAAATCAATTCGTGGATCTTTTGAAAGGTAGCACTTTAAAAACTGGAACCTTCCTTTTCTCAGTTTTTAACCTATTTCACCGCCTAGCTGTCTCCCCCTCCCCCTAGTTTTCAGTGGAGTACTAGGAAACCAGACCATCCACCTCCCCCCACCTTTCTTTAGGAACTCTTTGCCTTAGTGCTTTAGGCTCTGCCGAAATGTAAAATCATAAATCTGGAAGATTCCTTCATGTAACGCATCCTTTGGTTTGCTCCCCCAATGGGAGGACAGAACATGGCTTAGGATAGGCTCGCTCATACAAATTTATTCAGAGGTGCATCTCCTCCTAACTGGTTTTATTGGAAAGCAGTGTTCTGGAGAATTCTCATGCAAACATTTAAAGGTTATACTAGGTGTTCTGGGAGATTTGAAATTGTTTTAGATAAACAGCCTCAACTTTTAATATAGGTGGATATTTGAGATGTATATACAATGCAGGACAAGGGACTAGGAGAGGGGTTCAACTATGGAAAACACTGGAAACAAGGAGTCCAATTCTGATTTCTGATGGGAGTATACAATGTGGGTTTGATCACATCCTTCACATCTTAATGTCTTTTACATGTTTTCTCCCTCCCACCCCTTAAATCAGTCAACAGATTTACTGAGCCAGATACAAGGAATATAAAACATTGTTCTTACCTGAAAGAAAATGAACGTCTTAGGAAACAAGGGAGTATTAGTTAATCATGCAGAATATCAGTACAACACATTTCAAAAGGAAGTGGCAGTAAATTTGTTACAGATATTCCAAATCCTCAGTGCAAAAGCAAAGAAACTGATGCCCCAAAGAGAAAAAACTGAGGTCAAGGTCATCAAACCTACCTAGTTAGACAAAGCCAAGAAAGACTAGTCCTTTGGAGCCAATGTTAAACTTGGTACAGAAGCAAGGGATCCAGTGTTATAAATGATTACTATAGTTTCTTAGGGAACCAGCAGTTAGCGTAATGGCTATGTCGCTGGACTCCCACGTAGTCGACCGCGGTTCGTGTCCCGGACCCGGTGGCTTAAAACTCACGCCGGGCGCGTGTGCGTGCGTGCCCAAGATCCCGAGAGGAGAATGGAGGAGAAGGGATTGCGGCGTGACCATCCCCCCTGGGGGGTGATTTCTCGCTTTCTGTCTTCTATGTCTCTCTCTCTGTCTGTCTGGCGAGCGCACGCGCCCTACAGTGAAAATCTCTCCAAAAAGAAAAAGAAAAAAAAAATGATTACTATAGTTTCTTAGACAAAATCTCAGAAGCTGTTTAATCCATAATATAACTGTAATGTGAACATAACATGAAAAATCAAATGAGCTTAGTGTTACTTGCATTGAAAAAAAATCTAGAATACCTTCTGGATAAATGAGAGGTCCGCAGAGTGTTTATGGAAAATCGATATTGTGAAAAAAATGCATAGATTTAAACTATTTTTTTTTACACCAAAATGTATACTCCTACTTTAATACCATTTTTCTGTGAACTTTTTGAAACCCCCTTGTATTTGGTATTTAAGTTTTGCAGCATTGGAGCAAGTCCCATACACAGACAAGTTTAATGTTTTCAGAATAGCCTGCTTTGATGATGAGGGCAAGGACTTGAAAGCAGAGGTTGAGTTTAAGCACTGCCAGAACTAGTGGAGGTAATGAGGAGTGAGGCAGTGAGAATAATAGATTTCTTACAGCTTGTTCTGTTCTTCCTTCTCATTTTTCTCCTTGTGTTTTCTCTCACTTAGACTGTGGTAAGGTCAAGGCTCTTATCCAGAATGGAGCATGAGGGTGGAGGAGTTTCCTGTCATGTTCCAGTTTTTCCATGTCAAACATTATTTTTCTTAGTTACTGCCTGCCTCTTTTTTTTTTTCCCCCTTTTTCTGGTATCTTCACTGGAGTGAAGGCAGGGGATGTGATGCTCTGTGTCCTTTTCAGCGTAGATTAAGGGGAACAATTTAGCAATATTTACAACAGATTGTGCTTCTGCCCCAGGCTGCCTTGCTTTTTAAATTTTTTTTCCCCTTCTTACATGTTCTTCTTAACCTTCTTGAAGATGTCAATTGTTTTTAGCTATTTCTTTTCAGTGAAAAGCCAACTGCTAAATTATATACATGGGCAAAGTTTAGCATAGGGAGTTCTTTTAGTTTGCAGTTGTGTATCACTTTTTTGTTTTCTTCACATCACATTATTCATGAATTCAAGCAACAATCCAAAAAGTCACATCTAAATAGTTGAGTACTGAAATTCTGCTATGGGTTTAGTCATTAAAATAAATCTCATTGAAAGTAGGAAAATCATCTGTGGGTAGATAATTGGTTTACCTTTGTTATGCTTCCTCCTTGTTACCTGATAAGAAAACTGCAGAGATTGTTTAACTAATACCCTTGATAGGGGCCTTATGATAATGACTGTTTTGTACCTTCTCCTTTGCTGGATTCTAGGTTATATTTGCAATCTTCATTAACCAAGAGTCATAGCACTAATACTTATGGTCCCTGGTGTTGAATGCATGCAGTGTTCAGATTAGAGTTACCTGTGACATAGGTTGGTGTGTCCCTGGTCTAGGCTCAGGAGAAAATAAATTACATGGGCACAGCCAGGTTCCTAGTAATTCAGACTTTTCTAGGAGTGTCTTTTAGGATTTTATGACATTGGTGGGTTTAATCTAGAATTTTAGGAAGATGGAATAAATTTCAGTAAGTCCAAAAAGTGAATGAACTTAAAAAAAAAAGAAACAACAAAAACTAGTGTCAGTGTGGAATATCTTCTACTGTATATATATTTGTATGTATATGTGTGTGTGTGTGTGTATAACATTGAAGACATTTCCTTTGGTTTGGGGGATCTTTTTTCTTCTGATGTTAAGTGGAGATTTTCTCTTAGCCCTTCATCAAGGCTTTTTTTTTGTATACTAGCCGTGTCTGCTGCAACTGCCTCTACAACAACTACAAAAAACATGTCATTTAACAAATTGGAAAAATTACAATTGTATTGGTAAGTCCCTTGATTCAATTGTGAGATGAAGGAGATTAATATGAACTCTCAGATGTGTTATTCATGTCATCTTTCAGATGTGCATCAGTACCTTGACATTGAACCATTGTGAAAGTGTGTGGGAGGACAGTGCCTTACTTTTGTACACTCTTATTGGCAGGCACTGAAACAAACTATTGTATAAATCATTTACTTAGTTACATGATTTTAGAGCCCCATTTTCAATTACCATTAACTAGAAAACTTCCAAGACTATTATATGCCCTTTGTATTACCCACAGTTTTCCTATCAATACAGAGAATTAGAGGTGCAGAAGAACTGTGGGTTGCAACTGGGAGAACCACATTGGGGTAATTTGGTTTGGAGACTTGTTAAAACAAGTTGAAAATGGAGGTCAGGCTTTGGAGAAATATCAAGCCTAGAAACACAGATTTGTGAGTAATCCGCAGAAATTGCAGTTGTGTGATAGGAGTGCAATCACAGGCTACAAAGGTCTAGGAAGTTTTTCAGTAAATTTAGCAGGGAAAGGAAGAGAAGGGGATGTGTTAATTTGAAAGGGATGTATATATATCTATCCCTATCACATATACACACATACACACACACACACACGTATATACACAAAAGTAGGGGAATATATTCCATACTAACACTAATTTTTTGAAGTACATTCACTTTTTGGACTTATTTAAAATTTATTCTGTCTTCCTAAAATTCTTTTACTGGTTTTTCTTTTACAAGAATACAGATCTTAGCTCCTTAGAAGCAGGCCACATCAAAACTGTGGACAAGAAGGCTGCTGGAGCTGGCAAGGTCACCGAATCTGCCCAGAAAGCTGGAAAGGCTAAATGAATATCCCTAATTCCTGCCACCCCAGTCTTAATCAGTGGTGGAAGAACAGTCTCAGAACTGTTTGTCTCAATTGGTCATTTAAGTTTAATAGTAAAAGACTGGTTAATGGTAACAATGCATCATAAAGTCTTCAGAAAGAAAGGAAAATATTTTGTGGACCATTTGGGGGTGTGTTTGTGTGTGTGTGTGTGTGATAGTCTTAAGTTACTAGTTTTTTGTTGTTGTTTTTTGTTTGTTTTTTTAGGAGAGAGAGAGTTTTTTTTTTTTTTTCTCTAAGGCCCAGGCACTAGCCAGAGACACAAAAAGCAGGAAATCATCCCCTGGGGTGATGACCATGCAGCAGTCCCTTCTCCTCCCTTCTCCTCTTGGGATCTTGAGCACACACACTCACACGCACGCACACACGCCTAGTACGAGTTTTAAGCTGCCGGTCCTGGACTTGAACTGTGGTTGACTATGTGGGAGTACAACGACTTAACCATTACGCCATCTGCTAGTCTCAGTTATTAGTTTGTTTTTTTTTTTAAATCAGTACTTTTCAGTGGAATCAACTTGACCAAATATCTGTCACAGATTTTTGAGACACATTAAAACAAAGTTTAATGAGGAAGGAGCCTAAGGTTGCTGAACTCCCACATGGCTGACCATGGTTCGAGTCCCAGACCTGGCAGCTTGCTTTCTCACTTTCCTTTTCTTGCTTTTTCTCACTCTGTCCCTCTTTGGTCAAATTAAAATAAATAAATAAAGTTAAATTAAACACACACACACACACACACACACACACACATTTTAATAGAAACCTAAAAAAAAAAAAAAAAACAGGCCACAGGAAAGGGCTATGTTAAATAAAAAGAGAGGGTGTGATGAGAAGAGATGGAGATGAACTCAGAAGCACAACTGGGAAAATTAGCCTTAGAAATGACACGGGATGCTTTTTACTTCCCAAACAGTAGAAGGGGTAGAAAAGATGGGTGATGATCCTAAGACGACTGAGGTAGCTGGGAGGAAAGTAGGGAACTTCAGTGAGTAACTTAGGGGTTGTGTCATCTATAATTTGGAACCTTAATGGCCTTTTGGGCTCTTGAGTAGCTGCAGAGATTAGGGTATCTGCATGAGAATTCTAGCAGGAAGTAATTGATGAATACAAGTGATGGTGGGAGTCTGGCTCCTAAAAATGAATGCACAGTTTGGGTTTAGAACGACTTTCATCAGCTTGACAGTTATGACTTTATTCAACAGTCCTCATTGACTGGATTCTCATCCTCAGAAGGGATGATTAAGTCCACCTGAGAGAGGAAGGGACTGCAGAGGGAAGTGTAAATGGTACACTCACTTTACATAATTTTAACATTCAAGTGGCTCTTTACCAAAATACTATCCAAAGTTTTTAGTCTTTATATTCTTGCTGAAAAGTCTTACAGGTAAATATTTTGGTTTTATTTTTTAAATTTCTAATTTCTGATCTAAAAATGAGAATATTGCCCACCTGGCAAGCCTATTAGCAGCAAGCCTAGTTATTAGTTAAATACCATTTTATTGGAATTTATTTCAATATACTTCTTTCAAGATTTTGGAGAAAGTCTCTTTTGAGAGTAAGATATGCTGATAGCTAGATCTTAGTGTTAGACAGCTTCCTTTTAGAATAAGATTTATAAATTTGACTAGTGCTGAGCACTCTTTGGACATTCATTGTAAGTTTGAAATTGACAGGACAGTCTAAAAGAATCACACTTAAATTTTTATTATAAAAACTCCTGGAAAATTGTGGGCATATAAAGAACTGTAAAGACCACTTATCAATTTATTTTTCCCAAGGAAATATCTTTCAGTGTTGTTATTGTATTTCTTTTAATGTTCTATGTACATATATAATCTTTCAAAGATCAGAATCAGGCTGTACATACAATTGGTGACTTGCTTATTTGCACTTACATTTGTTAAGTGTTTTCCTTTTCAGTAAATAGTTTGAAAATAAGATCTTAATTATGAAATTAACATTACTCAGATGTATCATTTAATGATTCTACATGTTTTGGGGGCATTTGTTTTCCCTTTTTGGGATTTATAAAATTGTTTTTGCATGTTTGTACATAGATCTTTCTTTCATGTTTCTATGAGGAAGGGAATAGATTCCTAGAACTGGAATTACTTAATCCAAAGGGATGGACCTTTTTATGTTTTTAAGTTTTTGCCATAGAGCATGTGTGCTCACTGGAGGGGGCGAGTATGAGAAATCACTCCCCAAGGGGCATAGCCACACCACACACCTTCTTTTCCATTCTTCTTTTGGGATTTTGGTTACGTGTACACACATGCCCCAGCATGATTTTCAAGCCCCAGTCTGGGACTCTAACCATTTAGCTGTATAGGAATCCAGGACCTTAACTACCACACCACCTGCTGGCCCTGGAATGGACCTTAAAAAGCTCTTGATATACTACCAAATTGCTTTTCAGAAAGGTTACATGAATATACATTCCTAAAAGCAATAAATAGAAGTACTTCCTATTTAGTTTTTACCTTAAAATAATACTTGTCTTTAAATAATAATATTCAAAAATTAGAAGATAAAGAGTATTAAAAATCTTTAGTAGTAAAAATACTTTTCTGTTTTGTAAATGATTTGCTTCAACTATGAGCCCAGTTTACTTTGCTGCTGATAACTTTTAAAAGGTGGAGGGGGCAGAGGTTTCTGAAACTCTAGAACCTTGTTAAATATTGGGTTGTCAGAAAAGTCATGATGAGGGACCAGCAGATGGCCCCATGGTGGGCACTGGACTCCCACATAGTTGACCATGGTTCGAGTCCCAAACCCGGCAGCTTGAAACCAATGCCAAATGTGTGTGTGTGCATGCATGCCCAAGATCTTCAGAGGAGGATGAGGAGAAGGGATTGTGGTGTGGCCCATCCCCTGAGGGGTGATTTCCACTTTCTGTATCTCTGTGTCTTTGGCGAGCACACAGGCCCTATAGCAAAAATCTCTCTAAAAGTAAAAAAATAAATAAATAAATTTAAAAAATAAATTTAAAAACCTCATAAAACTTATGATGTGTTTTTCTGTACAAAAATTCATCATGACTGGGCTGGTAGATGGCATGGCATAGTAGTTGCTTTCGCTGGACTCCCACATGGCCAACCGTGGTTCGAGTCCCACACCTGGTGGCCTGAAACTCACACCAGGTGTGTGTGCCTGCATGCCTCCACGGTCCCAGAAGGAAAATAGAGGATAAGGGGCTGCCATGTGACCATCCCCTTTCGGGGGTGATTTTTTCTCTCTTACTGTCACTGTTTCTCTGTCTCTAGTGAGTGTATATGCACTAAGGCAAAAACCTCTATGAAAAATCATGACTTTTCTAAGGACCCAGTAGTTATGAATCTGAAAACTACGGAACATGCTGATTTTGCCCAAAGGTAAGGGCACAAAACCAAGCAAATTCCTTTATGATCTAGTAGCAAGCAAATTCCTTTATGATCTAGTAGTTAATTATTAAATACGGTATAGTTTTTAAAAAGCAAATGTCATTATTTCTCATGGAGGAAAACACGTTTCTACAGAATTTTTACAAGACAAAAATTCTAATTAAAAACAATTATCTAACAGTTTTTTCTAGCACTGAACAAAGTATTTGGTACATTGAAGATACTGACTAAATATTTGTTGATTGGAAGAATGAATAAAGGAGAAAAAAAGTCACATGTAGTTTAAAGGCACAAGAGAAAGTATATTAAATAGTTTGCTCAGGACACAATGTAGATATGGTTTTAGATGTATAATAAAACTTGTGGTTGCTATTTGTAGCTTTTATTACAAACGGGCAGTTCTATTAATTCTACTACGTTTATTAATTTTTCAAAAATGGGAATATTGCCCACCTAGCAAGCATATAATAGAACTATATACTATTACAAGATATTCTAGGATTCTTATGTGACTTTTGAGTACTTATTAAAATTTATTGACATCTGCTTTTTATTTCCTGAACTATAATGGTATATGTGTGTATACACGTGTCTCAGTGCTTTGAAATGCTCTACCTTCAACTCAAAAGAAAAGGTGCCATAAAATTTTTAAGGTGTTTAACAAATTTTATAAATCAAGAACTTCTGAATTTGAGATTAACCGTACAAAGTAAGGGAGGAAGTTAGAAAAATTAAATACATTATCAAGAAAAAACTAGATTTAATGAAGGATAAGAAACAATCTAATAATAGGTCAACAGCAGGATTTTCTTCAGGAAGTCATTATTTCAGTAGCTTATTAGTATCGGAAATACTAAATCATTATCTGAAGGATTAATTCCCTGTGCTACTGCCAAAGCAATGAATATTATCTCATTAATAGTGTAAAATTAGTGGAAATTTACAAAAGAAAAAAAATGATAGATTTCAAGACCAAAAAAAAAAAATCCCTCATTACTGTACAACAGATATTGCAAACAAAATGTTAGTATCCTTAATGCATAAAGAACTCTTTTTTTTTTCTTTCCTTTTTTTTTTTTTTGAGAAGTTTTTGCTATAGGGCACATGAGCTCGCCAGACAGACAGACAGACAGAGAGAGACATAGAGACAGAAAGCAAGAAATCACCCCCCAGGGAGAATGGCCACGCCGCAGTCCCTTCTCCTCCATTCTCCTCTCGGGATCTTGGGCACGCACGCACACGTGCCCGGCGTGAGTTTAAGCCACTGGGTCCAAGACTCGAACCGCGGTCGACTACGTGGGAGTCCAGCGACATAGCTATTACGCTAACTGCTGGTCCCAAGAACTCTTGTAAAACTGATAATGAAAACATTAATACCATAGCAGAATAGCTACTATGTGTTTTAAGTTGTGATATTTCTAAAAATCAAAAAAGTGAAAATTGATTTAAAAATGTTCTGTACTAGCATATAGGTAAATAAATATAGTGCTGAAAATGTTGGGGGTTAGATGAGAACTTTTATATACTGCCTTGGGGTGTGTAAATTGGTTTAGCCGTTTAGAGAAGTATTTGACTGAATGTACAGTGACTTTAGAAATGTTCATGTTCTTTGAATCAGTACTTACTTTTTAAGCAGTCTATCTTCAGATAATTTCTATTTGAATAAATAATTATATACCAAAAAGCTCATCTCAGAATTGTTTGTAATACGGAAACTGGGAAATAGCCTGTGCATATATTACTGGGCAGAATAAGGTTAAACTATGTTATATACAATAAATGGAATATTTTTATTTTTAAAAATTTATTATTGTTATTACTATTAGTATTTTTAATTTGACCAGAAAGAGATAGAGAGGGAAAGTGAGAAAACAAGCCATCAGGTCTGGGACTTGAACCATGGTCAGCCATGTGGGAGTGTCCAGAACCTTAACCACCACACTACCTGCTGGTAGTGGAATATTATATAGGCATTAAGAGGGTTTCAAGTAGTAGACTTGAAATATATAATGTTAAGTGACAAGGCAGGATACTCATATATATATATATATATAATATATATGTATGTATGTATACACACAGAGAGAATGGTTGCTGATTGTATAAAATATTTATGCACATAGATTAAAAAGTACTGAAATGATATGGATTAATTATTGCTGGATAATGGAATTATTGCTCATTTTAATCTTTCTCAACCCATTCTATTCTAAACTCTTTGCAATGAGATTATATAATCTTAATGTTTCAACTATCACTTTTAGAACTTCTACCTGTGTTCTTCGTTGTTTCTTTTCTCTGCCCTGCAATGGCTCCCCTCTTACTTTTATTTTACTCCCCTCTTACTTTAATTTAATGTTAATAATTACCACGTTTTGAGCACTTTTTATGTGTTTTAAGTGCCCTCTATGTGTTCTCAAGTGATGTTCACAATAACTCCATTTTAAAGATGAGGACACAGGGTTTGAGAGGTTGTGATTTGCTTACTATGAAATAGTTAGCAAATGACAGAACAAGAATATGAACTCAATCTCACTCAAGAGTTTACTTGTAAACCCTGTGCCTATATGTTTTGTTTAGAATTGGTTTAAATTTATTCCTAATTTATTTATTTTTATTGCCAGAGGATGTGTGCTGTGCCAGAGGCAGGGAGGAGAGGCAGGACCCTCCTTCCAAAAGGGCGTGGTCACACTGTAATTCTTTCCCGTTTCTCTATCCTCTCTGGATCTGTAGCATGCACACAGGCCTGGTGTGTTTTTCAAGCTGCCAGGACTGGGATTCAAACTGGAGCTGGCCACGTGGTATCTAGTTCCCTTAGCCACTAGGCTATGGGCCAGTTCTATTCCTAATTTACATAACGTCTTTCTTTTAAAATATTTTATCTTAGGGGCCAGCAGGTGATGTGGTGGTTAAGGCACTGGACTCCCATGTGGCTGACTGTGGTTGAGTCTTAGACCTGTAGGCTTGAAAATCAAGCCTGACCCGTGTGCATGGGTGCCCGAAATCTCAGGAGGAGAATGAAATAGAAGGGATTGCAGTGTGGCCATCCCCCCAGAGGGTGATTTCTCAGTTTCTCTCTCACTGTCTGCCTGTCTCTTGCCCCCCCCCCCCCCCCCCCCCCCCCAGCAAGCACACGCACCCTGTGGGAAAAAACTCAAAAATAATTTTTATTATAAACAGTTTAAAGCAGCTACAAAAGTAGAGAGAATTGTATAATGAACCCCATGTCCCTCTTGCCCAGCTTCAACAATTATTCATATATAGCATTATGCTTCATCTATATCTCTACCCCTTTTTATTTTGAAGAAACTCCCAGACACATTTAATTCATAAATATTTTAATATATTGGGGTGTTAGAAATGTCATGATGCATTTTTGCGTAGAAAAATACATCATGACTTTCCTGACAACCTGATATTTACTTAAAAGATACATTTTTTTTTTTTTAAATCACAATATTATAATACCTTAAAAAACCCATTTTTCATGCATGTCATTAAATGTGTCCTATTAATATTTTAAAATCATCTGAATGCTATAGTTCCTGTTACGATTTCTTTTGTGTTTTCAAAGGTGGAACCTAACTTCTTGTGGAACGAGTGTTGCCAGCTCAGAATGCAGTGAGGAACTGTTTTCATCAGTTTCTGTTGGAGATCAAGATGATTGTTATTCCCTGTTAGATGATCAAGACTTCACTTCTTTTGATTTATTCCCTGAGGGAAGTGTCTGCAGTGATGTCTCCTCTTCTATTAGTACTTACTGGGATTGGTCAGATAGCGAGTTTGAATGGCAGGTAGGTTTTTTAATCCTTTTATTGGCATCGTGTGTGTGTGTGTGTGTGTGTGTATACACACACACACATATATATATATGAGTAGAAGTACAATTTTCTTTTTTGACGTTTTCATGATTACCTCAGAGTAAATTTCTCCAGTGTTAGTCCAATCCTGGAGATTCTCTGACAACATCTTTTAGGTTAAGAATTAGATGGAATATTAATCTGGTTTTTTGCTCATGTAATTTTTAGGCCTCTGATGCTACAGACAGCCTTCTGTAGATTTTCGTTTAATTTAGTATGTGTATAATATTATCATTATATCAGCACCTTTCTCTACATGAAACAAAGCAGTTTTACTCTTTCTACCTTATAATAAGTAGGCCTCATGTCCTCATACAACACACATCAGGGTCTTGTTGTGTATTTATACAAACTTCTCAGTTCTGTTATCCGAAATGCAATAAAATAACTTCTCATTTTGTATTCTCTTTGTGTATAGAAATGTTTTTCACCTGCTACTTGTTTTTTCTTCTCTTGGCATATATGCCACATAATATGGCTTTCTAGCAAGTTTTTGAAAATGCTGCCTCGTAAGTGTATCTGTCAGAAAATACAGATCGCAATATTGCAGTGTCCATTTTCTAATTGTAAAAGACAATTAATTTTAAAGAAGCTTTTTTTGCAAATATTTTCTTGAATAGAACAACTTGAATGCTTACTATGTTTTTTTTTTTTTTGAGAGGTTTTCACTATAGGGCACGTGCGCTCGCCAGACAGACAGAGACATAGAGAAAGCGAGAAATCACCCCCCAGGGGGGATGGTCACGCCGCAATCCCTTCTCCTCCATTCTCCTCTCGGGATCTTGGGCACGCACGCACACGCGCCCGGCGTGAGATTTAAGCCACCGGGTCCGAGACGCGAACCACGGTCGACTACGTGGGAGTCCAGCGACATAGCCATTACGCTAACTGCTGGTTCCCAATGCTTACTATGTTTGAAAGCCATCTAAATACTTGAAGTTTTATTTCTAAAGAGTGATCGAATATTATTTTCACAGTTTTCAAATACTACAGAATGGAATCAAATTAAAAGTCTCCAAGTCCAACTTCTCTGTGATAACTACTATTAAGAACTGTTTGTGACTATGGATGACTTTGTTTTTGCTTCTTGTGTTTTTCCATTTCCTATAATTCATATATTAACTTTTAAAAAATAAAGGTTATTTTTAAAACCTGACCCAAAAAAAAAAAAAAAAAACGAGCTTAGACAGAAGGGCTAGCAGGTGGCTGACTGTGGTTCAAGTCCCAGACGCAGTGGCTTAAAACTCATGCTGAGCATGTGTGCCCCACATCCTAAGAGTACGGAGGAGGAGGGATTGTGGCGCGGCCAGCCTCAGTGAGGGTGATATCTCACTTTCTCTCTCTCTCTCGGGCAAGTGCATGTGCCTTATGGCAAAAACAAAACAAAACAAAAACAAACAAACTCTACTAGCAATATATGAAAGTTAGAATTTCTGTACATCTTTTTTTTTTTTTTTTGGAGAGATTTTCACTATAGGGCGCGTGAGCTCACCAGACAGACAGAGACAGAAAGCAAGAAATCACCCCCCAGGGGGGATGGTTACGCCACAATCCCTTCTCCTCCATTCTCCTCTCAGGATCTTGGGCACGCACGCACTCGTGCCCGGCGTGAGTTTTAAGCCACCGGGTCTGGGACGCGAACTGCGGTCGACTACGTGGGAATCCAGCAACATAACCATTATGCTAACTGCTGGTTCTCGAATTTCTGTACATCCTTGCTCACACTTCCTATTGTCTTTTGGGTACAATAGTTCCACTTGTTATAAAGTAGTAGTTCATTGTGGTTTTGATTTGCATTTTTCTAATGACTAATGGTATTGAGCATCTTTTCATGTGCTTATTAGCCATTTATATATTTTTAAAGAAAGGTCTGTTCAAATCCTTTGCCCACTTTTAATAGTAGTATATTTATCTTTTCATTGTTGAGATATAGGAGTTCTTCCTGTAATGTAACATGTTTTACGAATATGTTTTCCTAGTGTGTGGTTGTCTTTTCCCTTGATAGTGTCTTTTCACTTGATAGTGTCCTTTCACACAAAGGAGTTTTTAATTTTGATGACATCCACTTTTTTTTCTATGCTGTGATATCATATTTAATAAACAGTCGTCTAGTCCAAGAGCATGAAGATTTTCTCCTATTTCCATCTTAAAGTTTTAGTTTTTACATTTGGGTCTTTGATTCATTTTGACTTACAGTCCCTATCCACAGTTTTGCTTTCCATGGTTTCAGTTACCTGCAGTCAGTCACAGTCTGAAAATATTAAATGGAAAATTGCAGGAGTAAACAATTCATAAGTTTTAAATCATGCACCATTCTGACTAGTGTGATAAAATCTTTAACCTTCTTTCTCCATTCCACCCAGGATGTGAATCATCCCTTTGTCTAGCATATCCACAGTCTACCTGCCTATTTGTCACTTGGTAACACTCTAAGTTATCAGATGGAAAACCATAGACTGAATAGTACTGTCCACAGTTTCAAGCGTCCATCCATTGGAGGTCTTAGAATGTATGTCCTGCAGATAAGAGGGGGATTACTGTGCTTTTTGTATATGGTGTGAAATAGGGGTCAAAAACATTCTTTTGCATGTGGATATCCATTGTCCCAGCACAATCTGTTGAAAAGACTATTTTTTCCTCATCAGATGGTCTTGACACACTATCGAGAATGAATTGATCATAGATGTAATAGGTGTATTTTTGGACTCAATTCGATTCTATGATGTTTGTGTTTATTCTTATACCAGTACTACACTGCTTTAATTATTGTAACTTTGTGGGAAACTTTGAAATCAGGAAGTGTGAGTTCTACTCTGTTCTTTATCAAGATTGTTTTGGCGACTTGGGGTATCTTGCAGTTCCATGTTAATTTTGGGACTAAAGTGTCCATTTCTGTGAAAATGGCAGTTAGAAATTTTATGGGGATTGTGTTGAACCTTTATATCACTTTGAGCCATATTGCCATCTTCACAATGTTAAATGTTCCAATCCATGAATATAGGATGGAATATATTTATTTATATTTTCTTTAATTTCTTTCAATAATGTTTTACAGTTTTCAGCATCCAAGTCTTGTACTTGCCTGGTTAAATTTATTCCTAAATATTTTATCCTCTTTGATGCTGTTATAAATGGTATTATTTTCTCAATTTCATTTTATTGCTAGTGTATATATAGAAATAATAGTTTGTTTTCATGTATTGATTTTGTCTCCTGCAACTTTGCTGAACTCATTTGCTAGCTTTTATAGTTTTTTTTTTCAACCCTGTGTGAATTCTTTAGGGTGTTCTGTGTTTAAGATAATGTTATCTGTGAAATACAGTTTTCTCCTTTTTTCCCAATCTGGATGCCTTTATTTTTTGCACAGTTTCCCTGGCTAGATTTCCAGCACATTGGTGAGTACAAGTGCTCAAAGTGGGTATCCTTCCCTGATCTTAGGAGAGAGCTTTTAGTCTCTTACCATTGGGCATAATATTAGTTGTGGGTTCTTCATAAATGCCCTATATCATAGTAAGAAGTTTTGTTTTATTCCTAGTTGGTTCAGTTTTTTTTTTTTTTTAAATCATGAGAGGATGTGGTTGTTTTTGTCAAATGCTTTTTTCTGCATCTGTTGACATTGACATCATGTGGTTGCTTTCTCTCATTCTTTTTTTTTTTTTTTTAAGTTTTTGCCATAGGGTTTGTACACTCACTGGAGAGAGGCAGAGGGAGAGAAAATGAGAAATCACCTGCAATTGGGGGATGTACATGTCACAATCCCCTCTCCTCCACTCTCCTCTCAGGATTCTGGGCATGCACACACATGCCCAGCATGATTTCTAAGCCTCAGGTCCAGAACTTAAACTGCAGTCGGCCATGCGGGAGTCCAGTACCCTAACCACCATGCAACCTGCTGTCCCCCTCATTCTTTTAATGTGCTGTATTATCTTGATTGCATTTCCTTTTCATATATTGAATCATCTTTGAACCACCTTTGCATTCCTGGACTATATTCTCATCATTCGTGTTGTATAAGCCTCTTTTTTTTTTTTTTGTAAGCTTATCAGAGAGCATGTATGCTTACCAGAGGGAAGGGGTGAGGGTGACAAAGCAACTCATGGAGGATAGTTGCACCGCAATCCCTTCTCCTCCATTTATTCCTCCTTTGGGGATTTTGGGAATGCATGCCTATACACTCACTGATTTTTTTTTTTTCAAGCTGCTCTATTTGGGACTTGAACTGTACAGTCAACCATGTGGGATCTGGTGGCCTTAGCCAACATGCCACTGGCTGACCTGTATAATTCATTTACTATATTTCTGGCACTTCTAATATTTTGTTAACATATTTTGCATATTCATAAGGAATATTGGTTCTGTAGTTTTCTTGTCATGTCTTTGCTTTACTTCAGTGTGAGGGTAATACTGCCTTAATAGAAGACATTAGGAAGTTTCCCCTTTTCCTCTGGATAAAATTTTGTAGCAAGATTTTCTCATTCAACGGTATTATAAACTTTTTCATGATCTTCAAAGTGAACTTTTTAATGATAGTATAATATTCCTGCTATTAGGTATACCAGAATTTAGGAAACCATTACTCTATTTTTATCTGTTTCATTTTTTTTCTACTGTAACACAACAGTGATCATTTTTGTGTAGGTACCTTTTTATTCCTACTGTCTCACTATTTTTAAGGGCACACCTTGTATTTATTTTAATTGTCAGAGTACATGTGCTTGCCAGAGGCAAGAGGGAGAAGGCAGCTCCTAATGGGGTGTGGTCACACTACAGTCCTTTCTCCTTCATTTCTTTTTTTTTTCTTTTTGAGAAGTTTTTGCTATAGGGCACGTGTGCTCGCCGGACAGACAGAGAGAAACAGAGAGATAGAAACCGAGAAATCACCCCCCAGGGGGATGGTCACGCCGCAATCCCTTCTCCTCCATTCTCCTCTCAGGATCTTGGGCACGCACGCTCATG
>NW_006206863.1:114174-117795 GCF_000334495.1 Tupaia belangeri chinensis
CGACGATGGGGGAGTCCAGCGACATAGCCATTATGCTAAGTGCTGGTCCCTCCTTCATTTCTTCATCCTCGGGATTTGGGGCATATCTATACATGTGCCTAGTCCGGTTTTCTTTTTCTTTTCTTTTTTTTTTGGAGAGGTTTTCGCTACAGGGCGCGTGTGCTCACCAGATAGACAGAGAGAGACATAGAAACAGAAAGCGAGAAATCACCCCCCAGGGGGAATGGTCACGCCGCAATCCCTTCTCTTCCATTCTCCTCTCGGGATCTTGGGCACGCACGCACACACGCCCAACGTGAGTTTTAAGCCACCGGGTCCGGGACACAAACCACGGTCAACTACGTGGGAATCCAGTGACATAGCCATTACGCTAAATGCTGGTTCCCCCTAGTATGGTTTTCAAACTAATGAGGTCAGGATTCAAACCGTGGCCAACCGTGTGGGGATCTGGCTCCCTTTATTATCAGTAAGCTATGGGACTGCTTTGCATTTAAAATCAGACTACAAGAAAATTTTTTTTTGAGAGGTTTTTGCTATAGGGCACGTGCGCTCGCCAGACAGAGAGAGACAGAAAGCGAGAAATCACCCCCCAGGGAGGATGGCCAAGCCACAATCCCTTCTCCATTCTCCTCTCAGGATCTTGGGCACACACATGCACCCGCCGTGAGTTTAAGTCACCAGGTCCGGGACTCGAACCATGGTCGACTACGTGGGAGTTCAGCGACATAGCCATTACGCTAACTGCTGGTCTCAAGAATTTTTTTTTTTTTTAATAAAATGATCAGATTGAATCCTGGTAATTCTGAGAAATATCTTTCCTATTTATTTCATGCGATTTGTTTAAAGTTATTATCCATAATGTTAAAAGATGGCAGAAATTTTGAAACTTTAATTACTGACTTCTTTATTGATTTCATGAGTAGTTACACTGGAATACCATTCGGAGTCCTTCACCAGTAATGTACATAAGCGAGTCAATGTTGGAACAAAAATTGGGCCTACCTTAGTAATATGTTTTTCACTTCTGAAATTAAGAGTGTGGGTACTCTGTTACCATGGATATTTGCTATTTAGATATGCTAAAAGTTTTAAAATATTGTCTTGTCTATGGATTTTTATAATGATGATCAGTAAATTATCTAAGAAGGTAATTACAAATTATATGTTAGGATTAATATAGACTTAAAATAATTTGCTTTAGTTTGAAAATTAATATTTCCTCTATTGTGACTAAAAACTGCATCTGTTTAAATCTTCCTAGCAGATGTTTTAGTTACTACTAAAGTAAATATGAACGATTCATAGATTATTCTGGGAAGAGAAATAAATAGTCCTTGATAAGGCAAGATTTTTAATCTTATAATGAAATAGCAACTTAGCATTTGAAATATCAGCAAAGCATTTTGCTTTGTTGATAGTTTTCTTTGCTTGCAATTCTTTTATTATTGAAGATATATTTGACTAGTCTTAGGGCTTGAGAAATTGTTTCTATTGTTGAGCAGGAAAGCTTAGAAAATGAGAGTGAGTAATTCAGCTGTCACACTTGAACCTAGAGGTGCAATCTGAAATTACACATCAGCTATTACAGAAATGAGCTTACTCATAAAATTCTGCTGCATCCTGCAGAAAATGTGGCAGAGGTTTGAGTTAATTCTCCCTATGTGTCACAATTACTGATGGTAATATAAATATACCAGATATTGTCTATGAAAAATAAGGGATAGAAATTACTCAGCAATTTTATATCAAATATATTATCAGTTATAAGATGGAAAGTTGCTGGCCTAATAAATACACAGGAGCCCATGCAATTAATTCTATTGTATAACTGCTACTCTAAACCTGTATCTCCAGTTGACTACTTGACATTTTGACTTGAATGACCTATTATTTAATACTAACCTATTATCTGATGCTAAGTCTTTGGTCAGTGATGCAACTTCCAATTATAATGTTCCCATGAAAAAAATAGACTCTGCTGTGCGACTTCTTTTTTTTCAATAGCGTAGTGAAAAATGACTTCTTTCTGTTCAAAGGACACTTTTGCTTGCTTCTTCCATTATCACCACAAAATTTTCATATCCCAAATTGCATTTCTGTTATTCCAGACTACCTCCAAAGCAAGACTGGATGGCATAGTTTTAAGCACTGGGCTTAGGTCTTACTTTGTTTTTTTGCTGTTGTTGTTGTTTTAAGATTGTTATTATAGGGCACATGTGTTTGCCAGAGAGAGTGAGAGGGAAATTGAGAAATTTCCCCCCATGGGGACCAGCAGTTAGTGTAATGGCTATGTTGCTGGACTCCCATGCAGTGGACCACGGTTCGAGTCCCGGACCCAGTGGTTTAAAATCACTCCGGGCGCATGTGCGTGTGCGCGTGCCCAAGATCCTGGGAGGAGAATGGAGGAGAAGGGCTTGCAGTGTGGCCATCTCCCCTGGGGGTGATTTCTCGCTTTCTGTTTCTCTCTGTCTTTCTGGCGAGCGCATGCGCCCTATAGCAAAAACAAAAACAAAAACCTCTCCAAAAAAAAAAAAAAGAGAGAGAGAGAAATTACCCCCCACGGGGGATGGCCATGCCACAATCCCTTCTCCATTCCCCTACTGGGATTTTGGGCTTACATGCTTGCACATGCGCCTGGCATGATTTTTAAGCCACTGGATCTGGGACTCGAACTGCGGTCAGCCTATGCCAGCAGGTGGCCCCACTTGTGCCCTACTTCGGAGTCTGCCATTAGTTGGATGATGCTCTCCAGACATGATTTTTCCTTATTTGTAAAACGAGCATGTTGGATTAGACAATCTGTAACACTTGAGTGTTCTTTCTATAAAAATTGAGGTATTGTGGCTGGCAGGTGGCATATTGATTAGGGGCACTGGACTCCCACATGGCTGACAGTGGTTCGAGTCCTGTGCCTGGTGGCTTGCTTTCTTCCTTTCTCTCTCTCTCTGTCCCTCTCTGATGAAATTAAATAAATAATAAAGTTAAATAAAAGAATATTTTTAAATCGAGGTCTTTTAAGCATGTTACTCTGGGCAACACTTTGAAATGTTACCAATTTTCTCCCGTTCTCAGCATTTTGACTCTATTACCCTGTCCATTTAGTTATGAGACAGCTTCATATTATTCATATTTTTCATATCTATTAACAATTTTCTTAACATTTTTGCTTATCTGAATCTAGGCCTCAATCAGAACAAGAATTTGCTGTCCTATTTTAATGTTTCCTCACTTATTTTGTCTTGATGGTGCTTTTTTTTTTTCTTTAGAAATTTTTGCTATAGGGTTTGTGTACTTGCTGGAGAGAGAGAAAGACAAAGAGACAGAAGGCGAGAAATCACTCCCCTGGGGGGATGGCCACGCCACAATCCCTTCTCTCCCATTCTCCTCCCAGGATCTTGGGTATGCATGCATGCACATGCACCCGACATGAGTTTTAAGTCATTGGGTTCAGAACTAGAACGGAAGTTGACTACATGAGAGTCTAGCTATGTAAATTATACTATCTGCTGGTCCCTTGATGGAGCTTTTTTTTTTTTTTTTGAGAGGTTTTTGCTATAGGGCGCATGCACTCGCCAGAAAGACAGAGAGAGACAGAAAGTGAGAAATCACCCCCCCGGGAGG
>NW_006206863.1:118081-118671 GCF_000334495.1 Tupaia belangeri chinensis
CCCCCCAGGGGGATGGCCACGCCGCAATCCCTTCTCCTCCATTCTCCTCTCGGGATCTTGGGCATGCATACACACGTGCCTTGTGTGATTTTAAGCCACTGGATCCGGGACTCGAACTGCAGTCGACTACTGGGAGTTCAGCAACATAGCCATTATGCTAACTGCTGGTCCCCCCCCACCATGGTGCTTTTTCACTAACCTCTCCCAAAGACCAGTTTCATCGAGTTACTTCTACTTAGAAAATGCAACCCACTTCTATATCTCATAGGACAGCTTCTGGTTCTTCTGTTCAGTTTTCAAATCTCTACTACTGATTATCTCTTAATCATATTGGTCTCCTTGCCATTACACTGTGCTCCATCCTCCCTCCCCCTCCCCCCCATCTTTTTACCAAATTAATCACCTTACCTGAATGCCTTCCTTTTCTCCTTCTGTCATTATGAAATACTACCTTGTGAAACAAACAACATATGGCATTCTGTGGGGTTTATGATACCTTTTTTTTAAAGTTTTCTTTTCCAATTTCTTCAATGATTTCAGAGGCAGAGAGACCACACCCTCAGTGGGGTCTTTTTTTTTTTTTTTTTTTT
>NW_006206863.1:118901-122126 GCF_000334495.1 Tupaia belangeri chinensis
GCCGCCTGCGGGTACCCAGTGGGATCTTGATATTGCCATCTACCCCACGCCTCAGCCAGTCCCGGAACATGGGCATTTGTATGCCTAGTATACTCAGGGAGGTCTCTGGATGTAAACTTGGAATGCTTCCTTGTGGGTGAGCCTCAGAACATCACAGTTTATACCTGTGCCATGGCACAGCCCCTGTGCTACATTTTCTGAGGGTCCAAACCCATTGTAAGGGATGGCAGAAGAAAAGTATATCTTTTTATTGACTGTAATCCGTCATGTCCCAGGCATGCTGTATCGTTTAAACCTCTCAACACTGCTTTGAGGTTGATGGTATTAGCCACATTTTACTGAAAACTCTGAGGCTCAGAGAAGTGAACTAACCTACTCATGCTCATACCACTAGGGGAGCTGGGCTTTGAACTTTGGGGGTCTTTATACTTCTTGAAATAAATGAGCAATGAACTACTAGTTGCCATTTTAACACCGCTCACCTCAACAAACACATAAACAGAATTAAAGGTACAATTTAAATGTTTAGCGTATGGTCTGACACCTACCAGATAGTCTCTAAAGATTTAGATGATAACTTTTCTTACATTTTGAAAGTATAGGTTTTTCAGGAGTTCCTTTTTCTTACTAAAGGAGCTGGATATAGGGGAGGCTTTTCATCTAATAAGGAGTATCTCAGTTTCTTTTTTTTTTAAAGAAGTATTTAAATTTATATATACACACACATATGCATATGTATGTGTGTGCGCATGTGTGTGTGTATATGTGTGTGTGTGTGTATATATATATATACATACATACATATTTGGCCAGAGAGCAACAGAGTGAGGGAGATAGAGGGAAAGTGAAAAAGCAAGCCGCCAGGTCTGGGACTTGAACCACGGTCAGCCATGTGGGAGTCCAGAGCACAGCGCACTTAACAACCACACTACTTGCCGGCCCTTGAGTTTATCTTAGGGACCCCAAGGACATCTCTAAAGTAGTAATATTGTGATTTAAAGTCTTGAAATAAAAGGAAAAATGGCATTCTTTTTTGCCATTAAAGGCTGAAAAAGAGATGACCTTGGGGCTGGCAGATGGTATGCTGGTTAAGGGCATTGGACTCCCACATGGCGGACTGTGGTTCGAGTCCCAGACCTGGTGGCTTGCTTTTTCATTTTCCCTCTCCTCCTCTGGTCAAATTAAAAATGAATAAATAAAATTAAAATTTGAATGAATAAATAAATAAATAAAGTTAAATAAAATCATTCTTTTTTTAAAAAAAGAGATGACCTTCACATATGTATTCAGCAATCATTCTTTCATAAACTAGATAACATTATATCTAAACAGTGACCAATTACAGCAGTGTTTGTTAATCGATATTAAAAGCAGTCATAGAAATTGTTGGGAATCACTTAGGTACATAGATTCATTAGTGACTATGAAATACAGTTTTTTTTTTTTTCTTTTAGGTTTTTGCCATTAGGTGCCTGCACTTGCTGGGGAAAGAGACAAACAGACAGAAAGACAGACAGTGAGAGGGAAGGTGATAAATCATCCCCCAGGGGGAAATACCACACCTCAATTCCTTCTCCTTCAGTTTCCTCCTGGAATTTTGGGCACATATGCACATGTACCTGGTGTTACTTTTAAGCCTCCAGGTCTGGTACTCAATCGTGTTGAGGTCTGGTACTCAATCGTGTTGGCCCCATGTGGGAGTCTAACACCCTTAGCCACCAGGCCACCTCCTGGTACCTGAAATGCAGGTTTTTGTTGTTGTTGTTGTTTTCTTTTAAGAGTAATAGATACTTAGAAGGATATAGAAGGAATCGTATCTCTTTAACTTAGTTTCATTCTAAATGCTGTCATCATCATCTTGCATAGTGTGCGACCCCATTTTTGTGGCTTCACTCTTCTGTTCTATGCTATGATTCTCTAGTGCCTGCCCCCAGTCCCATGGAGCACTTTCAAACTGTAATCCTGCAGCTTTAACCCACTGCTAAATATTTCCATCAGTGATCTATCATCTCAAACCTAACACTCATCATGTGCTATGTATTAACAGTATAATGTTGTTTTTTTTTTTTAACTGGAAAACATCCCTTGCTTGTTTAGTTGTTAAAGAGATGCAAGACACGAATAGAGCCAGGGAGTACATGGACTGGGCAGATCCAGGAGGTTGAAGACAAAGGGTAACCCAGTCTTGTTACACAAGACAAAGGGGGGAAACTAGATGAAGTGTAGGCCCAGGCGTCCCTCAAGGATGGCTGGGTAGGAAGCATGCATCACGTAAACTGGGTCTTCTCCTCACACTGATGGTGTGGGCCAGGCAAGGATAAAAAGACTCCTATGTTGTTTTTCACTCCATCTCAGCTCACGACGTGGCCGTGATGGCATTAACGCATTTCGCCACAACTTCTTCATATTGTTTTTGTGTCAGTAACCCTTCTGTTATACTTTTACTTTCTTCAAATTTGGGTAACACAACTGCAATGTAGCCTTTGGTGGAGGGCCTTTCTTGAAGAAGAGATGGCTTATGGAGAATATTTTCATTCACTTCCATCAACCGTCCTCTAACACAGCTAGATATGGTATATTTTTCTCCATCTGAGCAGGAAATCTTAAACAGAGGTGCCAATTCTGTTAGAAATTGTGCCCCCCATTTAAATTTCCCAGAGACCTTGTTCTGAAGCCTGCTACAATTGGTACTGATCTGATAAGAAATGCTTTTAATTATTTTTCCACTTTGAAGAACCAGGTGAGATTCTGCCAATGTGATGACACATATTCTGTTGGAGTGCTGTAGTATACAGTGGTCCTCACAGGGTTTTTCTTTGACATCCGCTTTGTACCAGCGGGTGAAGTAACGATCCATGAGGGACGGCCCTGCCAGCTCTGAAGCCGTGGGCTCCGTAGCCATGATGACCTCCCGCACCACTGCCCCACCCGGCCCCAGTATTAACAGTATAATGTTATGTTTGTGTTATTATATTACCTTCCCAAGAAGAGTATGAAGTTCTTTTTTCTTTTTTTTGAAGAGGTTTTTGCTGTAGGGCGCGTGCGCTCGCCAGACAGACAGACAGACAGACAGAGAGAGAGATAGAAAGCGAGAAATCACCCCCCAGGGGTGATCTTGGGCACGCACGCACACGTGCCCGGTGTGAGTTTAAGCCACCAGGTCCAGGACTCAAACCATGGTCGACTACGTGGGAGTCCAGCGACATAGCCATTATGCTAACTGCC
>NW_006206863.1:122217-135183 GCF_000334495.1 Tupaia belangeri chinensis
GGGGGCGTGTGCTTGCCAGACAGACAAGAGACAGACAGAGAGACAGAAAGTGAGAAATCACCCCCCAGGGAGGATGACCATGCCACAGTCCCTTCTCCTCCGTTCTCCTCTTGGGATCTTGGGCACGCATGCACACGCGCCTGGTGTGAGTTTTAAGCCACCGGGTCCGGGGCGCAAACCGCTGTTGACAACATTATGCTAACTGCTGGTCCCGGACCATGACTCTCTTGAATCCCCCATAGCTATTGTAGTTCATATCAAGTACAGGTTTACTTTGGTGCAAAAAGTTTTTGGAAATTTTTGCCTATTTTTTTAGAACCCACATTTTTCATGAACTTTTTTTTTCTTTTTTGGAGAGGTTTTTTCTTATTGGGCGCGTGTGCTCACCAGAGAGAGACAGAGAGATAGAAAGCGAGAAATCACACACACACACCCCCCCGCCCCAGAGGGGATGGCCATGCCGCAATCCCTTCTCCTCCATTCTCCTCTCGGGATCTTGGGCACGCATGCACACGCACCCAGCATGAGTTTAAGCCACTGCATCCGGGACTCGAACCATGGTCAACTACATGGGAGTCTAGCAACACAGCCATTACGCTAACTGCTGGTCCCAACTTTTTGACATCTCCATCATATACAAAGCATATTGATGTTACTGCTTCATGTGAAATAATCATGGATCAGAATTAATGTCCTCTGTCTTTGTATTTGCCATTAGTCATTTTTAGTCAAAGTGTCAAGTCTGTTACGGTATTTAAGACAATTTTTTCAATGTTGTTTTCCTTTCCTGCCACCCTCTTATTTTTACAAAGTTACCAGGCAGTGATATTGCCAGTGGAAGTGATGTACTTTCTGACGTCATACCCAGCATTCCCAGTTCACCTTGCCTTCTTCCTAAAAAGAAGAACAAGCATCGGAATTTAGATGAACTTCCTTGGAGCGCAATGACAAATGATGAACAGGTAAAGATCTGGACATTCTTAATTAAAAGCCTGTCTTTGGAGATTATGTGAAGCTCAGTTTATTGTCTAAACTTATTGTTAAAGCTACTGAATAAAAGGGAATGCATAGTAAATATGAGTGAGATTTAGCTAACTTTTTGGGGGAGCAGATACAATTTATTAAGTGCTTCTGGTATGTAAAACACATTGTAATTGACATGCTAAAAGATTCAGGGTTCTAGCATTAATTTTGCTTGTCATTTTTTTTTTAATCACATAGGTGGAATATATTGAGTATCTGAGTCGTAAAGTCAGTACTGAGATGGGTCTACGGGAGCAACTTGATATTATTAAAATCATTGATCCTTCTGCTCAGATATCCCCAACAGACAGTGAGTTTATTATTGAACTTAACTGTCTCACAGATGAAAAACTGAAGCAGGTATGTAAAGAAAATACAGATTTTATTACTACTGAAAATACCACCATTTTATAAAATATGGACTTGAATAATCATATGTACATACATAGATGATTAAGGTCAAAAGCAGTGCTATGAAATGTAATGTTAGAAAAGATGATGGTAATATTTGAGAACATTTGATTTTAAGAGGTTTTATTATGGGTCAGCAGGTGGCGTGGTGATTAAGGCACTGGATCCCACATGGCTGACTCCACGGTTCTATTCCTGCACTTGGCAGCCTGAAAAACACGTGGGGCACATGTGCATGCATACCCCAAATTTGGCATGGCCATTCCTCCCCTGCCTCTGCCCGGAAAGTACATGCACTCTTTGGGCAAAAAACCTTAAAAAATAATAAGGTTTTATACTACATCTCACTTGGCAGAACCTTTTTAGGATCAGTATGGATCTAAAACTTGCTCTTTTATGGTGTAGATTTTGAAAGTTAATGTCCCCACTTAAGGGATGATTAGTCTAAAGTATAGACTTATTCTTTTTTAACCAGTTGGTGTCTTTTTGTCTTAAAGTTGTGTTTGTTTCACAAGAGTGAGTGATAGACAACTAGACAGAGAAAGACAAGCAGCCTCAACAGGGTCTCATGCCACAACCTTCCCACCCTCCCAGCCAGCCAGGATCGTAAGCACGTGTCCCCAAATTGACAGGTCTACAAGGGAACCAAACCCACAATCTTCAATATGGATCTAGCATCATATGGTCCAGCTGTGCCAAGCAGTCAGCTGCTCTAAACTTACTCCAGTTCAGTTTACAGGAGACTGATCAATGATCAAAATGTCCATTAGTGAGAGCCATACTTGGTTGGACATCTGAGCTGAGGGAATTGAGTAGTTTTATGGATTAATTGAGCTCAGAAAGGGTAAAACCCATTGAATTTTCTCTCTCTCATTCTGAAGTACACTTATCTTGAATATTCTAAATGCAGTCTTTGCTGCTTTCTTTTTCTCTGGTACATGGCCAGATGAATACTTAAGTTCTTATATTCTACGTTTGGTTTGTTTTACGTTTATCATTATTTATGAAAATGTATTTTATTTCAGTATTTCTTCCCAACAGATATACCATATTTTTTTGCATTCCAGCCCATTTTTCATTAGTGTGGTAAATCAGTGTCTTGCATTTGAAGACAGGTACTGTGGGTCCCTCACTAAGGTGTAGAAAACACCCTAATCTCAGATGAAATCATCAATGTGCTTAAATCATCTTAAGAGGAGACTTTTTTTTTTTTTTTAAGAGGAGACTTTTAACAAATGCCTAATCTCATCTATTAGGTCATCAGGAAAGTCATGACTATTTTTCTGTTTTTCTATGCAAAAATGCATCATGACTTTTCCCTTGACCCAATATTTTCTTTTGTTGTTAGTTTCTATTTTGTGTTACTTTCCTACAATCCTAAATTCTGAAGGCCAGTAGCCTTCCATTTACTGATTATACTTTATGTGTTTTAAAGGAAGCTTTATAATATATTTTCTAAAGAATTTTGGACAGTTTTTCCTGGTTCTTGTTTCTAAATTTTCAGATTCCTTTTGTTCTTCTACCTTATTTATATGTCTGCAGTGTTTTCAACAATCTTTTTGATTAAGTGCAATGTGATTTTTCTTTTTCCTCCACAGTGCCATGGGTAGACCCGCAATGTACAACACTAACCATTTTTTGTCTATGTGTCCCAAGGTCAGAAACTATATCAAGGAGCATAGCCCTCGCCAACGGCCTACAAGAGAGGCCTGGAAGAGAAGCAACTTTAGTTGTGCAAGCACCAGTGGAGTGAGCGGTGCCAGCGCCAGTGCCAGCAGCAGCAGTGCCAGCATGGTCAGTTCTGCAAGCAGCAGTGGGTCCAGTGTTGGAAACTCTGCTTCAAACTCCAGTGCCAACATGAGTCGAGCACACAGTGACAGCAACCTGTCTGCAAGTGCAGCAGAGCGGATTCGGGATTCAAAAGTAAAACGTCTAATCAATACAAAACTTTACCTCTCAATATTAACATTAGTACTCCTTCATATAAATTTCTTGAAGAGTTAAAATGATCTATTAGCTGCCTGTGGGTTTTGGTATTAATTGAAAAAGCAGAATGCTCTGCTGTTGAACAAAGCCCTCTAGGCTGAGTGCTTTGAATTACTGTTTTGACCCACAACCATATTGCATTCAATTTTCTCTGATTCTTGTGTCTGTTTTAAGTAAGATAAATTGACAAAAATAATGATTCTCAAGATTGCAATATTGACTGCAACTCACTACTGAGCGAATCTCACTATGTTGCTGATGTTGCTGTCTATTAGCTCCTAAGAGTGTTGTGTATGTCTTTTGTGCATGTTGAATGTTCTCTTAATGTTTTAATCCTGAAATTTTCTTCTTAACTAATTTAAAACTGTAATAACGCTTTCTGTAATTTCTGTAATTTCTGTCTATTCTTTCTGCAGTTGAAAAATTCTATATAATATTGTTGAGCACTTTTTTAAAAGAAGATGTAAGTGTGTAGAGAATGGTTCTGCAGCATAGTAGGGGAATTTGGTTCCTTGCAATGACAAGAGTCTAGAGTTAATTCAGGGATAATCAGAAAATCTCTAACTCTTTGAGAACCCAGTGGTAACTAGAAGATATACAACAATAACTCACTACTGAGCGAATCTCACTATGTTGCTGATGTTGCTGTCTATTAGCTCCTAAGAGTGTTGTGTATGTCTTTTGTGCATGTTGAATGTTCTCTTAATGTTTTAATCCTGAAATTTTCTTCTTAACTAATTTAAAACTGTAATAACGCTTTCTGTAATTTCTGTAATTTCTGTCTATTCTTTCTGCAGTTGAAAAATTCTATATAATATTGTTGAGCACTTTTTTAAAAGAAGATGTAAGTGTGTAGAGAATGGTTCTGCAGCATAGTAGGGGAATTTGGTTCCTTGCAATGACAAGAGTCTAGAGTTAATTCAGGGATAATCAGAAAATCTCTAACTCTTTGAGAACCCAGTGGTAACTAGAAGATATACAACAATTCCTTCCCTGGTTCCTTAGCAAAATAGTAGAGACATAGCTAGCTTTGTTGGCTACCAAGGGATTTTCTATAGATATAGGGTCATTCCTTTTGGACATTAGTTCACCAGTGACAGAAACTAGAGTAATCCTCACTGGGTTTCTCATAGGCTTTTGTGGTATTAGCATAATAATGAAAAAAAAACCCATGATTCTTTCCCAGCCATTGTAAAATTGCTAGTGCTTTTAGATAAAAAACACCTGAAAATCATAAGCATTAGCAGTCTGGGCAATGTACTCTGTGTTTGTATTCAGCATTGACACCAATGTATCTTAATTTGATTGTCTTATAAAAGAAGGCTTTAAAATGACTGGTTATCCATACATAGCTAGTCAAAATGATCAAGTTCCAACCCTTCTAGTCAGAAGAGTCAGAAGAGGCACTGGTTAAATACCAAAAAATAGAATCTTGAAGAATCATTTTCAAGTCTAAGCCAATGGCTCATTTACCAGAATAAGGACCATACTGCAGAGGAGTTGAACATCTTTTAAAATTTGGAAGATAGAGAATTTGATCCATAAAAACACCTGGGTGGATATGCCAAGAACTAAATCTTACTGATGTAAAATTTTTATTTTAACAGAAGCGATCTAAGCAACGAAAGTTGCAGCAGAAGGCCTTCCGCAAGAGGCAGCTGAAAGAGCAAAGGCAGGCACGGAAGGAGAGGCTCAGCGGGCTCTTCCTGAATGAAGAGGTGCTGTCCTTGAAAGTGACTGAGGAAGACCATGAAGGCGATGTTGATGTTTTGATGTAATAAGGGTGAATTTATCAGTGTCCTTTCTAAGCACTAAAGTATTCTATCTTTATTGGTTTACATGCATCTTGACCAAAATTTTGGTTAGGCCTGTGCTGATGTACCATTAATAATTTAGGCCAGTGGTTCTCAGTGTGTGGTTCCAAGACCTGCAGCTTTAGATTGGGGGAGGGGGGGTGTTAGACATGCATCCATTGGGCTCCACCCTAGACCTAGCGAATCAGAAACTGGGGGAGGGGCCTGGCATTGTGTTTTAACTAAGGAGTGTGAGGTTATTCTGATGCACACTCTAGTCTAAGAACCACTGGTTTAGGTAAATGTTTTAACTATTTAAACTTATGGTGGTTATGTGGACTTTTTCAAAGACTAGTACTTTTATAGTTTAGAAGATTTCAAGGTACTGCTGACAAGTAGTTTATTATGTCAGTATATGTACATGTGTAGAGATCATAATTCAGTTCCCTTCTTGATGTTACGATTTCTTAGTTTACTTTTTCTAAAGGGCCATAGCATAATTCTCAGCTCCTGGTGGAAATCTTTTTTGAGGTGTGGAGTTGGACAAGGTGTGGATTGCTGTTTACAATAGTGCCTTCATTAAGTTTAGTTATGTTTTTATTCACAAGTAATTCAAAAGTTGAAGAACAGGCCCTAATCTTTTTTCTCTTAAGTTTGTTTCTGTTTTTCACTTTATGTAAATTGAGAGTCCTTTCTGTAAGTGATGACTACTGAGGAACTCATGTTATTAGTACCTGAATTTTAGACTTGATGCTATATTAATATTCAAACAGGGAAAGCAATTAGACAAAACAACAAATTGCGATTTTCCATTGCTTTCTGAAATTTTAGGCTGTAAAATTGTCTGAAATGCAGAACATCAGTCTCTCTCATATTCTTTTCGTAGGTCTTTTTTTCCAGCACAGCTCTAAATATTACTAAATATTTGCTATAACAGCTTCTGGCATGTGAACAGGTTAATGTTCAAAATTAACTGGTGAAACTTCTTTATAAATTGCTAGAAGTAAAACAGAGCCATGAGATGTAAGAAAACACCTTATCTTGTTGGCTTTTAATAGAAGTCTGATTTTCAGTGTGAAATCATTAATTTCTTTAAATGTTTTTATAGACAGTTTGTGATCATAAATGTTGGAAGTAGTATGATTCCTTTTCTACCACATGTCTTTGAACACTCACAGGGGTAATTTGGAGACTGATACTACTGACAATCAAGCTGCTACTGACTTTCTGAATTTTCTATTAATTATGGATAACATTTGAGAGGTGATTATGATTCTATAGGAAGAGTGGTAATCAATATTTTTTTAAAGTCTAGAGTCCATAGGTTAATAGAATTTCTTTTAACTTTTTGTTTTATCAAGTAGTTCATTTAAGAAAAAGATTTAACAACCTAAGTTCTTTAGTTGATATAAAGGCTTAAATTTTGCTTACAGCCATGAGGTTAGAAATTCTGATTCATTTCAGTTCCTCGAAAGTTAGGGAATTGAAATCGAGCATAAAAATTGATACATTGCAGATTTGCTGAAGTTTGTGTTGTGGTCGTAACCCTTTGAAAACTACTAAAGTCATAATTTGAAGTTTTACTCAGAATGAAACCATAGATGAGTCTATGGTTTTCAATTGGGTAGTCCTGACTTCTCCCACTCCCTCTTTGGTGCCCCTAATCACCTTAGAAGGCACAAAGAACCTGAAGGTAGGCCCCAGGGTACTCCAAGGAAGGCAGGCAGAAAGAATACACCTTTTTTTTTCCTACCAAGCAGAGGAGGAGCACATGGAGAGAAGAGCAGATATATCTGAATCGCTACCTGCCCTTTGCTAAAGCAAGATCCCACAGAATGATTGCCAGTTCTTCTTACATGCACTCCAAGGAAATGGTCCACTTTTAGTGACCATAGAGCAGCATGTGTCTGTCAAATACTTAGAAACTATTTACTAAAATCAATTCCTAGTCACATAGTCGTACCACCTTAGATTTAACTTATGTCACTATTAAACAAGTTTACCAAAGTGCCACAAAGCCAATCTTTAAAGTTTGTAAAGGTTTGAGTGTTTATATAAGTGTGTCATAAATATTTCATAAATCTGGATGTACTGTCTTTTTATTTTTTGGGGGGGGGAGGTTTTTGCTATTGGGCACGTGAGCGTGCCAGAAAGACAGAGAGACAAAGAGACAGAAAGTAAGAAATCACTTCCCCCCCCAGGGGGGATGACCACACTGCAATCCCTTCTGCATGAGTTTAATCCACAGGGTCCGGGACTCGAACCATAGTCGACTACGTGGGAGTCCAGTGACATAGTCATTACGCCAACTGCTGGTCCCTGGATGTACTGTCTTTACAGTACTATAAATTAGAGATAGCCTACAAAGTTGGTTTGGAGCCAATTGGAAAGATTTCCTTCAATTAAAAGAAAAATTAAACAACTCGGGTTTGCGAATGATTCAAGAGGGAGATTGGAAAATCTTTCTCTAGCCCATCCCCAAAAGAAACCAGCAGAAAAGACATAAACGAAATGTTCATTTGTCTTTGTGAATGTGCTATACATTTTTTTCTCTTTTAATGCCTTATGCAGATAATTCAAATTTGTATCTTCTCTGTCTTGGAAAAAGTAATAATTTATTCAATCTATTAAATCTCTGATTTCAATTTAAAACAAATCCAACTCCATATTTTTTTTAAAGTATAAACCCTAACCAACTGTGTAATTTAAAAGTAAGACTGACTTGTTCCAGTGTCGGTCCTTATCTGTTAGAGACCTGACAGTGCAGCAGTATGTCTTCCCTTTAAAAATAAACTTTGTTATTGTGGGCAGGTATGATGAAGCCCCACAGATTTATCTGGAAACATTTTCTTAGAGGTCTTGTAGTAACATGCTAGTCCCTATTGCAGCTTTTCAAAGTACAAACCTTGACTTAAATGAAACAACATACATTTTTCTACAGTTTTATAACTGAATTAAAGGAAGGCAGTGTACTAATAATATGTAGTGGGGCATAAAGGACTAGTTCATTCTGTCCCAACAAGAACTTAGAGTAAACTAACACATTTTCTTTTTCTATGAAACTAGTCTAATTTTTTTAAGGCTGTGGCAGTTTTATCCAATTTTTCCATCCCTTGAATTAACTAGTTATTGCTGAATTAATCCCTTCAACTGACTTCTAAAATGACTCATTATAGATTGAGTGGACATCTTATTTAATTTAATTTTTAAAAGTGCTAAATCTTCTTCCTCAAAAGGATAAATTTTAACTATTGTAGAAATTATCCAGTCTGATGAGCTTTAAAAAATGATAAAATTTATCAAATATCTTCATATTTAAGCCAAAAATATTAGTTTACAACCAGTGTAGAAGTCTTGTTTGTTTCCAAGTTCTCTAGTGGAGACTTTTTGTTTGTGGCTTACTCTGCATAGCCTCATGTGCCTTAAAGGTGGTGAACTCTTGTACTTTTTGTCAATATCAGGCTTTTCCCAACTCAAAAATAATCTAAATGTAGTAACTTGTTTTATATAATGTCCATGTTTTTGGCTATCAGTAAGCAAAGCCATTAAGTTGAACCAATCAATGGTAATTAAGTGTAAAACAAAACAGAACCCTTCAGATCTTAAGCTTCATTTGCATAACTTTGTTTTTGGCCTTGCTAGGTCATTGAAGAACTTTGAAAGTTATCTACAGTATGGCTTTAATGTACTTCCCCCATCCCCCAAAAGGTCATAGGCCAGGATACTTCTTTTAACCCTGATAACTTTTAATACCTGGAAAGATGATTTTCAAGGTAGAGACAAAAACACTTCAAAATGGAGATTATATAGAAAGTTGATTCTCTTGTTAACTTTAAGAATTATTATATAAACACATTTATGTAATAGTTAGAACACTCTCCTCCCTTTCCTTTAACAAATGATCTTACAGTGCTTCTGTCTTCAAGAAAGATGTTTCTTTGGAATTGGTGGGGGCTACTTAAAGTCAGTTTATAGCTTGGAACAATTGATAGGAAAATTCTCAGTTGCACTCAAATGATTATGTTGATGTTGAGTGCACTAACATGTCTAAACTGGAGGTATATTGAATCCTGGAAAGGACTGTTAATTAGGAAATCAGTATTTGAATACATGTGATGACTTTGGATTAGTTTTAAGTCTGATAAAGCAAAATAAATTTTATCTTAAAAATAAAATAATGCTAAGTGGAAGAGATACATCTAAGAAGTATTTCAAACCAGGCATCTCTGTCAGCTTAGTATTTGGAACATAATTCCTTGGAATGCTTAAGTCTTATTTCTTTGGAAAGTAATTTACTTACCCAAAAGAATTAGAAAGAACTTTGGAAATTTTTCTAACTGGCTATTAAGAGTAAGGAAGTTGCATGGTATAGCTGAAGATCTGAGACAACTCACTCAAACTATTTTCATATTTTTTCTAGTATTGAAATTGTTTTCAGCTCCCCCTCCACTGATTATTTAAATTAAGGTTACTTAGTGTTTTAATCTAGATTATATACTGGTACATTAAATTTTAATTTGACATTCATACTAAATTCTGAAAAACTGGTTTAGTCTTCTTTGAACTCAGTATGTAGTGCATTTTCTTTATTGTCACTTTATTTTATCTTGTGGTCAACGGAACCTGTGGGAATTGATGTTCATTTTTGTGGTGAGGGGTGGGGGTGAAAAAAAGGGAGAATTGCTTTAATGATGCATATACATGTTCACTATGTAAAGGTAGTTGTAGAACTAATATGTATAGATGACAAATTAACATATTCTCAATTGTTCTAAGGAACAGTGGCCTGAAGCCTTGGCTTGTTTTGTGGAGCTGCTTGCTCTTGAACTAGTTGACCTATGGGATTTAAATTGAGACTTTGGGGTTAGGCTATCTAGCTGAGGCTTTTAGGAATGGAGCAGGTAATTTCTGTTCCTGTAGTGGATCAGTTTCATTTCATATTTGAGTATTCTAATTTAGAGATAAGTATTATCCATTCTAAATCTTTGTGTTGGGAAATTTAATAGGACCGTTGTCAAAAGCTATTCACGGTAAACTACAAGTATGTGTAAAGCATTTCATTGGTGGTCAGACATTTCAAATTGTTTATGAGGCTTTTTGGGGGGATGTTTTCTAGTTTCAATGATTAGTTATGTAGCATCAATATCATAACCAAAGCAAGTAGGAAGTTGACTGATTTGGAGAATCAAGTAGTCCTAAATACTATAATGTATCAGATTGTTAACCAGGATTTGTTTTCCTGTATTCCTGCTAAATGTATTACTATATTAATGCACTTTTGTATATATATATAACTGTCTTCTGTACATTCTGTACTTATTGCAGTGTATATAAGGCCCATTTTCCTGAACCTGTGAGGGAATAATAGTGGCTGTGACAGGTCCTTTCTATTTTGAGTTCCTTTGTACTTGAAAGTAGCTTAGTAGTTAAACTAATTAAAACTGGCAGTGTGGCACTGCTATCTTTTTTGAAGCTGAATATTAGAATTAAATATGTTGTTTTGGTTATTAGAAGCTCTTGTAATATTTTTATTTTTTCTTCTAATGTACCTTGAGTTTTTATAAACCCACTGTTGCTTACTACTACTTCTGAATCAGCAGGTTCCATGCTTCATGCCGGAACATTTATCAGCCGAGAAGCATTGTTCTTTTCTTTTGCTCCCAGTTTAGTTAGGGTTTTACCAACTTTTGTTTTCTGTAAGCTCCAATTTCTCACATCTTATTAGTAAAATGTTTCTGTTCTGGAGAGGTCAGAATTCTAGAAAGATTAGCCTTCATAGTAAGTGAATATTAGGTCTAATTTTTGTTGACAAAAGGTACATTTTATTTTCCTTACATATTGATTTGGAACCTTTTAAAATGATATTTTTATAAAAGAATCGTGAGAAGTTTTATGTGTAGATACAGGAGCTATTCAGCTTTTAATAGCAACTTCTTCTCTTGCCACTAGAGGGCCATCTGGTTGCTCTCCTTTAGTAAATGTCTTAGCTGCTATTGTTTTTAATTTTGAAGGTTGAAATAGACCCTATTCTCAGAATTCCTTTTGTGTTATTAAATATTTTCATTTATTAGTCAAAGGTAAGTTAATTAAGCTTGTCTAATTAAGCCAATCTTATGCTTTTCTGTAATCTTCAGTTTTTAATAAATGCAAGTTAGCTATTAACTGAAACATGTTTGTGTGTGTGTTTCTTCTCTTAGGATATTCTAGAACTGTACTGTCCATTACGGTGGTCATTAGCCACATGCAGTTATTTAAATTAATTAAGATGAAATAAAATTTAAAATATGCTTCCTTAATCCCACTAGCAATACTTCAAGTGCCCAAAAGTCATATGTTGCTAGAGGCTACTACTTACTCTGTTGGAAAGCAGAGGATGTAGAACATTCCCATCATCACAGAAAATTCTGCTGGACCATGCCATTCTAGAGAGTGTGTGGTTTATATAGCAGTCATTTTTTTTTTTTTTGGAGAGGTTTTTGCTATAGGGAGTGTGCGCGCGCCAGACAGACAGAGACAGACATAGAGACAGAAAACAAGAAATCACCCCCCCGGGGGGATGGTCACGCCGCAATCCCTTCTCCTCCATTCTCTCAGGATCTTGGGCACGCATGCACACGCGCCCAGCGTGAGTTTTAAGCCACCAGGTCCAGGACGCGAACCGCGGTCGACTACGTGGGAGTTCAGCGACATAGCCATTACGCTAACTGCTGGGAACCAGTAGTCATTATTAATATTTTATTGATGAACATTAATCAGTGGCTAAAAATTGCTACCTGTTCTAGGTTTTTGGTGTGAGAGAGAGAGCAAGCTGTATTTCAATTTCTACTTCATTAAAGACATTACCAAAAGTTGGTTTAATGGAGACATTTCTCAGATACAGACCATTTCATTTGACTACGAATAGGATTTAATGTTTGAATGATGTGGGAAATTTGGTACCATTTCCTCAGGTTTTATTTTTGAAGAGTGCTGCCATTCAGCATTTTCTGTAACTTCATCTTTTGACAAAAAAGTAGTTGTGATAAACTGAAATACATAACTTTTTTCCTTTTTACAAAAAGTTTAATTTATACCTGCTTTCCATTAGTGAGATGGGCAGAGGGAGACAGAGATAGGCACCCCCAACAAGGCCCTAATGCCTAGCCTAGCCAGCCCCAGATCATGAGCAACACATGTCTGACATATCCAGGGAGGTCTCTGGACATAATCTGTCCAGGGGTCTCTGGGAAGACCTCTACCTATGGGGGAGCCTTCCCACGTGGTCCAGTGTCACAGAAGGCTACACCACCACTGTGCCACCATCTAGCCCCATGAGTACAGTTTTTTTACATGTTTGCTGTAGGTTGTATGTGCTCACTGGAAAGAGAGAAAGGGAGAGTGATAAATCACCTCCTGGGGATATGTCCATACCACAATCCCTTCTTTAGTCTATTAGAATTTTCGTCATGTAAGCACATGTACCAGAATGATTTTTAAGCCATGAAGCCCAGGACTAGAACTGCAGATTTAACCATGTAGAATCCAGCTGTCTCAACTTCCACAGCATCTCCTAGACCCAATACATACATGTTTAGAGGCTCAAGTTTTTTATTTATTTTTTTTATAATTAAAAAAATTTTTTTTCATTTCATTTTCTTTCATGCATTCAATCACATTATTATTTGTCTTACAAAATGGATATTTAAACAAGTGAACATTTCTCCCTAGTACTATTGATAAAGCTATGAAATATCTTCAACAGATAATACCACAC
>NW_006206863.1:135233-146448 GCF_000334495.1 Tupaia belangeri chinensis
CAATCCCACCTCTTTCACACACACTATATCTGGTATTTACATCCATATACTGTGTTTCTATATCCTTTAGACAATTAGTTTCAGTCATAGGAGGCTCAAGTTTTTTAAAAGTATGCTTACAGAGATCAGCAGTTGGCGTAATGGCTATGTTGCTTGACTCCCATGTAGTAAACTGCGGTTCATGTCTGGACCCAGTGGCTTAAACTTAAGCCAGTCGCATGTACGTGCGTGCCCAAGATCCCAAGAGGAGAATGGAGGAGAGTGGAGGAGAAGGGATTGTGGTGTGGCAATCCCCCAAGGAGGGTGATTTCTCTCTTTCTGTCTCTCTGTCTCTGTCTGTCTTTCAGTGAACACATGCGTCCTATAGCAAAAACCTCTAAAAAAAAAAGTATGCTTACAAAGTGTGAATTTCAGAGTCATCCCTCGGAGTGTGTATTAATCCTTGTGATGTGAGAGCCTTAACAGAATCACTGTTACTTAGGTCTGACAGTTATATGCTGTTGGGCCTGTGACTCTTAACTGTGCTATCAGCCGTTGGCATCCAGCTGCCTTAACCTCCTTACCACCTACTAGCCCAACTTTTTTTTTTTTTTAAAGTTTTTGCCTTAGGGCACATGCATTCATTAGAGAGACAGAGAAAGACAGTGAGAGGGAAACTAAGAAATCACACCTGAGGGGGATGGCCACACCGCAATCCCCTCCCCATTCTTCTAGGATTTGGGTCAGGCACACACACACCCAGCATGATTTTCAAGCTGCCAGGTCCAGGACTCCAACAGCAGTAGACCATTTGGGAGTTAGTGCCTTAACCACCACGCCACCTGCTGACCCCTAAATGTTTTGAATGTTCCAGTTTAGGGACATCTTTGTGGCCAGTGGTTAAGATAGCTGGATCCCAGATGGCTGATCACATGGTTTCAGTGTTGTCTGCCCTGATGACTTGAAAAACAATGCTGGGCGCATGTGCATGTGTGCCCAAAATCCCAGTGGAGTGGAGAGCTGGAGGACTGTGTATTGCAGTGTGACTATGTTGTACTGGGGGGTGCTATCCCCATCTCAGTCAGCCAGTCAATCTCTCTCTCTCTCTCTCACAAGTGCATATACTTTTTGGCAAAAAAAATTTAAAAATCCTGTTCATTCATTTGGTCACCAACATCCATATGCTATTTTCCCCTTCTAAAAAATAGCAGACAACTGGATTTATGTATTTTCAACTTTGTATTATAAACAATTTCAAGTAAAATAAAACCCCATATACATATACCCATATCTATTTCAACTCTTCTTTCAAAGCTAATCTTGTTTTTTGTTTTTGTTTTTTTTTTAACTCCTACCCACTCATTCAACTTGCCTCGATTCCTGATGATACTGAAGCTAACACCAGGTAAATATTTCATTTTTTAGTATTTCAGTATGTAATTTTTAAAAGATAAATATACTCTTGTTTTTTAAGTAACTGCAATACCATTATCATACCTCCATAAAATAGTTTTTTAATACCAAATATCTGGTTTATATATTTGAAGTCAAAATCATAACCATTAGCTTGATTAATTTCAAAATCATTCTGCATTTTGTTAGCACCATGTTCGAATAGTTTGTTTTGGGTGTTTTGAGTTTTTGTTTGTTTGCTTGTTTTAATTTCTTAGGGACAGAGTCTCACTGCAATGTCAAGGCTGGTCTCAAACACATTTTTTTTTTTAGAGATTTTTGCTATAGAGCTTGTGTACTCACTGAAGAGGTAGAGAGAGAGAGATAAATCTCTGCCCAGGGAGGATGGCCATGCCACAATTGCTTCTCCTCCATTGTCTTGGGATTTGGATATGTATGTACAGGCGACTGGCCTGAGTTTCAAGCTACTGGATCCAGCACTCCTACCACCTACCTCAGTCTCCTGAGTAGCTGAGATGACAGCCATCCATGCACCATTGAGCCTGGCTGCTTGGTAAGTCTTATTGGTCTCTTGAGAACATTTTTATTGCAACTGAGATGCCTACTACATTTAGATAAAAGGCAAATTCCAGTTGTTTTCCTTACTACTTTGTTATTAAAGCCATGGAATACTGTGGGTAGCAGACAAGAGGAAGGGAAAGTTAACAGTTCAAGATAAGGTATTTTCTGTCCCACCTATCTCTGAGCCTAGAAATTTTCTTGTTTTAGCCAAAATTGGCCCACTAGTACAGATTTGAGTGCCTAGGATTTATAAGGAATTGTGCAAGAATAGCCCAGGTGCAGTAGGGACAAACATAGGCACTGCTGTGCAAGGTTGGAGCTACATGGAAGACCCAGGTTCAGATCTCCAGCCAACCTGAACAGCTGGGCATAGTAGTACATACCTATAATCCTAGCTATCTGGAAGTCTGGGGCAGAGAATCTCAATTATAAGACCCTGCCAAAATTAACTTTCTTCCCCTTCTTTCCTGCTTTCTTTCTCATTGAAAAAAAAAAAACTGCTTTAAGGAATATAAGAGAAAAAGTAGAGATTCTTTTTGTATAGGAGTTTTATTTTTTCCATGAGGTGAGAGAGAGAGAAAGAGAGAGAGAGAGAGAGAACACACACCCAGCAAGTTCTCAATGTTGCAGTCTAACCCCAGCCTTCAAGCCAGCCCTGGATCAGAGACAAACACTTTCCCCATGTACTCAGAAAGGTCCCCAGACTTGAACTTGGGATTTTCCCACAGGGATTGGCCTCACAGTGCCTCATTTTACACCTGTGCCACCATATGGCCCCAAAATAGAGATTCTTATCCTATTATTCTTTAGGAATTAAGAAATCTCCCTTTTTTACAAAAAAAAAAAAAGATGTAAGAATATTGGTTTTTGTTTTGTATTTTACCTTACCAAAGTTTATGCTTTCCAATTAAGTTGTAAAATTTGAAAGGTTACAGAGACTTTGGAAATCATCAAGCTTGCTGGTTTTCTTTCTTTCTATTTTTTTTTTTTTGAGATATTTTTGCTATGGAGTGTGTGCACTCGCCAGAGAGACAGAGACAGAAAGAGAGATAGAGAGACAGAGAAAAATCACCCCCCAGAGGGGGATGGCCACACCGCAATCTCTTCTCCATTTTCCTCTCAGGATCTTGGGCATACACTCATGTGCCCGGTGTGAGTTTTAAGCCACAGGGTCCAGGACTTGAACTGCAGTCAGCTATGTAGCTGTCTAGCAGCTTAACCATTGCCATTTGCTGGTCCCAAGCTTGCTGGTTTTCAAACTTGAGCAGTACAGGAGAACCCTCAGGAGGGTTTGTTGAAACACTGTCATTTCAACGCCCCATCTCCAGAGTTTCTGATTCAGTAGGGCCTGGGTGGGGTGTGAGAATTTACATTTATTAAAGGAGTTTCTGTGTGATAGTGACACTACTTATCCAAGGAACACATTCAGAACTATTGATACAGCTCTAGCCCCCCCTTTTTTTTTTATCTCTTTATTTTGCAAAGGAAGAAATTCACCCTAGGTTTGGACAAATATTTGTTAAAAACTGGTTAGTGACATGAACAAATCAAAATAAAAATCTTGAGGTGCTTTATTCACTCTGCAAATCTATGTTTTTCCAATTATTCATTTTCTCTCTTCGGAGTAGTTGGTTCCAAAAGCTTTCTTCTGAATCTCCTATTTGAATTTTTTGATAGTGGTAAATTTTTTTTGGAGGGGGAGAGGTTTTCACTATAGGGCACGTGGGCTCACCAGAAAGAGACAGAGAGACAGAAAGAAATTAACCCCCCGGGGGGGCGGGGATATGGCCACGCTGCAATCCTTTCTCCTCCATTCTCTTGGGATCTTGGGCATGCATGCACCTGTGCCCGGTGTGCGTTTAATCCACTGGGTTCAGGACTCGAACTGTGGTTGACTACATGGGAGTCCAGCGACATATCCATTATGCTATCTGCTGGTCCCAGTAGTGGTAAGTCTTTTATGTTTTTGGGTGGGGAGAGGTTTTTGCTATGGGGTACATGTGCTCACGCAAGAAACAGAGATATAAAGTGAGAAATCATCCCCCGGGGGGATGGCCATGCTGTAGTCCCTTCTCCATTCTCCTCTGGGGACCTTGGGCATGCACGCACACGCGCCTGGTGTGAGTTTAAGCCACCGGGTCCAGGACTCGAACAGCCGGCAACTACATGGGAGTCAGTGACATAGCCATTATGCCAACTGCTGGTCCTGTGTGATAAGTCTTTGTTTTCTTAGGTCAGAAGTTTCTTTTTTGTTCTTTCTTTTTTTTCTTTTCTTTTCTTTTTTATTTATTTTTTTTTCTGGTGAGAGAGGAAAGGAAAATTTATTACAGTGTGCCCACATTGGGAAGACATATAAAAATATCTTCTTCAAGTAATCAGCCAATTTACAGATGCTTTTATAGGGAAGAAAGAAGCAAAAGAGGCTGGGGGCTAGTGGCAATGTACAAGAAAGAATAGGTTGGGAACTAGCAGTTAGCATAATGGCTATGTCACTGGACTCCCACGTAGCCTACCGTGGTTCGCATCCCGGACCCGGTGGCTTAAAACTCATGCCGGGTGCGTGTGCGTGCGTGCCCAAGATCCTGAGAGGAGAATGGAGGAGAAGGGATTGTGGCGTGACCATCCCCCTGGGGGGTGATTTCTTGCTTTCTGTCTCTATGTCTCTGTCTGTCTGGCGAGCGCATGCGCCCTGTAGCGAAAAACCTCTCCAAAAAACAAAAAAAAAAATAGGTTAAGTTAATTTTTAGTGGGAAGGGTGTATACACTTCAAACAGTAGTCTTGGTTCACTGGATAGAACATTCCTCATTGTTTTGAGCTTCACTGCCTGTGTTGACCATCTCTCTGGAACTCCTAAGCAAGATCTCAAGCAGAGTACAATCAAGTTAAGGAGAAGAAGAAAAGAAAGTTGATTAATAAAGTCTGGCTAACTCAGGCCCCTGTAACAAGCTTTACATGTATATATATATATATATATATATACATCTGTTACATAAAGCCAGCAGGACTAGCAGGCATTGCTTCTGAAGTGCTTATATGGCCTTTTTGATGAAATGCTAGCAGGTCAACCCTAGAATGTAATTTCTTGTTAAATATACTCAGGTTTTAAAAACAAATGATTTGGAATGTAAGCGCCATGAAGGCAAGAACTTTTACCATCTTTTTCCACCACTGTGTCTAAAATAATGTCTGACCACTAGTGAGGGGTCACATATCTGGCTAAGTGAATAGCACACTGACCTTGCTGACATATTAAGTTATGGACATCATACAAATAAATTGCTTTTTTGACCATGAGTATATTTTATGCAATAGTAATAACAATATAGGTTTGAAACACATAATCCTACTTTAGAAAGCTCTTGTGAAGAGTTTAAAAAGGTGGTGGAAAAGGCACTCAGGTAATAGGACATGTGTAATAGTTTTCTAGTACTGGATATTATCTCCGTTCTCTAAGACTATGAATCTGACAACTGTAACATCTTGGTATTCAGAACAAATATATTGTAGGATTACATTTTCTATATATCTTTTGTATTGTTCATAATCTCTATGCAATCTAAGACTATTTTGTTCCTTTTATCAAAAACCGTCCCCTTGCTTTTAGTCTGCTACTGAATTACAAATATCTTACTACTAACCATGTTATTTGCATCATACTAAAACTGATCAACCCTTAAAATGTTAAAGCCATCTCTATATTTAATGAATACACTAAAACTTTAAGTACAAATAATTTACTATTTAGCCCCTGAATCAGATATCTGATAAAGCTTTAAACAAGAATCTAAGAGTCTAGTCACCCATTAGTTTGGGTGAGGTAATAACCACTTTATGAGTTTTCCAAATAATATTTAAATGAAATTCCCTTAGGAGGTTTGAAATTCTGCTCTGCACAATTTTGTCTTCTTTATTCCAGAAGTCTGTAGTCATTTTGAGATTTCACTCTAGAAGTCAACTTATTTAGATATCAGCAAACTCATCACTTCAGCTGCATTTGGGATTCTCACCTGGGCAAAAGGTAAACGAATAAAAACAATAGCATGTGGAAAATGATGAAGAGCCAGACGTCCATGCAGTAGCTGTGTTTTGGAGGCCCATTTGAAACAATCTGAGGCTGTACATCATGGTTCTGCTGGTTCCTCTGGTCTTGGACTGTCCCCACCATCTCCCGCCTCTCCATGTACCTCAATGTTGCTCACGTAGCTGCCATACAGCAGCCTTGGCACCTACCAGAAGCTTCTAACCTGGAGTTTAAGGATCAAAATTGTTGCCAAAATTTGTTGATGTATTTTTAAGAAGAGGGTTCCATACCTTTTTTTTTTAATCAATTTTTCAAATGAATTCCTTCTCTCTAATGATCATGACTGTCTTGGGGTTTTGTTTTGTTTGATATTTTATTTTATTTTATTTTATTTACTTGCCATGGGGTACATGCACTTACCAGAGAGAGAGAGAAGCAGTGAGAGGGAAAGTGAGACATCACCCTCCAGGGGGAATGGCCACACAACAATCCCTTCTCCATTCTCCTCCTCGGATTTGGAGCAGGCATGCACATGCACCTGGCATGAGTTTCAAGCTGCTAGGCCCAGGACTTGAACCCTGGTTGGCCATGTGGGAGTCCAGCACCTTAACTACCACACCACCTGGGCCCTAACACTGCTTTTTTAGGGAAATTTTGGGTTTTTTTGGAAATAAGGGTCATTTTGAGGTCATCTGGTGGTTAACAGAAAAGGGATTGCAGCATGACCATCTCCCCTGGGGGTGACCCTCCCCCCCTTGGTGTGTGTGTCTGGTAAGCATGTACACCCTATACCAAAAAAAATCTCTCCAAAAACAAAAAAGAGGTGGTGCAAGTTCTCAGACATGCTAAGTAAGAAATTCTGGGGTTGGAACCCAGAAATTTGTGTTTTAACAAGTCTGCCAGAGGTTTCTGATGGGCATTCAAGTATACCACTGGTATAAAGTTTAGTGTTTTTCTACTCTGAACATCTGAATCATCTGAGGGAACTTTGAGAAAATATTTATGCCTAACAATTCCACCCCTCATCCAGACAAATTAGAATCTCAGAGGTGAGGCCTGGCCATTTATTGTTTTGTAATAAACATTTTATATTGGAATAACTTCTTAGTTACAGAAAAGTTGTGAAGATAGTACAGAGGGTTCCTGTCTGTCTTTCACTCAATTTGCCATAACGGTAGTGTCTCTCATCACTATGGTACATTTGCCAAAGCTTCAAAATTATCATCAATGTATTACTGCTAACCTAACTACTGAAATGACTTCATTTCCTCTAGTTTTTCCACTAACATCCTTTTTATATTCCAGAATCCAATCAAGGATCTCATGCTTTTGATCATCATGTCTCTTTGCATCCTTTAGTCTGTGAGTTTTTCATTCTTTCCTTGTTCTACATGATCTTCACCAATAGAGAATCCATCAGGTATTTTGTGTAATTTCATCCATCAGTCAACCTTGATGTTTTTCTCATGGTTAGTCTGGGATTTAGGCATTTGGGGAGGATTACCACAAAGGTAAAGTACCATTCTCATGGCATCATCCTGAAAGATACATCCTATCAACAGGGCTTAATATTTGTTGTACTTGTTAAGTAAGAGAAAAAAACTGGAACATAGCACCTCCAACAGGATCCTGATGCCTCAGTAAACCCCAAGCTTTAGCCAGCCGTGTTTCATGGGCATGCCAGTACCTGGTGTGTTCAGGGAGGTCTCCAGATGAACCTGGAACCTTCCTGCATGGGCCAGCATCAGGGAGCATCATGTTTTACTGCTGCACCACTGTTAGGTAAATCATGGTAATTGATAATTGGTTAAGGCAATGTTTGCTAGCCTTCATCATGAAGTTACTATTGGGTCATCAGAAAAGTTGTTTTTGCATAGAAAAACAGAAAAATGTCATGACTTTTCTGATGACCCAATATTTCTCCCTTTTCATACTCTGTTCTTCAGAAGCAGATCAGAGTTCTGCCCACACTCAAGGGGGAACATGAAAATTAGGCTTCACTTCCTGATGGGTAAAATATCTACATATATTGGGAATTCCATATGGAAAACTTGTTTATCTTCCCCATTTACTTATATATCCAATTATATTAATACAGATTCTGGTTCTTTTATACTTTGGGTTATAACCCAGGATTGATACCTTTGTTGCTCGGATTTTTTCAGCTTTGGACATTGCGAAATTTTTTAAAGAGGTTTTTGTTATAGGACATGTACACTCGCCAGAAAGAGAGACAAACACAGACAGTGGAAGGAAAAGTGAGAAATCTCCCCCCAGGGTCGATACCACGCTGCAATCCCTTCTCCATTCTCCTCTTGTGCACACATGCACATGCGCCTGGTATGATTTTCAAGTCACCAGGTCCTAGGCTCAGACCTCGGTTAGCCATGTGGGAATCCAGTGAGTAACCACTATGCCATCTGCTGTCCCTGGGAACTCTTAAAGCTTGGCCTGAGTATCCCTTTGACTCACCCTCATTTTTTTGTATTTCCAGTGCATCTTTACTTTCTGGCACTACATGATGTCTCAGCCCTAGAAATAGCCATTTCTCCAAGAGCTGAGCAATGCCTTTGAAAAGCTTCTCAGATGCCTGTCCTGTGGAATAAGTGTGGTGAACCACCGAGATGAAGAGTGAACCATATTCTTCCGTAGCTCTAATGCCGTGATCAGACCAAATTCTATCTGTATCCTCAAGAAAATTCTTCATCTTTGATTCATTCCTTCTCCTCCTTTACTCTTGATGTTTAATCTTTTCACCAAGCTGTTTTCTCCTCAGCATCTAGAACAGCACTACTTAAACCTTAATGTACTGTGGGACTTCAAAAAATTCATGGAAAAATGTAATTATAGGTTGAGTTTATTTAGTTGGAAAACATTTTGAAATCCATGCACAATTTTTTCATAATACATATTTTCTGTGGTCTTTTTGAAGACTCCTTCATATAGATGATCTTGTTAAAATACAGATTCTGAACCAGTGGATCTATGGCAGGACCCAAGATCCTGTTTTTAGCAAGTATCCAGACAGTATGAATGCTGCTGAGCCATGAGCCACACCTTGAGTGGCAGCAAGGGTCAGAACCAAGTCCAGACAACTTAAGACATTTCAAGAGCCTCCATGGTTTGGCCCCAGTCTACTTCCCAACTTCATCGTGCATGCATTTCATTTGCCCTACTCAAACCAACCAGTCTACTCAGCATTTGTGGTATATATTGGGTCATCAGAAAAGTCTTGATGTATTTTTGCATAGAAAACCAGAAAAATACATCATGACTCTTCCAGCAACCCAGTGGCTTCTGATATGGCCCCCAATTATAGTGGCAAATCCCACCCTTATGTGAGCTCCTTCCCTTGGGTATAGGCTGGACCTAGTAACTTCTTTCTACTCAATAAAATATAGCAAAAGTTAGGGGGTATCACTTTCAGGATTAGGTTCTAGAAGACTATGACTATTGGTTATACTCATTTGCTGACATTCTCCTGTCCTCTGGGTTGCTCACTCTGATGAAGCAAACTGCCATGCTGTGAGATTCTCTGTGGAGAGGGCCATGTTGTAAAGAATTGAGGGAGGCGTCTGGCTAACAGCATGTGAGAACTGAATCCTGCCAACATTCAGGTGAGTGAGCTAGGAAGTAGATCCTACCCAGTGGAACCAAGAGATGATTGTAGCATTGTGAATGAGAGAACCTGAGGTGCTGAACTGGAGCACCCATCTCAGTCATGTCTGGATTACTGACCCACAGAAACTGTGAGACAATAAGTTTGCCTTGTTTTAAGCTGCTAAATATTGGGGTAGTTTGTTATGCAGAGATGTCCATCTCTCTGTCTGTCTCTCTTTCTGGCAAATGTACATACCCTATAGCAAAAACCTCTCCCCCCCAAAAAAAAGATTATATATCACCACCAAGTAGGCTTTATTCCAAGAGTGCAAGGATGTTTCAACATACACAAAACTATAAATGTAAATAAACTATATTAACAGAATGAAAAATAAAAACCATACGATTATATCAATTGATGCAGAAAAAGCATTTGATAAAATACAACATCCCTTCATGATCAAGACTTTCAGCAAAATTGGCATAGAAGTGTCATTCCTCAACACAATAAAAGCTATCTATGAAAAACCATAGCTAATATCACTTTTTTCCTCGCTAAAAACGGGTATAAGGCAAGGATGCCCACTTTCTCTATTCTTACTGCACTCTTATCCTATAAACTATGATGCTGCTGTTTACTCAGCCATATTTGTTAAATGCCTACTGTATTTGAGGCACTGCATTAAGCACCAGTTTTCTTTGGTTCAGCACTGTATGTAACTAGTTGGTTTGAATTTGAATGAACTCAAATGAATGTAAAGGTATAACTGGTAAACAAAGCACACATACCTCACTGGCTTCCATCCTTTTGCATTGGTTTTCAGAGTTTCACAAAAGAGGAAACCAAGAGGTATTTCATTAAAGGTTCAATTAAATGCCAAAAAATTAGGAAGGAAATATTCTAAAGAAGCTATATGAAAACTTTTCCATATTTTCATTTTGGTCATTTTGCTACAAACCATGAAAACTTCATTATGGAATGGCATAGACTTCACATAGGCATTTCTTTTTTTTTATTTATTTAAATTTATTTGTTTACATTCATTCACTGTACATCATTACAGCATACAAAATAAGATTTTCCATCCAGAGTACACTGTATATTGTCTCAATCAAGCACATCAACATACATGTTATTGTCAACAAATAATTTTCCATTTCTTGCTTCCTGTATGTTTTGATTTTTCCCCCACCCTTGATTCCCTATCTCTTACCCTCTGCCATCTCCCACTCTCTTCCCACATTGTCTCTGATATCTACGTTTACTTTCTATACTGTTTTCCCCCCATTTTTTATCGAATTATTAAAGATCTTAATTAATCTAAATGTTTTCATAGCAAACACAGCTGATATATACATTTCCATGAACACAAGTCTAACTTTAGGCATCCTATAAAGTATCACCTAGCTGGGGCTATTTATCTTAACTGCGGTCATCAAATGGATTTTTTTTTCCTGAAACTTTTCTCTTTTTTTGTAACTTAATTTACATTCCTTCCTTAAGCATCATCATAGCACACAAAATGCTATCTCCCATCCAGTACACACTGCATAGTGACTCATGCATGTAGTAGCTGCAAGTTGAGTTTTGGGCCTAAGAATAAACTTCACTTTCAAAGCAAACTAAAACTAAGAAACCC
>NW_006206863.1:147726-163152 GCF_000334495.1 Tupaia belangeri chinensis
GCAGGTGCAGCAGATTCAGTAGATATTGAGGAATATGTTAACCCTAATAGTATTTCAATGTTTAGCTACAGTGCCCTTAGATCTATCTAGAAACACGTTGAATGGATATTGAAGAGTGGAGAGAAAAGAAAAAAGAAAATGAAAGAGAGAAAAACAATGACAAAGAAAGAGGAAAAAAGACAAAAAAAAAAAAAGAAAATTGTAATTATTGTTTTCCTTAAAAAACAACAAAAAAGATTTAAAAACCTAAAAAATGGAAAACCGCGTGGCGCGCGCGCAGCACAAAATGACTAGTTACCGGGAGCCATGAGGAATCTTGTTCTGAAGGCCTCAACTCTCCTGCCTGGGAGGAAGGACCAGAGGGGATTATTAACAAAACAAAAGGTGGAGCTGGGAGCAAGAGAAAAACTTTACCTTTAAAAAAAACATGTAAAAAGGAAAAATTACAAAAAAATGAGAGGACAGAAGCAGAGAGAGACAAAAGCAGAGGCACAGAGACAGATAGAAGGCCAGAGGGGCTCCCTACCACGCTAGCTTTGTTTGTTGGAGGCTGAATTATCGGTAGAAAATCTTCATTTTTCCTGTCCCCTGCAATGACTAGTTACCAGGAGCCATGAGGAATCTTGTTCTGAAGCCTCATAGGCATTTCTGAAAGTCCTGGTTCTAGTGCTAGAACCCTAACACTAGTCAACCCTAATTCCCCTCAGGATGTATTTCTTCTAGGCACTACTAACATTTTTGAAAGTTTATTTCTTTTCATGAGAGTGAAGAATAGGCACCTTCTATAGGGTCTTATCATGCTGGGGCCGCCCTCTCTGTCAGCCCTCCACCACCACAACTCCTCACTTTTCAGCCAGTCAGGATCACAGGTACATGAGTGGCATGTGTCAGGTTGACCTGGGATCTGAACTGCTGTCTTCCATGTGGCTCTAGCATTGCAGAGCAGTGCCCCAATTCCTGCACCACTTTTAGGCCTAAAACATAGATTGTACTTTTACTTAGTTTGTATGCCGTTTTGCTTTACAATTAGGGAGGTTTAATTTTCTGTCTGCCCTACTAGTCCTAATTTTTTTTTTACAACCCTGTGATTCCTTGCACATATGTAAAGAATTTTGCTAATCTGATATTAATAATAGCTTTGCTCATCTGAGATTAATAGAGAGTTAAAATCAAAGTGTTATTTTAAAAATACGACCACTATCACTCTTCTTTTTCTCTTGTTTAAAGGGAGTATTTACTGAAAGCATGAATACTGTTTGCTTCTTGGTAAATCTCTGTTGCTTTAAAAATGACTTAGATACAATGATACTTATTAAGGTTATAAAGTCTAGTCATTGAAAAATAAAGCAAAATTATCTAAATGCTGATGAAATGAAGACAATGTATGATTCTTAAATGTTGGGTCATCAGAAAAGTCATAATGTATTTTTTCTATGTTTTCCTGTGCAAAAATGCATTATGACTTTTCCGACCACCCAGTGTATTATTTTTTAAATAATTATTTATTTAACTTTATTTATTCATTCATTTATTTTAATTTGACCAGAGAGAGATACAGAGAGAGAGAGAGGGAAAGTGAGAAAGCAAGCCACCAGGTCCAGTACTTGAACCGTGGTCGGCCATGTGGGAGTGTCCAGCATCTTAACCACCACGCCACCTGCTGGTCCCTACCCAGTGTATTATTGACATGTATTAAAATCCTAGAATTTTTTTTTTTTTAAATCACTTCCTATGGGAGATGATCACACTTGCCACAATCCCTTTTCCTCCATTTCTCTCTTTTTTCAGGATTTTGGGCCCACCAGTCATGTTTCGTATGCTGTTAGGTCCTGGACTCCAACCGCATAGTTGGCCGTATAGGATCTAACTGCCATCACTACCATGCCACTGACTGGCCCTTCTAGAATTTTTTGATAATGTATTATGTCACTTAGTTTATTTGCGCAATAGCCTGTATAATAAAAAGGTGTGCCAAAATATGTATAAGAGGGAAGGAGCTATTGCTTTAACTTAACTGCATGTAAAATTTCCAGAATATTTGGATGCTTAAGTCTACTTATAGCTAGAATATACTCATTAGCTCATAAATTTAGAACTTCTAACTGCCTTTCAAGGGAAGTTTAGTCTCTAAGTGAGCCTAGTAACATTTATTTGTGATTAATCATTTTACTTAATGATTCATCTGTAATCACAGTACAGCAAAAATGTCAGGTTTGCTTTGTGATACTAACTTCATTTGTCTCATGCACATTCAGAAAATCGCCTTGTCATCTGTATACTATGAGTATGTGTAAATGAGATGGTTATTAAAAGATGTAGTTCCTGGGAGTATGACCATGTAAAAACCTCATAAGAGAATTCAAATTGAATATATTATTATATCATTTTAAAAATCACTATTTCTAAGTAGAGGAATTCAACACCTTACTTCATCATAATGTCAGAAAGAAATAATGTATTTCCAAATTAAAATTTCAAATTTTCTATGTACTCTGCCCTATGTTAACACACAAAATCCTTGAAATATTTAACAGTATCCTCATTGCTTAATTAAATTGTCTACCAGTTCTGATATTTGATCTATTTGTTATTATTCGAGAGTTTTTTGTTGTTGTTGTTGTTTGTTTTTGTTTGTTTGTTTTGGTTTGGTTTTGTTTTTGCTGTAGGGCACATGCGCTCACCAGAGTCAGAGAGACAGAAAGTAAGAAATCACCCTGGGGGGAGGGGTGGTGATCACACTGCAATCCCTTCTCCTCCATTGTCTCGGGATTTTGGGCACACATGCACATGTTCCCAACGTGAGTTTCAAGCTGTTGGGTCTGGGACTCAAATAGTGTTGGTCATATGGTAGTCCAGTGCCTTAACCACTATGCCACTTGCTGGCCTTATTTGTTTTAAATGTTATTATTTAAGTCAGTAGTTGGTATATAGATAAAACAAAGAAAAAAAATACAGATGGCACCTAATTACCTAGTACTTCACACTGAATGAAGATGTTATCTTTATTCATATACTGCTAAAATAAAGTATAAGGTTTTTTTAAAGAATTATTTTTTATTTAACTTTATTTATTCATCCATTTTAATTTGATGAGAAAGAGAGAAAGTGAGAAAGCAAGATGCCAGGTCCAGGACTCGAACCATGGTTGGCCATATGGGAGTTCAGCACCCTTAACCACCACACTATCTGCTGGCCCCCCAATAAAGTATAAGTTTTGATGGCTTAGTGTGTGTATGTATGGTCTTTGATTCGGTATTATAAGTAGCTACTTGGATGGAGTTTGAGTGAATTCAGATGAAACCAAAGGAATGTAATTTGCAAAATTCATATTCCTGGAAACTCGATAGGACAAACAACTCAGTTTCTTCAACAAAAATTACAAGGGAAACAAGAAGATGGCGGAGGGATCCTATCAATTAAAAGAAAAATGATAAATATATTAATTAATTTCAATATATGACTCTTACTTGAATCCTGACTCAAACAAATTGTTTTTAAAAATCAGTCAGGGGAAATAAAAAATCTGGATATTCATTACTTTTTTTTTAATTATCAGAAAGTACATGTACTCACCAGAGAGAGAAAGAGGAAGGAGAAAGCATCCCCAATGGGCATGTTTATGCTACAATTCCCTTTCCTCCATTTCCCCATACTGTTAGGTATATGTTTGAGGTGCACATGAACTGGGCATGTTTCTCAAGCTACAGGGATTATTTGCAGCACAACCATTCCCCTTGGGAGGGTTTTCTCTCTCTCTCTCTCTCTCTCACTCTCTCTTGTATGAGCACACATGTTCTCTGGCAAATTAAAAAGGAAAAAAAATATCTTCTTCAGAGCATGTTCTCTGACCACAATGCAGATAAGTTATAAATCACCAAAAAAAAGATAATTATAAAAAGAAACCCATATCTTTGAAAGTTTGAAAATGCACTCCTGAATAACTCATGAATCAATGAAGTAAATGAAATTTTAAAATGCAGCTGAATGAAAATGAAAATACTATGCATTGGAACTCAAGATAAGAGTCCAGCCACAGTGGTACAAACTAGGGGTGCTGCCGTGCGATGTTGGAAGGCCATATGGAAAGTCTCTGTGGTCTCGTCCTGTGTTTGAACACTCTGGGCACACCCTTGGGCACATCCATGATCTTGACTGCTGGCTTCAGGATTGGAGGGAGAGTTATTAAAGACCCTGCCCAGGGTGTGCATCCCCCACCAACATGTACTCTCTCTGTCTGGAAATATATATATATATTTTTTGCTATAGGGTGCTTGCACTTGCCAGAGAGAGAGACAGAAAACAAGAAATCACCCCCACCCCCATGGGGATGGCCATTCCACAATTCCTTCTCCTCCATTCTCCTCTTGGGATCCTTGGGCACACATGCACAAACCCCTGGTGTGAGTTTTAAGCCGCCGGATCCAGGACTCGAAGTGGGTCAACCACCTGATAGACCAGTGACATAACCACTACGCTGTCTCCTGGTCCCATAAATAAAATTTTAAAGACCTTTGTGAAACACAGGTAAATAATACTCATGGAAAACATATAGCCTTAAATGCTTATAATACGTCATCAAGAAAGTCATGATGTATTTAGGTTCCACACATAAATTCACATCAACGGGAAATAATTATGAATTAATTTACTTAAGTACCCAGTAGATAGTACACCATGTGGAAAATTCATTACTTGCAAATGTTAAATTTACTCAGAAGTATTTATTTAATGGTATAAAGATCATTGATTAAAGCACCAATCTGAATGAAAAGCATGAAATTTTTTTTAAAAAGGAAAGAAATTTGGACAACCTTTCCATTGTGTGCAGCTGTGAAAAGGTGTGTGTGTGTGTGTGTGTGTGTGTGTGTGTGTGTGTACATACGTACGTACGTACATGTGTATCAAAACATTGAAGAATTTGGGGAGCCACAATCCAAAGGGCCAAGAAAAGACAGAAACTCATAGAGGTGAGTCTGGCACATTTCCGGCACCTTTTCTTGTAAGGCCTCTCTTGATCCCTGAAGTGACAGCAGAATGACTGGGAAGTCAAGTGATGTTTTGATAGCTTTAAGGGGAAAGCGGATACAGAAGCTGCACTACAGTGCTCACCGAGGAGAGGAAGGTCTGCCCAAGCTCACAGAGCTATTAAATTGCTGAGTGAGGTTTGGACCCAGATGCATCAGATTCTAGGGCTGCTGCTGTGTCCTCTACAGTGGAGGGTTACCTGTATTATCTTATTTCACCTTTGCTGTATTTCCATGACCTCAATGCTAGTGTCTTCTCATTGAATAGATGATGCAGTTGAGGCAGAGGCTTCAGTAACTGATCAAAATTATCCTTCCAGAAAGTAGTTGAACTGTGATTCAAACTCAAGTTTACCTCATTCTTAAAGATTCTTAAATATTCTTAAAGACTTTGTTCTTTTTTTTTTTTTTAAAGAAAAAAATGTTAAAGTTTATATTTCTTCCATGAGTGAGACAGAGAGAGACAGAGACAGACAGCTTTGATTTACCCCTAGTCTCAGCCAGCCCCACATTATGGGCACACACATGCCTCATGTACTCAGGGAGGTCTCTGGACACAAAACGAACCTTCTCATGTGGGTCAGCCTTGCAGTGTCACATTTTACTGCTGCAACACCACTCATCCCCTCAAAGCCTTTGTACTTAACACTACCGTGCAGTGTCTCATAATACACTTAGCCTTCTATGAGAGCAAAATACAAATACAGTGCTTTTAGACTTCAATATTCAGAAATGTATTCTTACATTATTTTGCTTCTTTTAAGGTGGCTTCTTCCAGTAAGTTAACAAATGAAATTTTATCTTTGAAACTTCCATGTTACAGATGGTGCTTAACAGAACCCTGGACCACCAGCCACCTGGTGCCATGGTGGTTTAGGTGGCTGGATCCCACATGACCAACTGTGCAGTTTGAGTCCTCTACCTGCTGGATTGAGAAACAAGCCAGGTACATGTGTGTGCATGCCCCAAATCCCGAGAGGAGAATGGAAAAGGGATTGTGGCATAGCCATCCCCCTTGGGAGGTGCTTTCTTACTTTTCCTCTCTCTGTCACACTCTCTTTCTCTGGTGAGCACCATATAGCAATAATAATAATGATTTTAAAAAATAGAACCATGGACTAGATTTAGGTCTGAATTATGTAACAACCTCACTGAGTCTTCATCCCTTGATATGTAAAACAGGGCTAATAAAATAGTACCTGCCTCTAAAGGTTGTTGTGTACATTAGTGCCTGACTATAGAATTGTTATATCATCATTGATGATGTTGCTTAAGCTGCTTTATAGAAGGGGAAAGAAAAACATTAGAGGGGTAAGGCACTGATGGGTTTTAGGTTGTGTTTGTAAGTGAAATTTTACTTGAGGAAAAATGTACTTCCAAATATGACTGGATTTTACTTTCATATCTGTTCTTTTAGGATAACTCTGCTAAACAGAGTTTGCATCATTTCTTCCTGCTCAATAACCACTGATTTTCCTTGCTGCTTTTTGGAACATAATGCATCCTTATCCCAGCATCTGTGACTTTCCATCCTACCTGCTCCTTTGTCTTCCCTCCATACTTTCTCTTCCTTCCAAAGACAGCACAATGATGCCCTAAGTTGACACCTGGACAATGAGCAGGCTGCACCCCTCAGATTCCCAGCAAACTGAGGTCTTAACATTTTAGTTTTTTGCCATAGAGTGTTTACACTTGCTGGAGGGAACAGGAGTGAGAAATCATCCCCCCAAGGAGTAATGACCATGCTACAATCCCACCTCCTACATTCTTCTCTCAGGATTTTGGGCACATACACCTGGCATGCTTATCAAGGCTCTGGGTTAGGGATTTGAACTGCACAGTTGGCCATGTGGGATCCAGTACCTTAACCATCATGCCACTTCCTGACCCCTTGATCTAACTCATAACTAAAAAACCCTTATTTTCCACTCCTCTTACCTGGAAAGCTGTTCCCTTTTCTGAGTCAGGACCATGTCCTTTCAGACCTGGCTAAAGATCTGTCTTCCCATTGGGTGTCTCATTCATTCAACAAATATTCACTGATTGGGGTATAGAAATAAGCAAGACAGACAAGACTAGCTTTCTTTCCTGGAGCTTACATTCTAGGTAGGGGGTGGGGATGAGAGAGAGGGAATGAGTGAGGGAGGGGGAAAAGGGAGAAGGAAGGAAACAAATAGGATAATTTTCAGTGCTCAAAAGCACTATGAAAAATACAGGAGGTAATGTGCTTGGTGAATGAATGACTTAGGACTGGAAACACTGGGGAAAGGAGATTTAAGCTTTGTCTTCAGAAAGACAAGATTAGGAGGCAGCCATCCAGTCCTGGCAAAGGGACCTGCTAGGGCAAAGAGACAGCACAGAATACAGCACTGCATACAAAACAGGAACTTTGCAGATTCGTGTTGAACACATAGGATGACTGCCTATTACCATTGCTTTTAAAGTAAAAATGTGATTATTTTCCTTTGAAGCACAATTGTTCATGATTTTTAAAAGATTCCTTTGTCATCCAAAGACTGCCATTGATCTGTCCAGATTTAACTTAGTACAGAGACAAGAGAAGGGAGAACTGCTATGGTCACCAAATAGATCTGGCCGGCCACCAGCCACTTCCACTGGATTTGCTCACCAAGGCCTGTGGCCTTTGCCAAGGTCCAGCTGGACTCCTGGAGGCACAGTCATATCCATAGAACACTTTACACAGAGGTTCCCTTCCCAGGAACAAGATGCTCATTAGGCCAGGGGTTCCAGGCTAAGTAAGAAATGCTGCCCAGTAGCACCCATGATGCCTTGAGATAGCTGTTTCCAAGGAGCAATATTAAAATTGAGTTCCTTTATGAGTTAGTTGCCAGTAGGACATGTCCTCAGAATTGCTACAACTTTCCTTGGTCCACTCTCTGTCCCCATCTCTTAGTAGCCCCGTCTCCTTTCTCCCAGTCTGCCATGGAACTAAAATTCTAGCAGAGATCATTCCTGCATTTAAGATTTATTTCCTGGGGAGCTAGACAGTGCTGCAACAGTAATGCAACGCTCTCCAAGGCTGATCACCTGGGACGGTTCCGGGTTGATGTCTGGAGAGCTTCCTGAATATGCCGTGTGCACACCTGCCCATGATTGGGTGTTGGCTGAGGTTGGAGGTGGATAGCAGCATGAAGACCTTGTTGGGGATGCCAGTCTCTGTGTCTCTTCATCTGTCTGTTTTTCTTTCTGTCTCTTACTCATGGAAGAAATAAACTAAATACATATGTGTGTGTATATATATATATTTTTTTCGTGGCTCCCTGAATTCCTGTTAAAAAGCTTATAGCCTAGAAAAGGAACACACCATTCCACTCCTTCCTTTTAACACAGTACTATAACCTGATTAGTCAAAATGTCTTAAGACTATACCGTCTAGGCACAGTGCCAGGGTTCCCAGTAAGCTCTTAACTTTTTTTTTAATCTATCTATTGATCTATTTATTTTAGATTTTTGCCATAGGGCATATGTGCTCACTGCAAAGAGACAGAGGGAGACACGGCATGGGGGAATGAGAAATCGCCCCCTCCAGGGGGCATGGCCACACCACAGTTCCTTCTCCATTCTCCTATGGGGATTCTGGGCATGCATATACACATGCCTGGTGTGATTCTCAAGTCACTAGGTCTGGGACTCGAACCATGCAGTCAGCCCGATAGGGGATCCAGCTGCCATAACCAGCACACCACCTGCTGGTCCCCCAATAAGCCTTTAAAAGCAGTATCAGAACAACCAACAACACTTCTGCTACTGTGGGGTAGTCTCTGCCCTTTATAGCTGAAGCAATAAGAAAAAAAATAAAGAATGAGATGAGTTTTTCTTTGGCACTCCCATCCTCTTTTTATATGGACTCTTTTGTGTTCTCATTACCTCTTCATCACCAAGAAAACTTGCAACTGAGAAGAAAACAGGCCCTCAGAATCCATTCCTTGAGATTCTGATCCAGCGAGGCTAGGTGGATCTGAGGAATCTGCATTTAACACCATCTTCCAAGAGATTCTGATGCTTGTTTTCTTCAAAACACACCAAAGAAAAGAAGGCAAGTTTCGACTCTGGGCACTGAGGAAGTCACCAACCCCTTTGGCCTCAATTTGCCCATCTGTAAAAGGCAGACAGCTCTTAACATGATCCTTGCATGCTCACGAGGCCAGCATTCTAACCCCTTGTTTTGATGATAGTGGATGTCAACAAAGCATGATAAAGTGAGCTTCTGAAATTAGGTACAAGCCCTGTTTTACTCCTTAGATCTGTTTTTCTTAGCTGCTTTTTTTCTCCTTGCACTTGTGATTAATTCTATCCGAAGAAAGCTTTCAATTGCAGCAGATTTATAGATGCTAAATTGGGTGAAGGAAGGGGGATAGGAAGAAGGGAGGAAATGTAAAATATTTAAAGATCATTTAAATATTTTGCTGCCCAAGAAACCGTAATGGCTAAGATACAAAGGGGTGGGGGTGGGGGGGATAAAAAGTGAAAGTAGTTAGCGAACCAAAAGTGATTAGCACCAGCTTACACTTCTCAGGCCTTTTCTTCTTATTGATTCTAAACAGAATAAATCTGTAAACGAGAATAGGGCTCAATTTAAATTACTTACAGCAAGTGCCGCTTTTCAGGGCCTGTCAGACATCATGCTGCTCTTTCAGCCACACTTTGCGTGTACAAAGCAAATTAATGTGGATAGAAACAGTTGTAATTTAGGCCAGTTTACCAGTGTATCTTTTCACTGCATACAATTGGTTTTGACTTAAATGGCTTTAATACACATGTAACTTTGCTACGTGGTTTTCTGTGTATATAGCCCTGCTGAAAAGAGAGATGACCCCAACAGAAGGCACACTGCTGTCGGATGCCCTCAGACACTGAGAGGAGGTACAGGATGAGGGAGAGAAGCAGGAGCATATGTGATTTTGCAGGGAGTGATTCATGAAATGTCCCTTCCTCTTGCAATTTCATGCCTTTGTCCAGAGTCCATCCCTGACAAAGTTGTCAAGTGGGGGGGGGGGAGCAGACCATGGCACAGTGATTTAAAAAAATAAAATGCCATGCCCTGTGAGACTGGCTGACATGGGAAGTTTCTGAATTTGCATCTGGATACCTACTTGAGCATACTGGCCATACATGTGCCCATGATCCAAGACTGGCTGGGCCTGGAGGTTGGATTGCAGCATCAAGACCCTGTTAGGGTGCTCTCTGCCTCAGGAGAAATAAATAAATAAACATTTTTTTAAGAGAGATTTTTGCTATAGGGTGTGTGTGCTCAATGGTGAGACAGAAACAGAGACAGAAGAGAAATCACCCCACAGGAAGGATGGCCACACCACAGTCCCTTCTCTTTCATTTTGGGCATGCATGCACACGTACCTGGCATTAGTTTGAAGCTGCCAGGTCCAGGACTCAAACTGCAGTCAGCCATATGAGAGTCCAGTGCCTCAACCACCACATCACCTGCTGGCCCCTGAATAAACTTTTTCTGTGTGGCATAAATCATATTTGGCTTGGCTTTGAGCTAGTAATATAAAAGCCAATAATTTATCTCTACAAATTAAATTATTTATAATGATTGTATAAATAATAATAAATAATAACTTTTTTTGGGAGAGGTTTTTGCTATAGGGTGCGTGCGCTCGCCAGACAGACAGAGAGAGACAGAAAGCAAGAAATTACCCCCCGGGGGGGGGATGGTCACGCTGCAATCCCTTCTCCATTCTCCTCTCGGAATCTTGGGCATGCACGCACACGCGCCCGGCGTGAGTTTTAAGCCACCAGGTCCAGGACGTGAACCGTGGTTGACTACGTGGGAGTCCAGCAACATAGCCATTATGCTAACTGCTGGTTTCCAATAATAAAAACATTTTTTAAAATGTCAAGTGGAGAGCCAGAGAGAAGGGAAGAAGCCTAGAATCAAATTTTGTTATGGGGCAGAAGCAGAGAAAGAGTGAAGAAGAAGAGTGTGTCTGACTGAGGATTTAAACAGATGACCAGGCAGCTGGAACACTTGGAGATTGCATTGCTACCTAATGCCCTTCTGGGCAAAATCAAGTTGCTGTATTGGAGATCACAAAATCTCTTACTCCAGTACTTCTTTGAATGGGGTCTAAGAAACACTTGCATCAATATCAGGGATTGAAGTTTTATTTATTTTTGTTGTTACTGTTATTTGTTTTTTAAGAATTACTTATTTAACTTTGTTTATCATTATTCTTCAATTTGACCAGAGGGAGACAGAGAGGGTAAATGAGAAAGCTAGCCACCAGATCTGGGACTTGAACCATGTTCAGCCATGTGGGAATCCAGTGCCCCAACCACCATACCACCTGCTGGCCCTGAAGGATTGAAGCTTTTTTAAAACCTAGATGCTGGGATTCCCAGGCTCCTTTCCGGATCTACTGAATTAGAATCTTTGGGGGTGGGGCCTAGGCACATATATTTTAATTAGTTGACAAGTAATTTGAATGCACACCGAAGTTTGGGAACTACTGCAGAAATCCTTGAGGTGTACATCCTGTCATGTGTAGTGTTTGGCTTAGTGATGCTTAATGAATTCAATTCATTCTAATAAATGATTGTCTTTTTTTTTTTTGAGAGGTTTTCACTATAGGGTGCGTGCGCTCGCCAGACAGAGAGAGACAGAGAGACAGAAAGCGAGAAATCACCCCCCAGGGGGGATGGCCATGCCACAATCCCTTCTCCTCCATTCTCCTCTCAGGATCTTGGACACGCACACACACGCGCCCGGCGTGAGTTTTAAGCCACTGGGTCCAGGACGTGAACCGCGGTTGACTACGTGGGAGTCCAGCGACATAGCCATTACACTAACTGCTGGTCCCATAAATTATTGGCTTTTACATTACTAGCTCAAAGCGAAGCGTTTAGTTTTCTTTCCTAGTTGTAAAGTATCTATGAACAGAAGCAGTGCCATAGACACATTACCTCCTTCACAGAGAAAATTGAGACTATAGCTTCAACACAAATGCTTTGCGGAACTGTTTGCTGTACATCTTGTAATATGTGTCTATTGCATTTCTCTTTTGTTAACTCTATTTAAAAAGTGATACTATCATGTCCCATTTTCTACTAGAGACTGTTTTATGTGTCTGTGGTACAAGAGGCAGGTAATCTTAGGACCAAAAGAAATTATCTCTCAGTTAATTACTCGTAACTTCCTTACTGAATTCTATTGTAAGTGCCATTCCCATTTACCATCTTTACCATCTTTGTATCTATAGAGATAACACTGAAATTTATTTCTTTGCTTTTCCCTGTGCTTGTAGGTGACATGCAGTTCTTCTTAGCCAAAGGTGGTAAAGTAATCGACAGGCCAGGCTTCCTGTTCTTGGAAAGTTTACTTGGATTATGTAGTAAGTGTCCTGCTGTGCAGTAGCTGATGTCAGTTTGGCCACTCTATTTAATGTCCTTTCTTTTTCATCATTGATTGGGCCATAAGTTTAGGCTAGTCATAAAGCTAGCAGTGGAACACATTTTAGAATAGCTCCTCCCACTGAAAGAGAATTCATTGGTGAACTTATTTTATAAATTACCTGAGTTGCTTATTATTTTCCATCCCTCTTTTTGGGTGTCCTGTTTGCATTCACCAAGGAGAGGATATTTGGCAGTGACTTGCTATAAATACCCAACATTTTCTGACTATGAAAATCACTTTCAAATTCATGAATTGCTTTCATTTTTCTTGATTGGTGGAAAAATCACAGCACAGTTTGTAGTGAAGATCCTAGAAGGGAGAGTTAAAGTTTTTCTCTTTTTTTTTTTGTTTTGTTTTGCAGGGTAAGTTATAAAATGGGTGGGCAGAAGGAAGGCATAATTAAGTACTAATAGGGAAGAAAAGGATTATGTAAGTATATTGCTGTTGTACATTCAGGTGACTTAAAATTTTCATTTATTTAAAAATGAAAAAAAAAGGCAAAGGCTGAAAATAAGGTAGTGATGTCTACTTTATATTTTTTTATCTTAACTATGCCAATGTAATTAGAATGCCCTGTATCTAAAACACTGCCTTTTACTCACTGAAAGACGTTTTAGTGTGGTCTGTGTATACTGTCAAATAAAGAATATGTAACATTTCGAAAAAAAATTCTCCTTTATATCATTAACTTTATTCTTCAGGAACTTAAGAGGAAATACTAGTAATATAGTAGTATGTGTGGAATGAAATGAAGGCAGAAAGAAGGTAGGAGGAAAAAATTTGCTATCAGAAGCTGGATGTGGTGGCACATGCCTGTAGTCCCAGCTACTCAGGAGACTGAAGCATGTGGATCATAATGTGGCAAGATCCTATCTACAAAAAAAAAAAAAAAAAAAAGAAAGAAAGAAAGAAAAAAAGAAATGCTTTCAGTAATTATATACCAATTTTACTATCTACAATTAGTAATGTCACCTGTTTTCCTTCCCTCCAGCATCAGTCAGGTATTGCTGAGTATCAGCCAAACACAAAATCTGAGAGGAACACAGCATTAAGCACTTATTTCTTATACATTAATTAGCAGCTGTCTGATTGAGGCAGCTTGGTTGGGTGGTTATGCTTAAAACTTTGGGTCAAACTGGGTCAGCTTATCACTGCTGGTTGGTTCTGATCTGCTCCAGATGTGTGCACTCAGGATGAAGATGCACTAGCTACTTGGGGGAAGCCCTTATCCTGGCCATGGCAGAGGCACAAGAGGTAAGTGGACAAGAGATCTCTTTAGACATTTCTCAAAAGACGCTATACAAATTGCTGCTAGAGACATGAAAAATTCTCAACATCATTAGGGAAATGCAAATCAAAACCACATGCGATCCCACCTCATACACTCTAGGATGCCCATAATAAAAAAGTTATATAATGGGGCCAGAAAGTGGTGTAGTGGTAAGGTGCTGGATGCCATGTGGTCAACTCCAACTCCATGGTTTGGGTCCTGGATCCAGCGGCCTGAAAAACATGCTGAGCATGTGTGCCCAAAAATTCTGAGAAAAGATTGTGGCCTCCCCTGGGGAACAATTTCTTACTTTCTCTCTCTTTCTCTCTTCCTCTGATGAATGCTTATGACCTATGGTAAAATATCTTTAAAAAAAAGTTAGATTAAAAACAAAGATAAATGAGAATGTAGAGAAATTGTACACTGCTGTGGGAATGTGAAATGGTATAATTGCTTTAGAAAACAGTTTTAGAAGGGACCAGCAAATTGGTGTAATGGTTACATCACTTGCTGGACTCCCACGTGATTGACCGTGGTTATAGTCCTGGACCCAGCAGCTTGAAAATCATGCCAGGCATGTGTGCATATGTTTCCGAAATCCCAAGAGGAGAATGGAGGAGAAGAGATGGCAGCATGGCCATCCACCCTGAGATTGGGAGTGGTGGTGATTTCTAGTTTTCTGTCTGTCTCTGTCTCTCTGGCAAGTGCATGTGCCCTATAGCAAAAATCTGTCTCAATAAAAACAAGTTTTGCCCATCCCCCCTGTAGGGTTATTTCTTGCTTTCTGTCTCTCTGTCTCTCTGTTTTTCTGGCGAGCACACATGCTCTATAGCAAAAACCTCTCCAAAAAAAACCCTTTGCATTTGTTTTTTCCTTTTTAAATATTAAATTATTTAATTCCATTTACTGTTATTATTTTTTAATTTGATCAGAGAGAGACAGAGAGAGAGAGAGGGAAAGCGAGGAAGCAAGCCACCATGTCCAGGACTTGAACTGTAGTCAGCCATGTGGGAATCCAGTGCCTCTAACTACCACACCACCTGCCAGACCCATCATTTCTTCAAATGCTTAAACATAGAGTTTAACAATTCCATTCTTAGATATATACTCAAGAGATTTGAAAACATACATCCACACAAAAGCTTGTACACAAATGTTTATATAAAGTAATATTATTTAGCCATAAAAGAAGGAAGTACTGATTTATGCTATAACATGTATGAAACTTGAAAACATTACATTACATGTCAGAAATCAGTCACAAGAGATTACACAGTGTATGGTTCCATTTTCAGGAAATACCTAGAATAGGCAAATAGACAGAAAATAGACTACTGGTTGTCAGGGGTTAGGGGAGGGGAGTTGAGAATGAGGATTGACTGATAATGAACATGTGGGGTTTCTTTTAGGAGTGTTGAACATATTCTCAAATTGATTATGGTGATCTTTGCACAACAGTTTTACTAAAACCCACTGAATTATTTACATGGATAAATTGTAGGTATTTGTAAATTACACCTCACTAACATGTATAAGTACCTACAGGGAACCAGCAGTTAGCGTAATGGCTATGTCACTGGACTCCCACGTAGTCGACTGTGGTTCGCGTCCTGGACCCGGTGGCTTAAAGCTCACGCCGAGCGTGTGTGTGTGTGTGTGTGTGTGCCCAAGATCCTGAGAGGAGAATGGAGGAGAAG
>NW_006206863.1:163380-163896 GCF_000334495.1 Tupaia belangeri chinensis
TATGCGTTGTCTTTTAAAGTATCAGTCTTGAAACTAACATGCTGTCACTTCTGCCTGTATTCCAATGGCCAAAGCAAGTCACATGGCTGATCCTGAAGTCAAGGAATAAGCAAGTGCACTTGGGGGGAACTACAAAGTTATATGTCAAAGGCGATGGATGCAAGGTGGGGTGAAAAATAAATGTGAGTAATTTAATCTATCACATCACACTAATTTTTTCTCTTTTTCTTACTATTCACATTCTAGGCTTCACTAAGTGACCTTAGAACAACTGGCCATTATTGCTACTCAATAGTAATATTCCATACAGACACCTAAAAGCACTTAGTTGACTTTACAATTTTTTCTTTTCTTTTAAAGAGTGCATCAAAGGGGCCAGCAGGGAGGTTCAGGCAGCTGAATCCCACATGGCTGACTATGCAGTTTGAGTCCCAGTCCTGTGGCTTTAGAAGCACACTGGTACATGTATGTGCATGCCCAGAACACCAAGAGGAGATTGGAGAAAGGACTGCTGTA
>NW_006206863.1:163927-175099 GCF_000334495.1 Tupaia belangeri chinensis
GTTTCTCTCTCTCTCTCTCTCTCTCTCTCTCTCTCTCTCTCTCTCTCTCTCTCTCTCGAGCAAGCACACACACCCCATAGCAAAATTTAAAAATAAAGAATGAGCCCATTATACTTACAGTGTACTTCTAAGACATGTAAACTTTATAAACTTTGTTTTGATCACCTTGGTAGGTAGAGAAGGAAGAATTAGTTTTTGTTTAGGCTGAAATGTGTTATTAAATTTTTGGAAAGGTTTTTTTGGTAGGGCATGTACACTCACCAGAGAGTACAAAAGTAAGAAATCACCCTCATACACAGGGGTAGTCACACTGCAGTCCCTTCTCTCCCATTCTCCTGCTCATGATTTTGGGTACACACACACCTGGTATGATTTTTTAAGATGCCAGGTCAAGAACTCGAACCATGGTTGACCACATATGGATCCAGTATCTTGGTTTTTTGTTTGTTTGTTTGTTTGTTTTTAGAGGTTTTCACTATAGGGCACATGCGCTCGCCAGACAGAGAGAGACAGACAGAAAGCGAGAAATCACTCCCCAGGGAGGATGGCCATGCCACAATCTCTTCTCCTCCATTATCCTCTTGGGATCTTGGGCACCCATGCACACACGCCCGGCATGAGTTTAAGCCACCGGGTCCGGGATGTGAACCGCGGTCGACTACGTGGGAGTCCAGCGACATAGCCATTACGCTAACTGCTGGTCCCAGGATCCAGTATCTTAACCATCACACCACCTGCTAGCCCCAGGCTAAAGGGTATTTTATTACTTACTTACTTATTTATTTATTGGAGAGGTTTCGCTATAGGGTGCATACACTTGCTAGAAAGACAGAGACAGAGAGAAATCACCCCCCAGGGAGGATGGCCACACCGCAATCCCTTCTCCATTTTCCTCTTGGGATCTTGGGCACGCACGCACATGCACCCGATGTGAGTTTAAGCCACCGGGCCCACGACTTGAACTTCAGTCAACTACATGAGATTCCAGTGACATAGCCATTATGCCAACTGCTAGTCCCAGGGTATCTTATTTTTTATTTCTCACATTAGAAATACTAGCTCCACTAGATTTAAGGATCCTAAGTGTTTTCCATTTCACTTGGGGCAGAGCCAAGCTGGCCATTTTCCTATGGATATGTCTTTTATAAATGGGCAGATGAGTTTTATATATTATGGCTTCAACATAATATGAAGGAAAATAACAATAATAAAGAGGTGCACATTGGCTGGAAATCTGCTAGTGACAACAAAAAAAATGTTGAAGGCCGAATGGACTTCTAGAAGCCTAGGACTAGGATGAACCTGGGTATGGTCTTCTGCATGTTTGTGGAGATCAGGAAAGACTAAACTATCTTTCAGCTTAAATTCCCCTGCCAGCTTCTTACACTGAAAGTGGTTTGGCAGGGCCTATTTTTCTTTGTATTCTTCTTATTTTTAAAATTTTGTTAGAGGGTATATGTGCTTACCAGAGAGAGAGAGAGAGAGAGAGGAGAAAACACCCCCCCCCCCATGGAGCAGGACAATGCTGCAAAATCCCTTCTCTTCCATTTCTCTCTCCTCTCAAGATTCTGGGTACTCATGTATATATGCCCAGCATGATTTTCAAGCCATTGGGTTTGTGACTTGAACCATATGGTGAGCCATGTGGGATCCAGTTGCCTTACTCACCAAACCAGGCAATGGCCTGAATAGTACCCATTTCTCTATCCTAGTCATTGACTAACTGCAGGAGTCAATAATTGCTCCATTGGAGAAACTGTTGCTATCTAAGCAACCAGAAATTGGAGGGAATTTTCAAAACTAGACCCCTATTCCAGTCTGTTGCTTGTTCTTTAAGAAACTGAAATGATTTATAAGAATAGAGTTTTGGCAACCATGGCAGCCCACCAGTGACACAATGCTCTGTGATGCTGAAGCCACATGGGAAGATCCTAGATTTGTGGTGTGAGGCCTCCTTGTATATGCTGGGTGTATGTCTGTGCACGTGATCCTGACTGACTGAGCCTGGGAGTTGATCACAGTGAAGACCCCGTTGGAGGTGTCTCTCTCTTCTTTCTCTCTCTGACTGTCTTTCTCTAAAGAAATAAACTTTAATAGAGGTGTATTTAGTTCAAGGTTATAGAGGTCCAAGGTGGAGGCCACATCTGATGAAAATCTTGCCAGTGGCTAATATGGCAGAGAACAAGAGCAGAGCAAGAACACATATGTCTGTCTCTCTTTCTTACTCTCCTTATAAACCCACCAGAATCTAATCGTGGGGACCCTATCATATGACTTTAACTGTAGTCACCTCTCCAAACTCCCAATTTCTAATCCCATCATTTAACTGTTTTCCCTCTGTCAATCCCATCACATAAATAGGAGTGGAGCACTTTGACAACGATAGCAACCCCCAACTCTTAGCTGAGCTTAATGTTAGACAAATACTTGAAGACAGTCAAGTTCTGTGCTACAGGGTACCAGCTTTAAAAGGAAGACTGTAGTTCTCTTATGCTTGTTCTGGAGAGCTAGGAAGCCAGAAGTTTCTCTCTGCTGGAATGAGCCCTAGGCCTCCCTTGAGCAGGTCTGCTGGCCATATCAGCTGGCAAGTCCTTCTTAGGTGTGCTGGCTAGGATGCCCCTATCTTTGGAACTTTTCAGAAGTTGATGTCTTCATTATCAAATCTGTCTTTTCTGCTCCCGAAGGACTGTTTTGGCTCAGCGCAGGTTTTGAAATGCCCTGACTTCAATTCATATAGATAGATATATAATATAGATACATAGAGATAGATAGATAGATAGATAGATAGATAGATAGATAGATAGATAGATAGATAGATAGATAGATACAGATAGATTCCCTATATGTGGGATCCAGCTGGCTTAACCACCACACCACTAGCTGACCCACACATGGTCTGTTCTTTTTTTTTTTTCCCCATGGGGCGCATGCACTTGCCAGAAAGACAGAGACAGAGAGACAGAAAGTGAGAAATCACCCCCCAGGGGGGATGGCCACACTGCAGTCCCTTCTCCTCCATTCTCCTCTTGGGATCTTGGGCCCACATGCATACGCGCCTGGCGTGAGTTTGAGTCACCAGGTCCAGGGTTCAAACCATGGTCGACTATATGGGAGTCCAGTGATGTAGCCATTACGCCATCTGCTGGTCCCATGGTCTGTTCTGTACTCTCATTAAATATCAACTCTGTTCACTTTTTAATTCTTCTCCATGCTATTCATCTCATTTTATTTTCTTCTTCTTTGGGGAGAAAGATGAAATGGGAAAAGGGAATGAGAGACTTGTTTGATCTTTAGAAGGTTGTGGATGGAGGGATTTCTTATGTCTGTATAACACCTTCGTCCCTTTTTACTCTTTGATTTCTTGAAATATATTTTATCTCACTTGATACCTACGACAGCTTTGTATAAGCAGAGACTACTATTACTCTCACAACTCTGTGAGACAAGAACATGGATTTAGAGGGTTAAGAGGTTTATTCAAATTACAGACATAGTGCAGAGAGTGTAATAGAAGTACAAGAAGAACCCAGACCACCTGGCTCCTAATTAGAACTCTGTGCCACATATGGAAGATAGCTGGAGAAGTAATAATGTGATAATAGGAGATAGTATGGAGTGATAATAGTGAACATTTCTCGAGTGTTCAGTCTTTGGCTAGGCATTGTACTAGGTACCTTATGTATGTAAAGTCATTTATTCCTCTCATTTGCTATCTACTGTTCCAATCTTATAGAGAAGGACACTAAAGATATAGAGGTACTTAGGTGTATGAACAAGTCACTGGGAGGGGGCAGAGCCAGAATGAGAAGTCAGATTGCTCTAACACTAACATCCTGGTGCATGACTACTGTATTCCAATTGACAAAATATAGGCTCAGGAGTCAGGCAGACTAGACTTTTATTCAAATCCTAGCTTTTATTCACTTTGTGACTGTGGGTAAAAACTTCCCCATCTTTAAATGGGAATAAGATTTACAAACTCTCAGGGTTAATGTGAGGCTCAAATAAGATTGTCCATGTAAATTATTTAGTTCACCACTTGGCCTAGAATAAAGATTCAATAAATGTGAACTACCAAAAGGGCTAGCTTTGTAGCCCAGTGGTTAAGGGAGCCAGATCCCATATGGCCAACCATAGTTGGAATCCTAGTGGCTTGATGGACATGCTGGGCACATGTGTTTGTATGCCCTGAATCCCAACAGGTTAGAGACATGGAGGAGAAGCGATTGCAGTGTGACTATGCTTCATTTGGGGATGCTCTTACACTCTTTTCTCTCTCTTTGTTTCTCTGTCTTTCTCTGGTCAGTGCACATGGCCTCTGGTAATGAAAAAAAGTAAACTAAAAAAGACAGAGTGTCATCTAATAGTGCTGCCCCTACTAGTTGCCCCAGCAAAAGGAGATATTGCCTCCCCTCTCTGACCAGCCCTTCAGTCCAGTCCCATCTTGTTTCTCCAGCAACATGTAGTTCCTGATCAGAGCTTCTGTACATTTTTATAAATGAAACAAAAATGGATTTTATACTTTGAAATTAAAGGGCATTCTAATTCTGAGGATTTTAATTGTCAAAGGCACATAGGATTGTTGTGGAAATTCAAAATTGTCTCTGCCACAAGGTGCGTGGCCTCTCAGCATTTCCTCCTAAGATCTAACTTACCATAGGCATGAAATTCTGTGGGTAGAATGAATATACTATAAAGCAGCTCATAGCTGAGGTTATATAGCTCACTGTGGTTATCAAATAGGCATTTTTTAAATACATTTTTTAATTTCAAGAAAGGCAGTTTTAGCTTTAATGAATCAAAATAAAAATATGTTAAGAGAACTTTGCTTAATATTTAAAGCCAGGAAACTGGTTAGGATGGGAGGAGGATGGGAAGTGGCAGAGGCTGAGAAATATGGGGGATACAAGAAACAAGAAATGGAAAATTATTTGTTGATGATAACATGTATGATTAAGCCACTTTACAGTGTATTCTGGCTGGAAAATTGCATTTTGTATGCTGTGGTGATGTTCAGTGTAAAATAAATAAATAAATAAATAAATGACAAAAAAAAAAAAAAAAGGATCTAATTTACCAAACAGACATTTGCAAACTAGTGCCAAGTTTGTTTGAAAAATATTTTCTAGCATTTAAGGGAAAGAAGTATGGTTGAAAAAATCCTTGGATGCTACAAATTACAAAAGTTCATACCAAAAACCTCTCTTTCATGCTCACCCAGGTAACTCCCCTATTTTAAGGTCATTTGATTAAGAAGCTTAATTTTGGGCCCAGCAGATGGTGTAGTGATTAAGTTTCTGGACTCCCACATGGACGACTGTGGTTCGAATCCTGAATCCAGTGGCTTGAAACTCACACTCATGCCCAAAATCCTGAGAGGAGAACAGAGAAGAAGGGATTGCAGCGTGGCCATCCCCGTGAAGGATGATTTCTCACTTTCTGTCTCTTGGTCACTCTCTGTCTCTCCAGCAAGCACACGTGTCTTATAATGAAAAAGAAAAAAAAAAGCCTTAATTCTATCTTCTACCTAAATTTTCCTTTGCCATGTTGTATAATATATTCAACAGGTTCCAGGGATTTTGGACATGGATATCCTTGGAGTACAGAGATTAATATTCTGTTTACCAGAGCCAGCAGGTGGCATAGTGGTTAAGGTGCTGGGCTCCCATGTGGTTGACCACAATTTGCATCCGGGACCCAGTGGTTTGAAACTCATGCTGGGTGCGTGTGCATGTGTGCCCCAAATCCCAAGCGGAGAATAAAGGAGAAAAGACTGCAATGTGGGCATCCTCTCTTGGAGGTGATTTATCTCTCTCTGTGTGTGTGTGTGTGTGTGTGTGTGTGTGTGTCTTTCTGGCAAGTGCTCACACCCTGTAGCAAAAATCTCTCTCTCTAAAAAAAAAAAAAAATTCTGTTTACCACAGCTGCTAAACATTGTAAAGAGAATGGGCCCCTGTTACTGAAGGGGAAATAATACACCCGGGACAGTTGTAGGACTTCAGCAGTACTGATGACATTTTTGATTTAGGTATTGTTTGTAAAATTAGGACCAGCAGATGCCATAGTGGCTATATCGCTGGACTCCCCTGAAGTTGACCATGGTTTGAGTCTTAGACCCAGTGACTTAAATTCACACCGGGCGCATGTGTGTGCATGCCCAAGATTCAGAAAGGAGAATGGAGGAGAAGGGATTGTGGCATGGCCACACTCTCCCGGGGAGTGTGTGGGTGTGTAATTTCTCGCTTTCTGTGTCTCTCTTTCTGGCAAGTGCACACACCCTCTAGTAAGAGAAACTCTCTAAAAAAAAAAAAAGAAAAGAAAGAAAAAAATAGATATTGTTTGTAAAATGGCCTACTATGGACCTGTTCTTGAATGGGAAGACAGTACATTCATAAATAGGACAATTTTCTTCAACTATTTTCTTTCTTTCTTTCTTTCTTTCTTTCTTTCTTTCTTTCTTTCTTTCTTTCTTTCTTCCTTCCTTCCTTCCTTCCTTCCTTCCTTCCTTCCTTCCTTCCTTCCTTTCTTTCTTTTTAAAATAATAAACCATAAATTTACTATTTGTTATTATTTTCTTTTTTTTGGAGAGGATTTTGCTATAGGGCATTGCTATAGGGTGCGTGTGCTCGCCAGAGAGACAGAGAGACAGAAAGCGAGAAATCACCCCCCAGGGAAGATGGCCATGTCGCAAGCCCTTCTCCTCCATTCTCCCCTCGGTATCTTGGGCGCTCACGCACATGCGCCCGGTGTGAGTTCAAGCCACCGGGTCCGGGACTCGAACCGCAGTCGACTACGTGGGAGTCCAGCAACATAGCCATTACGCTAACTGCTGGTCCCACTGTTTGTTATTTTAAGCCACTACGTTTTGTACTTTTTTCTCTGTTATTATACAGCAATAGATAACTAGACATAATATACAAAAAATTGTTTCTACCACTTTTCTAGCAAATTCTAATTCACAGTGGAAACAGAAATAGTAGCGTCTAAGTAAATTCTTTGTCTCTTCTCTTTATATAAAATATCCTTATATATTTATTATATCTTTATATATTTTATTTTCTAATTTTAATATGATTTCAGCTAAAGTGAAGAAATAAGCAAGAAAACAAGAGTCTAGAGAGTAATAAATAAATATTCTCTAACCACACATTAGAACAAGCTACAGAGCAATAATCTTTTTAAATTTTTCTTTGCTAGAGGGCGGATGTGCTCTCCAGAGAGACGTGGGGTGGGGAGAAGGAGAAAGTACACCCTATGGAGCATGGTCATGTTATGTCTCAATCCCGTCTTCTCTGTCTTGGCCTTCTTTAGAGATTTTGGGCATGTGCACATGTGTGCCTGGAGTGTTTCTCAAGCCACTGGATTCTTAAATTGATCTGCGCAGTCAGCCATATGAGATCCAGCTGCCTTAACGTACCAGGTCATGGGCTGGCCCCAAAATAATAATCTTTAAGATTGTCATGATGATTCAAAAGTGAAGAATTTATCAATGGAGCAGAGGTAAGAGGTTGGAAATAGCTTTTAGGATATATGACATTAATGGATGGCACATATGTACCATAAAACAATGAACAAAACATTTAATATTAAATGAGTACTTTAGAGCACCTGGATAGCAATGTGGAAAAATTAATTTAGAGTTACACATCTCCTATTATAGGGAGCAACAGATCTCAGCTGGGACTGATTTTAACTGAATTAAAATCAGGTTAAATTCAAATAAAAAGAAACAGATACAGATAGAGGCTTTTCTTTTTTCTTTTTTTTTTTTTTTTTTTGCTATAGGGTACATCAGAGAGAGAGAGAGAGAAAGACCACAATCCCTTCTTCTCCATTCTTCTCTTGGGATTTTGGGTATGCATGCACATACACCTGGTGTGTTTTTTCAAGCTGCTTGGTCCAGCAATCCAAACATGTAGTCAACCATGTGGGATCCAGACGCTTTAACCACCATGCCACCTGATGGCCCTAGATGACTCTTCATAAACACAATTATTTAATAAAATGTAATCCAAACTATTGGAGACAGATCATTTTTAAAGGATTGAAGCAATAAAAAAAATCAGAAAGGAAAATGTGGACCAGAAAACTAAGAAGAGGAAAACAAGAGAATGTGGGAAACAGTGCAAGAAATGATTGATAAATGGGGGGGAGGGAGGGAATCGAAGGAAAAAAGAAACAAAACATGTAATGAACACAAAAATGGAAAATTATCTGTTAATGATAATGTGTATAATATCTTTGGACTACTATACAGTATATTCATGCTGGGAAAATTCATTTTGAATGCTGTAAAGATATAAAGTGACTGAATGTAAAAAAGAATAAGAAAATTTTTAAATATATAAATGATAAAATTGAAAAAAAAATTATTGAAATTATTGAATTCTAGAAGAATACTACAAAATCTCTGAAGGTAAAATGTTCAAAAAAGGGTCCAACCATGATGCAGTGGTTAAGGCAGGTGGATCCCACATGGCCAAATGCATGGTTCAAGTCTCAGACCCAACAGCTTGAAAAACCCCCAAGGCATGTGTGAATATGTGCCCAAAATTCAAAAAAAAAAATGGCGGGGGGAGGAGTGAAGGAGAAAGGATCGTGGCATGATCATGACTCACGGAGCTTACTCTCTTGCTTTCTCTCCCATGGGCACACATGACCACTGGCAAAACTTTTTAAAAACTATACAAAAAGGAAGCAAACAAACATTTCACAGAAGAAAAGTTACAGAGTAAATCCATGCTTGAAAAATAGGTAAATCTCACGACGTGACAAGGAAGTATAAATACAATGTGCCGGCATATTCAGGGCACACTGAGATCGGAACCAGTCTCATTATTTTATACCTCTCTTCTGGAAGAACAGATCTGGCCATGAATATTCCCTGAAATCTAAGCCTCTATGTGAAATAAACATCAGAAGAATCAGTTTAGTACCTTGCAACATTTCTGTGATACCCCGTTGGAGTTGAGGTTTTGATGTAGTAAGTGGTATGTGGGCTCACAGGATTGACTGAACAAGCCTGGAAATTCCTCTGGCTAAAAGAAGTTGAAACATCCTGGGTGTTTCTTGAGGTGCTAGTGCTAGGGACTTCAACCAGGGACAGTCACATTGTAGGACCCCCTCTCTATCCTCATTCCTTTTTCTTCATGAATATTTCAGTCCTGGAGAGAGCCCTTAGGGTAATCAGCTGAGTTGAGAGGGACTTTACCGTGCTCTAGGGACTGCAGGAGATATTGAGGACTGCTTTGCATATTAACCTGAGTTCCATTTTTCCTTCCTTCTCTTTTATAAAGCCCAGATGACCAGAGCCATCTTGTGTGCCACTGGCTTCCTCCCAGATGCTACCCAGTTGCCAGTACCCACTCACCAACCAACTCCCTAAACCGCAGCCACGGCTCAGGCCCCAGCCATGGACATGGATTTCTTTCTTCCCTGGACTGCCACAGCCTGCTTTTCCACTACAGACTTCTAAACATCTTCTGCTTTCTCTCTTTGTTTTCCTGGTTCAAAGGGAACTGTCAGAGACTCTTCTTTAGTCTCTACCCTGCCTCTTTATTCCCTAACCAAAGATTCTTGGGCCTAGAATAGAAAATTGTGTGCCAACTCTGCAGTTGTCATAGAGGCCCTAGTTTCATCTTGGGGCTGGGTTTCAGAAGGTTCCAGGTGTATCAATTATGCTGCCCATGCCTGGATGCTGCCTCTTCAATCACTTGTGTCCCCTTGCTTGTGAAGCACAACAGAGTGTGCTTTCAGAAGGAGTTTTTTGTATTCCTAGAGTCTAAAAATATTTGCATGTAAATGTTGGGAATCCAGACAGTCTCCTTAAGATCTACACTTCTCATGGGGAGGCGTACAGACCATCAGGGGGCATTTGAATTAAATGTACACCAATCGCACCTTGGGTCCCTGCCCCATAGTGCAGCGCTAACATCTGAGAAGAAGAGCGTGTGACATCGATCGAGGCAATGCATAAATAACCACATTTCAAAATGAATACAAATTGCATAATGACAGTTTCCAAACTATTAGCCTACTTTACAAAAAAAGTTAATTCAACACAAGCCCAGAGCTGGCTGTTGTTTATGTGTTGTGCTGCCAGTTGGCAGGCACAGCTTTGCAAGGGGATTGGGGGAAATGAGGGTTATTGTAGTGGAAGCACACTCGGCCTTTTGTGAGGAGGGTACAAATTGCATCACTCTCTCAAGCCCCTGCTGTTCAGTGTTCAAGAGTGGACACCAGGATACTGCGTGCCTTCAGGGAAAGTTGCTTACTTTTCCTAGAGGTAAAATGGCCCAGTGCCAAGGCTTAGGGAGGAGCCCCGAGTTGACAGCCCCTTGAAGAAGAGTTCTGGGCAGATGAGATCTACCTGGGCTGTGGTGCAGTGCACCCTAGCTGGGCAATCCTGGCAGGGGAGGGCATGCCCACACAGAAGCTGGCCTTCTCTAGGAGGAACTCTACGTGCTGTCTCAGGCAGGTCATTGCACTGCTCTGGGACTGGTTCCTTCATCTGTAAAAAGAAGGACATGTATTGGATGCGTGTGACAGCTCTCTCCAGTTCAGAGAGAATACCGTGGTCACTTTCTTTAAATTGAGTATCCCCCAGAAGGAGAAAGGCTGCCTGGAAGAGAGGCGTGAAATAATGAGACTGGTTCCCTGTGGCTGCCATCCTTTTACTGTACGACTCACGGACATTTGTCTTACTTGCCAAATTAAGGTGATCTTCTGTGAAGGTAGCTCCAAGGACAATGAGAACGATCCTGCCCAGAGTGAGGAGCTGTGTGAGGCAAAGGTTCACTCTTATCGTGATGCCCTATCACCTTGACTAATTGGGAAGGAACACTAGGAAAGTCGCAAATGACCCCTCCCCCAAATAATAATTCCGTGCATCATTCTCAGGAGTATGTGATGTGGGTTCTATTAGTTGCCTGCAGAGGGTCTCCAGGGTTTGACAGCCTCAGCCCAAGCTCTATGGACCACTTGGTAGTAACTCCCCTCAATAGAAGGACCTGGGCTACAGGAATTCAAATCAGGCAAAGTTGGATTTACCAATCGGGAGATCCAGTAACAAGCTCTAATCACCATATTTCACCTTCGGTTTTTCTATAATTCCTAGAGTAGCCACATCAGCCCCAAGTCATTGGGTGGAAAAATTGGAAATTCCTATGTTCT
>NW_006206863.1:175393-185575 GCF_000334495.1 Tupaia belangeri chinensis
GGTTTTTGCTATAGTGCACATGTGCTCGCCAGACAGACAGAGACAGAGAGACTGAAAGCAAGAAATCACCCCCCAGGGGGGATGGCCACACTGCAATCCCTTCTCCTCCATTGTCTTCTCGGGATCTTGGGCATGCACGCACATGCGCCTGCTGTGAGTTTTAAGCCACCGGGTCCGGGACACAAACCGTGGTTGACTACATGGGAGTCCAGCGACATAGCCATTACGCTAACTGTTGGTCCCCAAAATGTCACTTTTTACACCTATTCCAATGGAGACACTTTTACTCTCCGCTAAATATTTCTAGTCCCTTTATTGCCTTTATGAACTTTTTTTGGTTGTTATTGTTCATGACAAAATGTGTGCACACGTGAGACAGAGAGAGGGAGAGAAAAAAGAGAAGAGAAGGGGGGGGAACCCTCTACAGTTCATACCATGGTCATGCCGTGATTCCCTTCTTCCAGTCATCCAACTTGTCAGAATCCTGGGTTGGCATCTTGCTAGTTTCAGGCCCACCAGGCCAGAGATTTGAACCATGGTCAGCAAGTAGCTTCCAGCTCCACACTCTGGTATGCTACCAACAGAAGCTGGGCCTCCTTCCCCTTTTACTAAGTGTTTGTAATCTAAATGATGGCTTAGGTTCCTACTCTTAGGCACTTCCAAAGTTACATTTCCAAGGTTCTATTAACATTTATATAAAATAATAAACAGATTATATAAACCTAGGTTTTTTTTTCCATTCTTTTTTTGGAGAGGTTTTTGCTATAGGGTGCAAGTGCTCACCAGAAAGACAGAGACAGAGACAGAAAGCAAGAAATCACCCCCCAGGGGGGATGGCCATGCTGCAATCCCTTCTCCTCCATTCTCCTCTTGGGATCTTGGGCATGCACGCACACGTGCCCAGCGTGAGTTTAAGCCACTGGGTCCAGTATTCGAACCGAGGTCGACTACATGGGAGTCCAGCGACATAACCATTACACTAACTGCTGGTCCCATAAACCTAGTTTTAATAATAAAAAACTTCCTCCACAGAACTCGTTCATACTTTTTTCCTACTTAATTTAACCATGAAAATTACTAGCATTGTCAAAAGCTCCCTGGTATGTGTTCTTCAACGTGAACAACTTAGAAAGCAAGAGTGCTTTCTAAGTAATCATTAGATTACTACTGTAAAATGTTGAAGCTCCTATACTCCTGAGTGGGTGTTTATAAATTTTCAGCCCAACTAACATCTATGAAGAACACCTATCACAGGTAAACACTTTTTGCTGATAGCCAGTACCTAAAGACTTTTTATAAGTCAAACTAAGTGCCTTGTATTGGAATAATTAATTTTGGATCCATGTCTTAGGGATGTACTTCAAGAGAAATGATTTTTGTGGAAATGCGTTGGAAGATCTCCCCCCTTCCTTTTTTTAAAAGAAGTTTTTGCCTTAGGGCATGTGCTATCACCGAGACACAGAAACAAAGACAGTGAGAGAGTGAGAAATCACCCCACAGGGGTGATGGCCATGCCAGTCCTTTCTCCTCCATTCTTCTCCCAAGATCTTGGGCATGCATGCACATGTGCCCAGTGTGAGTTTTAAGTTACTGGTTCCAGGACTCGCACCACAGTCAGTCATGTGGGAGTCCAGTGACATAACCAGTACGCCATCTGCTGGCTCTGACTTTTCCCTTTTAAAACCTAGACTGAGGGAGAACTTACCTGCAGAAACATTTTACTTATATCCTCTGGTACATCCACCACCCTTCAGTCAGTCATCTGGCACTTGAGAGAAATAGGAATTTTCAAAATTATGTAAATGTCTCTTGAAGACCCTATCGTCTTATGGGAAAAGGTATTCTCTCTCTCTCTGTCACACACACACACACACACACACACACAGAGCAGAATACTAAAAGGAAATTAAACATTTTAAAAATTGCGGGCCTTGGGGGCCAGACAGGGGTGCAGTGGTAAAGCCTGATGCTCTGCAAGGCTGACTCTCGAGAAGGTTCCCAGCAGACTTCCCTGAGTACACTGGGCACACACGTGCCTATGACTGGGGCTGGCTGAGACTGGGGGTGGATACTCTCTTGCTCATGGAGGAAATAAATCTTTTAGATCAATAGTGGGCCTGGATTGCTTCCTCTAACCCTGTTTGTTTTTTATTTCATTCTAACCTGGCAGGTTGGCACGAAGACAGAATGAACGAAGTAAATTTGGAGTGATTATTCTGAAACATTGCTTCAGGGACCATGTCTTGCATCCAGTGATGCTAAACTAAAAGGCTCTCTTTCAGTGTTTAATAAACAGGAACCAGGATTCTCAGGGATGCTTAAGGGGATCAAATAAACTTAAAGGTGTGACTGCTTTCTGCTAGGGGAGCACGATTCTTCAGGACTGTAGGTGGGGGTGAGTGAAAAAAGGGAGAACCTCTTTCTGGTCTTGATGGAACCCTTTCTTGTGTCACCTTTGAAGCTGCAGGACCTCTGGGCCAGAATGGCTCCTATTCTATTTTCTCCACAAAGGATAGTTAACAGGATATGCTAAGTACGGGTACCGTGTTTGGTTGCCACCTTCCCTTTTAACTCTGTAAGTAGCTTCTTAGAAGTGTCTCTTCAAGTTCAGGTTCAGCCCAAGCTCCCCAGCACAAACAGAACATGGCACTGCCTGGATACACACTGCTCTCTCAACTCGACTCACCCCTTTTCATCTTGCACCTGTTATGTGCTCCTGAAAGGGAAGGGTGGGTATGAGGAGGCAGGTCAGCGTAAACCTGCCAAGGGCACTTGGAGAGGTCTGTGATGCGCATGGCCTATTGATGGTGACTCTGGTATATTACCTTATGAAAGGAAGCCTCTTCACCATTCATTTCAAATTGCATTCCCTTCGAATTTCCCATCCATGCTCTACTAACACCATTTGGCACTTGAAATGAATATACTGCTAAATTGCATCTTTATTGAAAATATATTCAACTGGCTTACAAAAACAACAGGGCACTGACTCTGTGCACTTATTAAATTCATTTAACAGGTATTTGGTGAAGTGTGAAGTATTCTTGACTTCGTATTATGCAAAATTAATATCTGAGAGAAAAACACACTGAAAAACTTGTCATGGAGATCACACTTTAAAAAATTGGACCTGCAAAATGACCATGGTAGACAGGGGCCCATGCTACACCTACAGGGGCCAGGCCAAAGGGAGCCAGAGGTGGCCCAGGTGGCATAGGTGCCATGGGTGGCATAGGTGCCATGGGTAGCATGGGTGGCAGAGGCGGCCCAGGCAGCAGAGGCGGCCCAGGCAGCAGAGGTGGCCCAGGTGGCAGAGGCAGCCCAGGCAGCACAGGTGGCCGAAGTGGTATGAGTGGGTGTGGCACCACAGGAACACATCTCCAAGCAGGCTCCAGAACAGGGATGGCATTATAGGCTCCATCCAAGACCACCCCCATAGGGGGGCCCATGGCATAAGGGGCCAGATTTCTCAACAGTAATGCCCTCTGGTGGCGTCTCCACTTGGCCCTTCTATTCTGAAACCAAACCCTCTATCAGGGATGAAAAGAAAAGAGATCAGGTTAAATACTGAACAGTTCATGTCATAACAGAGAAAAACCAACACGTGGCTCTACATGCCATTATGATTTGAAACTGCAGCAAGTGAAGCTATTTCCTTATTGTAGAAATCTCTGGGGAGAATAAACGACTCATCACCCTTCAGCTAACCCTTAGTGAGCTGAACCTAGCTCGGAGCTTTGCATATTGCTTTGTCTCTCTCCTACCACTTCTCATATCCCTTAATTTTTTATTTTTCTTTTTTAAATCTAGAATTTGGATGCAGGTTTAACTACTAAACTGTACTGAGTCCCTGCTGCTAATGTTCACATCGGGTGACAGGGTAAAGAAATGTTGGACTATCAGCTGTCCAGCTACCTCTGCCCCCTTCTCACCAAGGATAGTGTTACTCTGGTTGTGGGGGAAGCTGAGCATGGTTAAAAAGGGGGGGGTGTCTCAAAGTTATATCGAAGGGAAACATTCTCTATTTGAAAGACCCATCTTCAATCTGATATAATTAATAAATGGGATTATGATGGATTTTTAGACAGACTGGTTTCCTTCCACAATGTTTAAGGACTTATTCTTCCTCCTAAATCCCTGGAGAATGAAACAGGTGGTAGTATGGCAGGGGGGGCCCTAGGCACGTTGTGACTTGTCTTGCTGAATACCTGAAGGTCTCGATACTGCCTTGGGTTTTTGGTTTTTGTTTTGAGAGAGATTTTTGCTATAGGGCATGTGTGCTCGCCAGAAAGAGAGAGAGACAGAAAGACAGAAAGTGAGACATCACCCCCAGGAGGGATGGCCACACCACAATCCCTTCTCCTCCGGGATTCTGGGTATGCATGCACATGCATCTGGCGTGAGTTTTAAGCCATGGAGTCTGGGACTTGAACCGTGATCAACCATGTGGGAATCCAGAGACACAACTATTATGATATCTGCTTTTCCCAGACTTATTTTCACTTTAAGTATTAAAGAAAGTTTAGCCTAAGTGTGTCCACATTCACTGGATTCTCAACATTCTTTTCCCAGAATGCTTGGGCACCTTGTTGTCACTACTGTAATTCGCATGCTCCAATCTGCCCCACCTCCGAACCTTCCTGGGCTCAGGATGAGATCAGCTCATCTGACTCTAACTAGCTTTGGGATCCTGGACCAGAGCCACTCCTGCTTAGTGTGGTGGGGCACCCTGGGCCCTGCCAGCCCTACTGCTTAACTAGGAGACTGCAATCCCAGCACTTAGGACTCCTAAGACAGAAGGTTCAACTCTGCATTTTAGGAAGATGTTCAACAACAAAGTAGATGTCTGGGTCACACCAAGGGCTCCTCCACAGGTGCTCACTGGGCATTAACAAGCTGTCAATTAGACTTTACTGCCTTAGTATACAGGGTAGTAGGGTTTGTACTGTATTTAATCCTTTCAGAAGCACCCAAACTACAAATTTTAATTGAGACCCAGGGCATCCTTTCTTGCCTGAAGCCTCCTTTTCTCTCTTCCATCTTAGGATATGGGGCTCTTCTGCTACATAAGTATATGATCTAAGGGAGGGCAGCACAACAGACATCATTTGGGAGACTCAGATGTGCCAGCGGTCTAATCTCCCTCAACATAATGAAAGCCAACAGGTGGCATATTTTAGTATGGACCCATATTATATCAGGTCCATATTCCCAATACTGGTTTCCTAAAACAGACCTACTGTATTTACAAATGAAAGGTTGTATCATGTCTATTAGAAGTTTCTTGAGAGATTAGTTCATGTTGTAGAGTTGTAGAAATCGGGACCAGCAGTTGGCATAATGGCTATGTTGCTGGACTCCCATGTAGTTGACCACAGTTCAAGTCCCGGACCTGATGGCTTAAACTCACACTGGGCGCATGTGTGTACGTGCCCAAGATCCTGAGAGGAGAATGGAGGAGAAGGGATTGTGGCATGGCCATCCCACCTGGGGGGTGATTTCTTGCTTTCTGTCTCTCTGTTTCTCTCTGTCTCTGGCGAGTGCATGCACCCTATAGCAAAAACCTCTCAAATAATAACAATAATAATAATATAAAATAAGAAATCAATGAGAACACAGTCTTTTTCCTTATGTATGTTTTCTAACTCTTTTTCCCTTCTGACATCCATTGAGAGGCCTATGTGAACCCAGGGGTGGGGAGAGCAATTCAGCAATAATTTTTTTCTCTTTATTCCGAGCTTTTTGTTTGTTGTTTTTGGTATAGGGCCTTTGCTTACCTGAGAACGTGGAGGCTTCATTATCATCCCAAGCTGAGGCTAGGTCTGACTGTGAGTCTAGCCCGTGGTATCAGGATGCTAGCATTCAGTTGCCTGCTTTTCTGGACACCACCAACAGACACACAGTGTACTTCCATCACTACTCCCACAGGCCCACTTGGGTAAAGTTAATAAGTCCATCTATTTAGTTTTTCTTTTTGGAAATATTTCTTTGCTGCAACTATGGTTTTCTTTTTAAAAATTTTTATTAGAGGTGTTTGCTATATAGGACGTGTGTGCTCACCAGAAAGACAGAAAGAGACAGAGACAGAAAGCGAGAAATCACCCCCCCTAGGGAGGATGGACATGCCACAATCCCCTCTCCTCCATTCTCCTCTCAGGATCTTGGGCACACACGCACACGCGCCCGGTGAGCTTAAGCCACCGGGTCTGGGACTCGAACAGTGGTCGACTACATGGGAGTCCAGCAACATAGCCATTATGCCAACTGCTGGTGCCAGCAACTATGGTTTTCTATCACCTCAGATAGTCACCTTTGGATCCCATGACCTACAAAATTAACCATCACTGTCTGAGTAAATGAAAAAGTTTTAAATTAACACAGGTAAGAATCTGGCCTGAATTAAGAGCACTCCCCAACCAATCGGATTCCAGAAAACCCACCTTTTCAAAATAATACCCATACCACCAAAAAAGAAAAAAAAAAAACACCTTAGATTTAGAGACTCAAGACAATATTCACTTATACATTTCTAGTAGTTCTGTCAAATTGAAACAATTAAGCATCTTTAATTGTTTTAATATGTGTGATTCTTTAATTTTCTTACCCTTCTTAGATTGGTGGAACTTTACTCAAAACTGTTCTTTTAATCGTGTTGTTTTTAAAACGTTAATTAATTAATTAATTAATTTTTGAGAGGTTTCTTGCTATAGGGCGCGTGCACTCGCCAGACAGAGAGAGACAGAGAGACAGAAAGTGAGAAATCACCCCCCAGAGGGGATGGCCATGCCACAATCCCTTCTCCTCCATTCTCCTCTCGGGATCTTGGGCACACACACACACATGCGCCCGCTGTGAGTTTAAGCCACCGGGTCCGGGACGCGAACCACGGTCGACTACGTGGGAATCCAGTGACATAGCCATTACGCTAACTGCTGGCCCCCAGTTAGTTTATTTTTATACATTCCAAAACTTACAAACCTTTCCCCCATTATCACTGTCATTGCAATATTTTAGCCACTAACCCCTCTGTCTCAATTTAACTAAACATATATTAGTAACTTTGGTACTGTGCTGTGTGTGAATTACCTCCTCACTCCAATGTATGACTTTATAAACTGATTTATTTAGTGAAGAGCTAATGCCTGGTTTTAAAGATTTTAAATAATTTAGTCCAGCTACACCTTCTTAGAACCCAGCTCTTCAGTGGATTAATTTGAATACATCCCAGGTTAGATTGAGCCCACAACATGACTACACAGAAGTATATAGAAGTGTTCCTTGGGGAAGGATGAACAAACATCCTCTCGAAGGGAGTGGGCGAAATAAACACATACAAAAGTAGTGTGTGTGTATGTGTATATATATGTGTGTATATACAGAGATACATACATATACACACATTACATGAGAGGACTCTGAAGGGTTTGTGGGGAAATGGAAATTAAAGTAGAAGTTTATTTTGGTGCAAAACATTCCAAAATCCATAGCTTTTTCATTATATGTATTTTCCATGAACTTTCTGAAAACCGGTGTGTGCGCGCGTGCATGCGTGTGTGTATACAGAGGAAGAGAGGGGAAGTGGGCAGGAGAAGGAGGAGAGAGGGAAGGGGAAGAAGAGAAGGAAGAGGAGAGGGAGTAGAAAGGGAGAGAAGGGGAAATGAGAAAGGAGTGGTGAGAGGAATTGGGGGACAGCAGTGGAAGAGGGAGGAGGGGGGATAGGAGTGGAAGAGGGAGGAGGAAGGAAGAGAGAAAAGGAGAGAAGGGGAAGGAAAAAAGAGGGAGGATACAGGGGAGGAGAAAGGGGAAGCAAGAGGGCAAAGGAGGCCGCCGGAGGGTCAAGGAGAGGTGAAAGGAGAAAAAAGGAGGGAAAAGGAGGGGGAAGGGAAAAGGAGGGGGAGACTGGTTAGGAGCAAGGAATGGGAGGGAGAAAAGAGATTAGAGTAGACAGGAAGGGAAAAGAGGGAAAAGGTGGTGGAAGGGAAATAGGGAAGAGACAGGGAGGTGGTTAAGAGAGGGAAAAGGGAGGAGGAAGGAAAGAGGAAAAAGGGAGGGAGGGGAAAAGGAGAGAAAGGAAAAGGAGAAAGAGATGGAAACAAGAAAGGAGTGTGGAGGGGAAAAGAGGGAAAAGGATAGAGGAGGGGGAAAGGAGGGAAAGGAGGGGGATGGGAAAGCAGGAAAAGGAGGGGGAGGGGGAAAGAGAGGGAAAAGGATGGAGGAGGAGAAAAGAAAGGGGAAAGGAGAGAGGGGGAAAGAGAGGGAAAAGGATGGAGGAGGGAAAAAGCAAGGGGAAAGGAGAGGGGAAAGAGAAAAGGAGAGGGAGGAAGGGAAAGCAGGAAAGGGAGGGGGAGGAGGAAAAGCAGGGACAGGGGAAAACAGAGGGAAAAGGATGGAGGAGGGGAAAAGGGGAAAGGAGGGAGGAGGAGAGGGAAAAGGAAGGGGGAGGGGAAAAGACAGGGAAAAGGATGGAGGAAGGGGAAAGAGAAAAAAGGAGAGGTGGAGGGGAAAAGAAGGGAAAGGAGGGGGAGGGAAAAAGGGAAAAGGATGGAGGAGGGAAAAAGCAAGGGGAAAGGAGGGAGAGGGAAGAGAGGGAAAAGGATGGAAGAGGGGAAAAGCAGAAAAAGGAGGGGGAGGGGAAATAGAGGGAAAAGTATGGAGGAGAGGAAAAGAAAGGAGAAAGGAGGAGGAAAGAGAAAAGGAGAGGAGGAAGGAAAAAGGAGGGAAAAGAGGGGGAGGGGAAAAGGATGGAGGAGGGGAAAAGAAGGGAAAGGAGGGAGGGGGAAAGAGAGGGAAAAGGAGAGGGAGAGGGTAAAAGAAAGGGGAAATGAGGGAGGGGGAAGAGAGGGAAAAGGATGGAGGAGGGGGAAAGAAAGGGGAAAGGAGGGAAGGGGAAAGGAAGAAAAGGGAGAAAAGAGGGGAAAGGAGAGGGGCAGGGGAATGAGAGTGGAGAGGGGAAGGGAAGAGGAGTGGGAGGGGGAAGGGAGAGGGAGCTGAAGGAAAATGGGGGGAAGGAGAAAGGAAGACAGAGAGGTAGAGAAGGGGGTAGAAGGGAATGAGGAAAGAAAAGGAGGGGAGAGAAGGGGGTAAAGGGGAGAAAGAGAAAGGAGGAGGGGAAAGGGACAGAAAGGGGGTAAGGAAGGAGAGAAATACTATTTTTTCCCCTTAGGAAATCATATTTTATTTGGTCACGGCAGTATCTGTAAGCTGGACTGGACTTACCCATTTTTCCATCCCAAGGCCCTGAATGTTCAAAATTTATTTGCCAAATGAGAGAAAGACAAAATCATACCAACTAGTGAATGTTCAGAACAAAACCTAAAGCATGTTCTAGAATGGCTGTCCTACCAAATGGCCTTTTTGAGATGCACTGACCTGCACTTGGGCTTCAGTCAAATTCAGGCGTCCAGCAAGTTCCTCTCTGAGGGGGGAATTGTAACCGTTCAGTACACGGAATTGTGGACAAAATGAAATCTATGAATGCACATGCTCTCTATCCCCGCCACCCAGTAGTTTTCTCTAATACACCTGAGGCTAGCTTGTGAGAGGGGGTGTCCCATGGACAACTTATCTGTTAAATAAGACAGAAACAGGGAATAAGTGTGAAAGCACACTGCGGTTTGTGTTATTAGCGGAACACGACTCAAATCAACTTTTTCAGTTTGTGGAACAGCAGAGAACAATCCTGGAACTCTTAGGTCACTCCACAAAAAATAAGTAAAAATGCCACCAAATCTATAAAATGCTGTTTTGAACCAGAGTATTTCTGTTATCTTAAAAAGGGAGCGGTAGACTCAAAGACGGAAGGCCAACCCACAAGCGCGTTCTAGAAAATTCTTTTTTGCTTCTCCGTGAGAGAGAAGGCTGAATACAGGGAAGTCAAAGCACACTCAAAACCCAGCACCGACCTGTCCTGGTCCCCCCATTCCAGCCAAATCAGAAGTGACCTGCCCCTTCCTATGCTGTGGGGATTGAGGCCATTAGGGCTCCCTGGAATGGGGTCCTTGGTTTTGGAAAGCTCCAAATTCTGCCACCTGGTGGGAAAAGAGCTCTCCACGTGGCCGCTCTGGGACTAAGAGGGACTAGTTTGCTCGTCGCCCGCACAAAATCTAAAGAGCGCTAAAAATATATATAATAATAATCGAAATAAACACTATTTTAACACGATATTAAAAGAAATTAATGCAA
>NW_006206863.1:186366-191897 GCF_000334495.1 Tupaia belangeri chinensis
CCTTTTCTAAAAAAAAAAAAAAAAAAAAAAAAAAAAAAAAGCCTCTCGTGGCCTTTGCAGAAGCACCTGTGCCCAAACTAACCAAATAGATCTTCTCCGTCGATTCCCAGGCTGCAGAAGTCGGTGCCACAGCACAGGTCTGGGGGCTGAGGCTCCATGTCTAAATTACTGTCGATGAAAAACTGTGCTTCTTTAGACTCTGCGCTGGGTTCTAGAGCCACCCGGGGTTCGGGGTAGAGCTGGGACCAGCTGCTGAGCCAAGCGCTCTCCTGGCGTCCGACCTCCGTCTGGCGCGCTCTGATACTTGCGCTCCGTATATATAGCCGTAGAGTGCGCCTTCTGCAGGTTCAAATATTACGCGCTCGTGACAACGGTTGGACGCCCTCTATTAGCATTCACCGTACTGTACACCCAGTTATTAAGACCGATGGGGGGCGCCCTTGCAACCAGGGCGTGTAATAAAATAGGGCGAGTGAATGCGAGCGTGATGCTGGTGTCGAACAGGCAGTTTAGGGAACAGCAGATCCAATTTGTGCCTTTACTAAGCTACCGTCAAATCTGGCAGTGTTAGGGGCTGTGCTGGACTGATTTGGGGGCGGTGGGTAAACTTGTGCGTTAGGTTTTAGACACGAAAAGAGGTGATATTCCTCCGCCCAACTTCCATGTTCCGCAATCTGCCTTTCGCGTGGAACCCTTGCTTCAGCAAAGACAACATTCAGATAGGGCTAGGAAAAGTGGAAAAGTCCTTAGCAACCCCAGTAAAGTTGTTAGTCTGCATTGGACTCATTGACCTGTCCCCTCCTAGAAGTTGATGACAAATGGGTAGGACCCTCTGGTTGTAGGATTGTTCGTGCTCAAAAGTCCACGTATATCCAGCTAGTGATAAGATGCAATGCTGGGCTAGGAGGCTGCGTGCTCTGGGTTGTTGCAATCGGAGCCCACTGTGCATTCAGAGAGCAAGAGTTTGTTATCTGGGTTTGCAGAGCGGTCCAGGTGCTCATATGCACACTGGGACAAGTGTCGTGCGCCTTTGGAAAAAAACTCCAAAGAGTTAATTATTTATATATATTTTGGTAATAAACCTGCGGCAAAGTGCAAATATAGAAACTCGCCAAATATTTAGTGCATCCAGGAATGCTTCAGCTACAGGGTCCCCTTGGTTTGAGTCATGGCACTTGCAATGTTTGCTGTGCTCAGTTGCTGCGCATCTTACTGCATCCAGGACTCTGCAGAAGCCCGCTCCGCAAGCGCCAAAAGCGCGGGCAAGCATTCCCGGGTCTCTACTGTAGACCTGGGAGAGTTCCCGCCTCCTCCCACTGCCACTTTCACTGTCCCCCCCCACCCCCTTCTTTCCTCTAGAGCCATCTTTCTGGAGTTCTTGCTCTCTACTATGTCAAATAAAAAAGGGCCAGGCTGTGATTTTAGGCTCTAGGAAACTCCCTGCATGAAGTGTTTGCAAGTGCTCCAGGATGTCTTTATATCCTTAATGTTATTAGAAACTTTTAATAATGCGTCCCATGCCTGGCAGTCTACACAGTTTATTTTTTACCTTCACAACCACTATTATTATCATTATTATCATTCTCATGTTTTACCCAGAAGACTGAGCCTCAGGGAGGCCAGGTCACTTGGCAATGGTCGTAATAGTGAGTTTGACTACAAAGTCCGTGCCCTTTTCACCATATTGCTGTCGTTTTCATTTTCACCATATTGCTGCTGTTTTAATTCGAAGGAGTAAGTAATGGTGGGATCTGAGGCAGGAATGGAGAAGGTGGAAGGTATTTTTGGAAAGAAAGCCACTGAGTGGAGTTTTTACTGATCCTGGGTGTGAGGGGTCACCTCCTTTTGCACTAGTTCAGGTCTCTTCCCCTTACACCAGGGCCTCAGCGTGGGTCTCCCTAAGCCAGAGGTTTGGGATTTAACAGTGCTGGGGTTCTCAGCCCTCCTCTTCATATTTGCTCAATACTGAGGGATATTAACAGGATAGGGCACTATGTACATTGGTTGCTGAGGTGGTTTCTGGAAGACCTGATCAGGAGGGAGAGGTCACGAGGCCACTCTCATGTCAGGGCCACATTATGACTTTTGTGAGCCCTAAGCATTTGTGCCTTCTTGGGCCCCTTTCTCCATAAAACAAATACATAAATAAAAGTTTATTTTACAAACATGTTGGTATGAAAATTAATATAATCCAGGCTGGATTTTATTTTATTTTTCTGATTTCAGAATAAAGACATTTCTGTAGCCCACTACAAGTGTAGTGGACCCTGGGCACTGTGACGATTGTGCCTAAAGGCCAAAGTCCCCTGCCTTGTGTGCCCAGAGTGGGGGTAGGTAGAAAATCAACTAGCAGATGCTTCATGACCAATTCACTTTCAAAAGGATGTCAAGGGGGGACCAGCAGTTAGTGTAATGGCTATGGCACTGAACTCCCATGTAGCCGACGGCGGTTTGAGTCCCGACCCAGTGGTTTAAACTCACACTGAGTGCAAGTGTGTGCGTGCCCAAGATCCTGAGAGGAGAATGGAGGAGAAGGGATTGTGGCGTGGCCATCCCCCCGAGGGATGATTTCTCGCTTTCTGTCTCTCTGTCTCTCTCTGTCTGTCTGGCGAGCGCACATGCCCTATAGCAAAAATCTCTCAAAAAAAAAAAAAAAAAGGATGTCAGGGGTTGGACACCCGAACACTCTGATTTTAATCAAGATATTTCCTTCTCTGACTGGCTCTTGCTGGGCTCTGCGTGCATTCCTCTCTTTTGGCTAAATACCTGGTGAATATTTTTGGCCTGGGATGAGCTTATTACTCAACAGGTCCAAAGAGGCTTTTTCTTTCCCTTCCCACGCTGCAATCCCTTCTCCTTCATTCTCCTCTCTGGATCTTGGGCATGCACGCACATGCGCCCGGTGTGAGTTTAAGCCGCCAGGTCCAGTACTCGAACTGCGGTTGACAACATGAGAGTCCTGCGACTTAGCCATTATGCCGACTGCTGGTCCCTGGTTATCTGTTTATTAACTGGTGAACATTTGGGTTATTTTCAGTTCTTGGTGATTGTGAATGCTCTGCTGTGAGCATACATGTACAAATTTGGTTGGAATATATTTTTTCTATATTGCCAGAAGACAAACATGTTCAGCCAGAAAAAGAGAGAGAAACTGCATCCCCCAATGGGGCGTGGTCATGTCAAATCCAATTTCTTCTCCATTTCTCCATCTTGTCAGGATTTGGGGCACACATGCACACAGGCCCAGCTTGTTTTCCAAGCTATCTGGGCCAGGATTTGAACTGCACTCGGGCATGTGGGGTCTGGTATCTATGCACAGTGTTTAACCACTGCATTACTGGCCAACCTGTTATCAATTATTTTGGGGCATATACCTAGGAGTAGTAGTGCTGGATCTTATGGCAATTCTGCATCTGTTTGCCAAGACTAACTGTTTTCCACAGCAGTTGCACCGTTTTACATGCCCACCAGCAATGTAGGAGAATTGCAGTTTTTTACATTCTTGCCAGCATTTATTTTCTGTTTATTATTACTAATAAATAATAGTACTATTTATTATTACTATTTACTATTACCATTAAATAAAACTAGTGTTATCATATTGTGTTTTTTTTTTTTTTTTTTTTTTTGCCGAGGGCATGTATATATACAGTAGAGAGTCAGAGGAAAAGAGAGAGAGAGAACTTCCCCCCAGCCTAGGCCTGGTTACGTAGGAACCTTTTATTCTTCTAGTTCTCTATTCCATAGGAATTTATCATTCTTCTAATTCTCTATCCCATAGGGATCCTGGGCACACATTTATTTTTGGTACTGATGGTTTCTAGAAAACCTTAAATCAATTTAAGGTTTGATTTTGGGACCAGCAGTTGGCGTAATGGCTAAGTTGCTGGACTCCCACGTAGTCAACTGTGGTTCGAGTCTTGGATCTAGTGGCTTAAACTCATGCGAGGTTTGTGTGCATGCGGGGCACGTGTGCGTGCGTGCCAAGATCCCGAGAGGAGAATGGAGGAGAAGGGATTGCAGCGTGGCCATCCCCCTTGGGGGATGATTTCTCGCTTTTCTGTCTCTCTGTCTGTCTCTGTCTTTCTGGCGAGCACACACGACCTATAGCAAAAGCCTCTCCAAAAAATAATAATAATAATAATAATAATAAGGTTTGATTTCACCCCACGGTTTGAGTCCAAGGACCCTGCAGCTTGTAAAACACACCAGGCATATGTGCTATGTACCCAAAATCCTGACAGAAAGAAGAGCTGGAGGAGGGATTGCAGTGTGACTATTCTCCCTGAAGAGCGCTTTTCCACCCCTTTACCCTGTCTCTCTGGCAAGTGTACACACCGTCTAGGAAAAGAAAAAAAAAAAAACTTAACGTGTTTACTTAAATTGATTAAATTGATTCAGTTTTTAAAAATAGCTATAATTTTAAGGGTTTGACATATTTATGTGAGGTAGAGCATGACAGTAGTTGACAACCAGTAACCTCAAGCTGTATAGTAGCATGTGTGCTATTTGGTAAATTAAAAAAAAAAAAAAAAAAGGGAGGGCAAGTAGTTGCTGGACTCCCATGTAGTTGACCGTGGTTCAGGTCCTGGACCCAGTCAGTGGCTTAAACTCATGCCAGGCGCGTGTGTGTGTGTGCCCAAGATCCGAGAGGAGAATGGAGGAGAAGGGATTGTGGCATGGCCGTACCCCTAGGGGGTGATTTCTCGCTTTCTGTCTCTCTGTCCGTCTCTGTCTTTCTGGCAAGCACACGCACCCTATAGCAAAATCCTCAAAAAAAAAAGAAAGAAAGAAAGAAAGAAAAAAAAAAAAGAAAGGAGAAAAAAATCCCTACTGGAATAGACCGTGGGAATCAGAGATGTGATAGGACGTACCTGTACTGTTACCTGTTACCAGTGTACTAGGTAGGCTACTGCATGCCTTGATTAAAACCTGTTGTGAGGAGAGGGGCAGCAGGTGGCATGGAGGTTAAGGCAGCTGCATCCTGACTGCATGGTTCAAGTTCCAGATCAGCGTCTTGAAAATCACATAGCACGTGTATGTGTGTGTGTGTGTGTGTGTGTGTGTGTGTGTGTCCAAAATCTCTAGAGGAGAAGGGATTGCAGTTCATTCACCCCCACAGGGGGCTGCCTGGAAGATGCTTCCCCTCCACCTCTCCCACCCTCCATCTCTGGCGTGTGCATGTGCCCTATAGCAGAATGATAATGACAAAAAAAAAAAAAAGACAAAACCTGTTATGGGTGTGGATATTGGTGCAGGGGTAAAATGCCACGATGTGAGGCTGACCTACATGGGAAGGTTTCCCATACATGTCCATGATTACATGTCCACTTACATGTAATCATGTAGTATACTCCCTGAGTATACGAAGGGCTGGCTGAAGCTGGGGGTGGGTTGTGGTGTCCAGGCCCTGTTGAGGATTCTCTTTCTGTCTGTCTTTTTCATAAGAGGAATAAACAGATCAACTTCAAGCAAATGTTTCTTTAAAAATAAAAGCCCCTTATGGCTCCCCTCTGCAGCACACTCCATCT
>NW_006206863.1:192001-192898 GCF_000334495.1 Tupaia belangeri chinensis
TTTTTTTTTTTAAGAGGTTTTTGCCTTAGGGCACATGAGTTCGCTGAGGGGGGAGAGAGAGAAACAGACAAACGGACACAGTGAGAGGGAAAGTGAGAAATCACTCCCCAGGGGAATGGCCACACTGCAATCTCTTTTCCTCCATTCTTCTTCCAGGATCTTGAGCATGCACATGCTGGTGTGTTTCAAGCCACTGGGTCTGGGACTTGAACCGCAGTTAGTCTTATGAGAGTACAACGACGTAATCACTACATCCACTCATCCACTTACTGTAGTTTTGATGTGCATTTTCCTAATGACGAATGATGTTAAACATCTTTTCTTTAATTATTATTATACTTTTTGATTTACATGTAATCACTGTACATGTTTGTGGGTGTACACTGTGATTTTTTAAAATTTATTTTTATTTAAAAATTTTGGAGGGACCAGCAGTTAGCATAATGGCTATGTCGCTGGATTCCCACATAGTTGACCGCGGTTCGCGTTCTGGACCTGGTGGCTTAAAATTCACGCCGGGCGCATGTGCGTGTGTGCCCAAGATCCCGAGAGGAGAATGGAGGAGAAGGGATTGCAGAGTGGTCATCCCCCCTGGGGGGGTGATTTCTCACTTTCTGTCTCTCTGTCTCTCTCTGTCTGGTGAGCACACGTGCCCTATAACAAAAACCTCTCAAAAAAAAAGATTAAAAAAATTTTTTATAAATATTTTTTAAACTTTACTTATTCATTCATTTATTTTATTTTGACCAGAGAGAGACACAGACAGAGAGGGAAAGTGAGAAAGTAAGCCACCAGGTCCAGGACTCGAACCATGGTCAGCCATGTGGGAGCAGCCGGTGCCTTAACCACCACGCCACCTGCTGGTCCCTCGTGCTATTTTTATGGGTAAGATCTTTT
>NW_006206863.1:193027-199837 GCF_000334495.1 Tupaia belangeri chinensis
TTCCCTTTTGAAAAAGCAATGGAAGTCAATGTAAAGTTATATGTAATCCAATGTAATATAAAGAAGATTATGATGATAATAAAAATAAAAATTAAAAAAAAAAGGATGCAGACAGTGTGTGATAATCAAACCAAGGATATAAACATACTCCTCATCCTCCACAAAGAACATCACATGATGTTGTACACCCTTGGATATTTGTTCTACTAGTTGTTTTTGTTTGTTTGTTTTGGAGCTATATTAGATTGGCAACTCCCTTTTGTACTCTTGTGGCTCTCTGTTCCATAACCTAAACATCTTGTTTACATGCATTCTTGCATCTGTTCAGCATTTTCTCCAGAATCCACTCCACCCCCTGCCGGTCTCAGTGTATCTGCAGTCTCTGGTCTCTACCTGTTGAACATCTTTTAATTTGCTTGTTGACTATTCTTGTAACTTTTTTGGAGAAATGCCTATGCAAATTCTCTGTGCGTTTGTTGGGTTTGTCTTTGAGCTGTAAGGATGTATGAGTTCTTTATATATTGTTAATATTGGACTCCGTTACGATGTACAAATATTTTCTTCCATTCACTAATTTTTTAAAATTTCATTTCCCTTTTTTTAAAATTTTTTTTAGAGGTTTTAACTATAGGGCACATGTGCTCACCAGAAAGACAGAGAGAGACAGAGACACAGAAAGAGAGAAATCACCCTCCAGGAGGATGGGCACGCTGCAATCCCTTCTCCTCCATTCTCCTCTCCTCTCAGGATCTTGGGCACGCACACATATGCGCCTGGTGTGAGTTTAAGCCACTGGGTCTGGGACTTGAACTGCGGTCAACTACATGGGAGTTCAGCGATATAGCCATTTCGCCAACTCCTGGTCCCTTCATTTCCCTTTTTAACAGTTTATTATTATTTTTTTTCATGAGAGGGAGATGAGAGAGGGAGAGAGGCAGAGGAAGCCAGATACTCTCATTGAGGTCCCACATTATGATGCTCCCAGCCTTCCCAGTCAGCCGAGATTTGGGTGTCCATTTCTTGTGTGTTCAGGTTTGACTTGTGAACCAAACCATGATCCTCCATAAGGATCCAGGACTGCATGGGGAGTGTGTTTCTGCTGTGCCACTAAGCTGGCTCTTTTTCCACTTTTTTTTTCCTTTAAAGTTTCTTTCTTCCGTGAGAGAGAGAGAGACAGAAACAGAAAAGACACAGCACCAACGACAGGGTTACAACATACCAATCCAGGCCCAATCCCAGTCAGCTCTGGATTTTGGGAATATGAACCCTGGTACATTCAGGGAGCTTCCTGGTCCGAATCCAATGTGGGTCAGCCTTGCAGAGTGACGTTTTATTGCTACTCCACTATTCAGCCCCTCCTTTCACTTTCTTGGTGGTGCTTTTGATGCTTTGCAATCACAAACCTTCCCACATGGGGCTTTGAAATTTAAGTTACCATTATCACCATAGTCCAATTTGTTTATTTTTTTAAAGATTTATTTATTTTATTTTATTCATTCATTTTATTTTAATTTGACCAGAGAGAGAGAGAGTGAGAAAGCAAGCCACCAGGTCCGGGACTCAAACCATGGTTAGCCATGTGGGAGTGTCTAGCACCTTAGCCACCATGCCACCTGCCGGTCCCCAGTCCAATTTGTTTTTGATTTGTGGTAAAAACAAATCTAATTTGTGTATGTGTGTGTGTGTTTCCTAATTTTTGCCGGAGGGTATGTGAGCCTCACAGATCGTGGCCTTTTACCCCTGCACCACTGTCTGCTCCCTAACAGGTATTTTTCTTTTGCTATAGAGCCTTTGTGCTCACGAGAAAAAAACAGAGAGAAAGAAAAAGAGAGAAGAATGTCCCCATGGGGCATGATCATGCCACTCTCCCTTTTCTATTTCTCCTTCCTTTCAGAATGTTGGGCACGCACACACGCACCCAGTGTGTTTCTCAAGCCACAGGGTCCAAAATTCCAATTGCAGCCACGTGAGATCCTGCCACCATATCACGCCACTGGCTATCCACCCTGGGAACTTTTTTTTCCTTATAATTAGGGCACATGTGCTTGCTGGAGAGAGAGAGACAGAGAGACAGAGAGAACGAACTCCCACTCTCCAGGTGGGATGGCCACACTACAATCCCTTCTTCTCCACTCTTCTCTTAGGATTTTGGGCATGTGCACACATGTTCCCAGCGTGTTTTTGAACCTGTTGGGTCCTGGACTCGAACCACATCGTTGGCTATGTGGGATCCAACAGCCTCAACCACATTACAGGAGGGTCCGCAAATCTAGTATTGACTGGAGGAGCCTACCCCTAATTGAGGCTTTAACGGGATTCCCACAGGTAAAGGCCAAACATGAAAATCATTTTAAAAGAGGCCATTATGAGCACAAACAATAAACCAAAGACCTAGGCCTCTAAAGACTTATTATCAGATGCGAACTATTAAGTTTATTAACATATTTAGATAAATGAGAAGATATGAAAACCAAAAGAGTTCAATATCAAAAAAGTGAATTGAATTTCTACATGGAATTAAATGATCCATGTAATTTTTTTTCTATTTTTGATTGTGATGAAGTATATATCATGTAAACATTATCATTTTAAAGTGGACAATTTAGGGGCATTTAGTACATCTGCAATGTCATGTAACCATCACCACCATAAAGTTCCAGAATATTTTCTTTTTCTTTTTTGGAGAGGTTTTCACTATAGGGCGTATGCACTCGCCAGAAAGACAGAGAGAGACAGAGAGATAGAAAGTGAGAAATCACCCCCCAGGGGGGATGGCCATGCCACAATCCCTTCTCTTCCATTCTCCTCTCGGGATCTTGGGCACGCACGCACATGTGCCCGGCCTGAGTTTAAGCTGCCGAGTCCGGGACTTGAACCGTGGTTGACTACATGGGAGTCCAGCAACATAGCCATTACACTAACTGCTGGTTCCAACATTTTCATTGTTTTGAAAGAAAACTCATACCCGTTAAGCAGTGTCTCCCTATTCCCCCTCCTCTCAGCTCCCTGCAACCACTAATCTACTTTCTGTCTTTTTAGATTTGCTTATTGGTTTTATTTTTTAAATTTTACCAGAGAGTGCATGGACTTACTAGAGAGAGATAGAGAGGAAAAATAGTACCCCCTGTAGGACATAGTCACACGGCAATTCCCTCTCTATTTGTCCATCCTGTCAGGATTTGGGGCAGGTACACCCATGCACCCAGCATGGTTTTGTTTTGTTTTGTTTTGTTTTGTTTTTGAAGCTGCTGGGGCTGAGATTTGAACCATGGTCAGCCATGTGGAATCCAGCTCTCTTAATCACTAGGCTATGGGGCTGGCCCAAGATTTGGCTATTCTTTCACTCCATGTGATGTTGTCTAAGTTCATCCATGTTGTAGCTGAATCATTTCTTCATTCTTTTGATTTGGAGGGAATAGGTACTGGCTTCCAGAAGCTAAGTGGTAGGAAAATCTGCAGTGGCTGTCTTATATAGAGGTTCAAGGTGTCCTAGGTGTGGCTTTGGCACCGCTACACAAAGACGGCCTTTGCCTGCTTTCCCCTTGTTGAAAAGCCTGTGGGCTGATGCAGGCTCAGCATGCTTTATACAAGGGAAAAATAAAGCTTCCTGTTGAACTATTCCATCCATGAAGAGTTCTTCTGCCAAGTAATAATCCTTTGCAAAGGAACTAATGGCAGACGAGAGGTCTTTATTTGGGTCTGTAAACTGAGGTGATCCCTAAATGGCTTTTAGAGACCCTTGCAGTACTAGTAAAGTATGCTTCTGCTGCAAGTGAGGGTCACCTGTCCCAGATGTGACAAGTGGCTAGGGTGGATTGGACGGTTTTTTCTTTTTTCTTTTTTTGAAGATTTTTGCTATAGGGCACGTGTGCTTGCTGGAGAGACAAAGAAATGTAAAGCGAGAAATCACCCCCCAGGGGGATGGCCATGCTGCAGTCCCTTCTTCTCCATTCTCCTCTTGGGATTTTTGGAACACATGCACACATGCCTGGCCTGAGTTTCAAGCTGCTGGGTCAAGGACAGGAACCGTGGTCAGCCATGTGGGAGTTCAGTGATGTAACCATTCCACCATCTGCTGATCCTGAGATAGAGGGATTTTATTTGTTAAGGCTGACAGCAGCCCATCCACAACACTATTTGCCTTTTAATTCTTTCTTCTCTGTATGAGAAGACTGTAGCAAGGGATTTAAAACTTTTTCAGCCCTTGACCAAAAGGCCCCATAGGTGGTCTGTGAACACCCACAACAAAAGACTGACAGGAAGAGTGGGGTGGCTTTTGGTGAAACACCAGTGAGGTGTTTTCATTAAATATCATAAATATTCATTTGTGTCAGAAGCCCGAACTATGGCTATTATAAAAAATTCCTACAGGGCATGTGTGTTCACCACAGAGACAGAGAAGGTAAGTGAGAAAGCACCTCCCGGGGGAATGGCCATGCTGCAATCCCTTCTCCTCCATACTCCTCTCAGGATTACTGCTGGTGATTTTCTGTGGCGATAAAGTGATGGATTTTGCATGTCCTAGCCCCTTTGGGAACGCTGTGGACCCTCAGGTTTCTTCCATGAAACCTCATTATTTGCGTGCTAAATTCTAGTCCAGAGGTGTATTAGCTGGCCTGTTTGCTGTTACCAGGAGTCAAAGGTGATATTCCATGATTTTTCTTTAAATCTTGCCTGATTTCTTTGGACATTGTGACCAGAAAGCTTGTAGTGTGACAGCTGTTAATGGCTACAAAAATTACTGGGAATGGGACATCACTCCTAAGGACTTTTTTCAGCTACCGTAAACTTGAGCCTCAAAAGGCCTGTTCCCTGCAGCTTTATTCTCTGTATGAATACTTTAGAGGGGTATCTTTCATGACCTTTTGATCCTTGCTATGATCTGGGAAAGTAATTTACCTGTAGCCTACTTTATGGTGAAAGAAAAATGCAATGTTCTAATTACCGCTGGCTTTCAGGTACTTCAAAATCCAGTTCAATTCCCACTTCTTGTAGGAGGTTGTTTTGTTTTTGTTTTTTGGAGAGGTTTTTGCTATAGGGTGCAGCCTGCATTGTTCTTGCTGTCTTCTGAGCTCTTATGGCACTTGGAGTTTGCATTGTATTCATTTGATTCTTACCATGCTTTGACTAAGGGACTGTTCGCCTTTAAAAGCAGTCAGAGGGACCAGCAGTTAGCGTAATGGCTATGTCACTGGGCCCCCACGTAGTCATCCGCGGTTCAAGTCCCGGACCCAGTTGCATAAACTCACGCTGGGCGTGTGTATGTGTGTGCCCAAGATCCCAAGAGGAGAATGGAGGAGAAGGGGTTGCGGCGTGGCCATCCCCCATGGGAGGTGATTTCTTGTTTTCTATCTCTCTGTCTCTTTCTGTCTTTCTGGCTAGTGCAAGCGCCCTATAGCAAAAACCTCTCCAAAAAAAAAAAAAAAAAAAAAAAAAAAAAGAAAAAAAGCAGTCACATATGGGCTAACAGGTGGTGTGTGGATGTTGAGACAGCTGGATCCCACATGGCTGAAAAAGGGCGAATCCCAGACCCGGCGGCTTGAAAATCTGGCAGGGCACATGTGTGTGCGTGTGTGCCCAAAATCTCTAGAGGAGAATGGAGGAGAGGAGATTGCGGCACTGTCATCCCCACTGCGGGAATGATTTGTCTAGTCACATATGGGCTAACAGGTGGTGTGTGGATGTTGAGACAGCTGGATCCCACATGGCTGAAAAAGGGCGAATCCCAGACCCGGCGGCTTGAAAATCTGGCAGGGCACATGTGTGTGCGTGTGTGCCCAAAATCTCTAGAGGAGAATGGAGGAGAGGAGATTGCGGCACTGTCATCCCCACTGCGGGAATGATTTGTCTCTCTGTTGAATGCATGTGCCCTATGGCAAAAGCCTAAAAAAAACCAGTTTGTGTAAAATAGAATTGAATGTGAATTAATTTTTTTTTAAAAAGAGCATGCACATAAATGCTTGGATATGTTGGTATGCATGATATGGATGTGCTTTAATTCCTTAATTAGATGTAACCCGCTCACACGTCATCCATTTCTTTGTATTGGGTTGGCAGAAAAGTCACGACATTTTTTTTTTCCTGTGTTTTTCTGACTTTTCTGATAACCCAATATTTCCCATAGTAGTGCTGACTATTTAGTAAGCATTCAATGAAGATTTGGTGATTGGTTGACAAACGGGGCACATGGGTAGGTGCAGCTGGCCTTCGCTCCTGGCCAAGGCTCCTGTGGAATTTTCCTAGCTGAACTTGTTCAGTGTTGCCTCTGTCCTCTCATTTTCCTCTCAGCTCTTCTGGTAGTCTCAAGAGACAAATGAGATGTCAAAATTCTTGCCAGGGACCACCAGTTGGTGTAATGGCTAGGTTGCTGAATTCCCATGTAGTTGTAGTTGACCATGGTTCAAGTCCTGGACCCAGTGGCTTAAACTCATGACGTGCACGTGTGCATGTGTGCCCAAGATCCCGAGAGGGGAATGAAGGAGAAGGGATTGTGGTGTGGTCATCCCCCCGGGGGGTGATTTCTCGCTTTCTGTCTCTCTATGTCTCTCTCTGTCTTTCTGGCGAGTGCACGTGGCCTGTAGCAAAAACCTCTCAAAAATAAAAAATAAATAAAAATTCTTCCCAGGAAGGGTCTGGAATTTACTTGGTGGTCTTTGATGTCGTTTGAGAAATTAGCCCGTGTCAGACTCTCTTCTCTATCTGAAACACTGTGGAGGGACCAGCAGTTAGCATAATGGCTATGTCACTGGACTTCCACATAGTCGACTGTGGTTCACGTCCGGCACCCGGAGGCTTAAAAACTACCGTTGG
>NW_006206863.1:199909-204886 GCF_000334495.1 Tupaia belangeri chinensis
GGGGTGATTTCTCGCTTTCTGTCTCTCTGTCTCTCTCTGTCTGTCTGGCGAGAGCACGCACCCTATAGCAAAAACCTCTCCAAACAAAAAACAAAACAAAACAAAACAAAACAAAACAAAACAAAACACCAAAAAAACACTGTGGAGGCCTTTGGATCTCCTGTATGCACTGAGGTTGTTCTATCCTGTCTGTCCTTCTTCACTATTACCCTCCTTTCCCCCTGCGGAGTGTGTGTGTGTGTGTGTGTGTGTTCCAAGGCAGTGTCCAAGTGCTGTGTACAAGGATCACAAAGATGACTAGACGTGGAGAGACAGGAAATACATAAGCAGTTACTTATTTCAGGTTTTTGCCATAGGGCATGTGTGCTCACTGGAGAGAGAGAGAGAAAAAAGAGGGAAAGTGAGAAATCACCCCTGGGGGGTGATGGCCATACTACAATTCCTTCTACTTCATTCTTCTCTCAGGATTCTGGGCATGCATGCACCTGTGCCTGGTGTGATTTTCAAGCTGCTGGGTCCAGGACTTGAACTGTGGTCACCCATGTGAGAGTCAAGCACCTTAACCATCACACCACCTGCCCTCATTTTTAAAAAAGTGTTTTGTGTGTGTGTGTGTGTGTGTGTGTGTGTGTGTTTTGCTATAGGGCACATGTACTCTCTGAAGAGAGGTGGAGAGAAAAGACAGAGAGAGAGAACAAAAGTGAGAGAGCACCCCTCTTCCCCCATGGGGGATGGCCATGCTGCAGTCTTCTCTCTTCCATTCTCCTCTCAGTATTTTGACCGTGTACGCACATGCATCCAGCCTGATTTTCAAGCTGCTGGGTCCAGAACTCTAATCATGCAATTGGCCATGTGGGATCCTTAGCTAGCACACCACCACTGGTCCTTTAAAAAAAAAATTGCCAGAGACTCTGTGTGCTTGCTGGAGAGACAGACACAAAGAGAGAGAGAGAGAAAACACCCCTCCTGGGGAATGGTCATATGGCAACCCCTTTTTGTCCATTTCTCCCTCCTTTTGAAACTTTGGGCATGCACATACATGCATGCCCAGCATGTTTCTCAAGCCAAAGGTCCAGGACTTGAACTATCAGTCATGTGGGACCCAGCTGCTTTAACCACCGAGCACATATGCTCGCCAGAATGACAGAGAGAGACAGAGACAGAGAGTGAGAAATCACCCCCCAGGGGGGATGACCATGCCGCAATCCCTTCTCCTCCATTCTCCTCTCGGGATCTTGGGCATGCACACACATGCGCCCCGTGTGAGTTTAAGCCACCGGGTCTGGGACTTGAACCACAGTCAACTACGTGGGAGTCCAGCGACATAGCCATTACGCCAACTGCTGGTTCCAAATGGTTTTAATATTAAGGTTGTGTGAAGCAAGTGCTACCATGGAGGAACAAAGCAGTCTTTCAGGAGTTCAAAGGAGGAAGAGGTCATGTTCTATACAAATCTAGAAACATGTATGGAGAGATGATATTTAAGATAAATCTTAAAACATAGTTGAGAGTTCTTTTTCTTTTTTTTCACGTGTGCTCACTTGAGAGAGACAGAGAATCAGGGGGGAGGGGAGAAAATACCCCCCAATGGGGCATAGTCATACTGCAGCTCCTTCTCCTTTTCTCCTTCCCATTGGGACTTTGGGCACTTACACACACATACCCAGTGCCCATGCCCAACTGGGGTAAGACTTGAACCATGGTTAGCTGTGTGGGATCCAGCTCCCTTAACCACTAGACAGTAGGGCCAGCCCAAGAGGGTTTTTATTTAAGGTTTATTATTTCTTCCATAAAGAGAGGGGGGAATGATCGCCCCAACAGAGTTTTGATATTGTGTTCTACCCCTAGCCAGTCCCAGGTCATGGGTTTGTGCAGGCCCAGTGAACACAGGTTTTCCAGAGGCAATCTAGAACCTTCCTATGTGGTTAGCATTGGAGAGCATTGTGTTTTATTGCTGTGTTACCTGCTGGTTCTGAGAGGTCCATTTTTACTTTTTAAAAATATATTTTTCCCCCAATCACAAAAGTAATGAATAATTGTTGGATTATTTTGGAAGGTATAAAGAAGTAAAAATTAGCACAAAATAAAAAGAACTTGGGACCAGCAGATGGCATAATGGTTATGTCACTGGACTCCCATGTAGTCGACCACAGTTTGAGTTCCAGACCTGGTGGCTTAAACCTGATGCTGGACGCATGTGTGCACGTGCCCAAGATCAAGAGAGGAGAATGGAGAAGGCATTGCAGTATGGCCATCCCCCCTGGGCGGGTGATTTCTCACTTTCATGTCTGTCTCTCTCTGTGTCTCCAGTGAGCATATGGACCCTATAGCAAAAATATCTTTTAAAAAAATAAATAAAAAACAAAATGACTCATTCGACCTTGTTTATCATCTAGAGATGATAAAGACATTTCATTTTTTCTATAATTTTTTACAAATACTGTATTTTATGTAACTATCTCATATTCTATTTTTGTTGTATTATATTATATTTACAAGCATTTCCTAGACTTTCAAATGTTGAGCTTTGAATGAATGGTTGTAAATAGCCTGTTATTTATTCATACAGTCTCTCATTTATTCATTCAATCAGTATTTATTACTAACCATTCCCATTGTTGTATTTCAATGTCTGTCATAGTGTCTGACACCTACTGAGTACTCAAATATTTTTTGCTTTTTTTAAAAAAAGAATTATTGGGACCAGCAGTTAGCATAATGGCTATGTCACTGGACTCCCATGTAGTCGACCGCAGTTGGAGTCCCGACCCGGTGGCTTAAACTCACGCCGGCCGTGTGTGCGTGTGTGCCCAAGATCCTGAGAGGAGAATGGAGGAGAAAGAATTGTGGTGCGGCCATCCCCCCGAGGGGGGTGGTTTCTCGCTTTCTGTCTCTCTGTCTCTCTCTGTCTGTCTGGCGAGTGAAAGCGCCCTATAGCAGAAACCTCTCAAAGAAAAAAAAAATCAACCTATCAATTTCTCTCTATCTCAGGCAATGTCTTTTGGTCTACCACCTATTGACCAGATAGAGTCAGAGAGTGAGAGAAAGGGAAAGTAAATCACCAGGTCTGAGACTGGAACCACAGTTGGCCATGTGGGAGTCCAGCACCTTTACTGCATGCCACCTGCTGGCCCTTACTTTTTTTTTTTAAATAGCCAGTGGTGAATGCTAGAGAGAGAGAGAGAGAGAGAGAGAGAGAACCCTCTGATGCGGCATAGTGATGCCACAATTCTTTTTCATCCATTTCTCCATCATGTCAGGGTTTTGAACATGCATTGCACGGTGTGTTTTTTAAGCTGCCAGGGCCAGGATTTGAACAATGGTTGGCTGTGTGGGATTCAGCTACCAGTGCACAGCACTTAACTACTGTGCTGTAGAGCTAGAGCTGGTCCCCCCATTTTCTTTCTTTCTTTATTTTTGTTTCAGTGAATGAATGACTAGGTGCCAGGCACTATGTTAGATCTGTAACCATTTTATTTTTCACTTTCTCCAAAATCAAAAACTTATTAGTAGTAGCATTCAAATTTAGTATTTAAAAATATAAATTTATTCTTTCTTTCTTTCTTTATTTATTTATAGACAGGGTCTTGCTGTGTTTCCCAGGCTGGCTTTGAGTTTGTGATGTTCCTGCCTCAACCCCCTTAGTACCAGGAATTACAGCTGCGTGCCCTGTGCCTGGCTTCAGTATTTAGTATTAGTACAACTTTTTCTTCTGAAATAGTTTGACTCAACAGGAGTTACAAAAATGGTAGTGTAGAGAATCCCTCTGTACTTTTTACCCTGCTTTCCCCAATGATAACAATTCACATAATCATAATAATTTGTCAAAAGTAGAAAACTGGGTACCAGCAATTAGCATAATGGCTATATCACTGGACTCTCATGTAGTCGTGTCCCGGACCCGGTGGCTTAAACTCACGCTGGGCACATGTGCGTGCGTGCCCAAGATCCGGAGAGGAGATCCCTCTGTACTTTTTACCCTGCTTTCCCCAATGATAACAATTCACATAATCATAATAATTTGTCAAAAGTAGAAAACTGGGTACCAGCAATTAGCATAATGGCTATATCACTGGACTCTCATGTAGTCGTGTCCCGGACCCGGTGGCTTAAACTCACGCTGGGCACATGTGCGTGCGTGCCCAAGATCCGGAGAGGAGAAAGGAAGAGAAGGGATTGCAGCGTGACCATCCGCCCTGGGGGGTGATTTCTCGCTTTCTGTCTCTCTGGCTCTCTGGTGAGTGCACGCACCCTATAGCAGAAACCTCTCCTCCGCCCAATAAAAAGTAGAAAACTGATATTGGTACAATACTCAGGATTTCTCAATTTTGGCACTATTGTCATTTAGGACTAAATCATTCTTTGTTGGGAGGACTGTCCTGCACACTGTACGATATTTCAGGCCAGCCCTGTCCTCTACCCACTGGATCCTTTAGCAGACACTCCCAGTTAACAGAAACATCAGTAGACATTGCCAAATGTCACCTGGATTGGGGCAGGGGGTGGGGGGTGTAGATTTTTCATGTAGATGCGAAACACTACATTAAGCACTGAACTTCATTAGATTTCTCTGTGTGAGTGCATGTGTGTAGGTTGATGATATTAATACTTTATCACATCTATGGGTCTGTGCTACCACCCTGCCAATCAGGATACTATTCCATCACCCCGAAGAAACTTCCTGGTACTATCCCTTGATAGTGCCCTAAACCGTGGCACCACTGATCTGTCACTTATCTCTATAATTTTGTCATTTTGAGAATGTTACTTGAATTAAATCGTACAAATGACATGTTTCTTGTTGATGGTCAAAACCACGGTGATTTTGTTTTGGGAGATAACCCAGCACAGGTGCTTGAGGCTGGGACAGACTCCAGAGGCCGGCAGCAGCCAGGAAGCCCTGGCTATGGGGACAGAGCCTGGCCCCAGGGGGAGAGGAGGGGCAGGAGGCTGGAGGCAGAATCTGCTATAGCCTCG
>NW_006206863.1:205412-206529 GCF_000334495.1 Tupaia belangeri chinensis
CCCCCGCCCCCAGCTTCTCCACCTGCTCATTGCTCTGCCCTTCCCCACACCCCTCTCCCTACCTCCCCGCCCCTCCCCCTCTTGTGGTCCTGGCTCTGCAGGCCCAGGCCATCTTCGTCCTCATCCTCCTTGTCCTCCTCTCCTCTCAAGACTGGCTTTTCACCCCCTCACTCAGCATAATTCCTTTGAGATCCATTTTCACTTGTTGGCTTGTACCAGTTTTATTCCTGAATAGTGTTCCTTAACCATTTACAGATTTGGGGTTATTTTTGGTTTTTTAGTTATTATGAATAAAGCAGCTTCGATCATTTGTGTGCATGGTTTTGTGTGCACATCAGTTTAATTTTGTGACATAAATTTGTAAGTGTACAATTGCTAGGTGTAGGGAATTACGCTAACTGCTGGTCCCAAAATAGGCATTTTTAATGCAATTTTAAAACTTTATTTATTTATTTAAATTTGACCAGAGAGAGAGAGAGAGAGAGAGAAAGAGAGATGAAAAGAAAGTGAGACAGCTATAGGGTCCGTGTGCTCTGTAGGACGTGTACACTCGATGGAGAGACACAGAGAGATAGAGAGACAGAAAGCGAGAAATCTCACACAAACACACACACACACGCACATGGGGTGGCCAGGCCACAATCCCTTCTCTACTCTCCTCTAGGGATCTTCCACAGGCTCGCAAAGGCACCCGCCCTGAGTCTTAAATTGCCAGTTCCAGATTCAAACCGCCATCGACCACGTAGGAGTTCAGCGACGTAACTATTACACTATCTGCTGGTCCCCTGTTTTGTTTTGAAGTTTTGCTATAGTGCCCATGAGCTCATGGTGGGCGTGGGGGTGGGCAGTGCCGCCCACAGGATTTTTGAGGCACATGCACGTGTTCCCACAGTTTCTCAAGCAGCCGAGTCCTGGATTGGAAATGTGCAGTTGGCCTTGAGGAATCTAGCCTCCGTAATAAGCATATTATCTGCTGACCCTACCCTTAGTCTCCCCCCCCCCAGGTTTTTGCTATAGTGCGCGTGTGCTTCCCAGAAAGACAGAGAAAGGCAGAGACACAGAAAGTGAGAAATCACCCCCCAGGGGGGATGGCCACACCACAATCCCTTCCCCTCTA
>NW_006206863.1:206788-211428 GCF_000334495.1 Tupaia belangeri chinensis
TATTTATTTATTTATTTATTTATTTATTTATTTATTTATTTTTAAATTTTAAGCCATTCTGAAAGGTGTGTGGTGATATTGTGGAGATTTGGATTTTCCTAATTGGTGAAGTTGAACGTCTTTTCGTGTGTTTGCTGTCTGTATATCTTCTTTGGTGCATTCCTGTTTATACCTTTTGCTGATTTTCAAAATGCATTTTTTTTTGCTATTGAATTTTTAGCATCTAATACACACACAGGCATATATATGCACACACACGGACACAAATACACATATATTCTAAGTTCTTTGACAGTTATGTGGTTTGTAAATGTTTTCTCCTAGTGTGTAGCTTGTTTTTCCATTCTTTTAGCAGGATCTCTTCTTTTATTTTTAATTTTGTTATAGGGCACATGCATTCACTACAGAGATGGGGCGAGAGAGCCAGAGAGAGCAAAAGTGAGAAAGCCCCCCCGCCGGGGACCAGCAGTTAGCGTAATGACTATTTCGCCGGACTCTCATGTAGTTGACCACAGTTTGAGTCCTGGACCTGGTGGCTTAAACTCACGCCAGGTGTGTGTGCATGCAGGAGAATGGAGGAAAAGGGATTGTGGTGTGGCCATCCTCCCTGGGGGGTAATTTCTCGCCTTCTGTCTCTCTGTCTCTGTCTTTCTGGTGAGCGCCTGCCGCTCTACAGCAAAACAAACAAACAAACAAAAAAGAAAAAAGAAAAAAAGAGAAAGCACCTTTCCCCAGGGGAGATGATCATGCTGCAGTCCCTTCCCTTCTCCATTCTCCTTTTGGGATTTTGGGCACATACATGCACCCAGCATGTTTTTCAAGCTGCTGGGCTGCTGGGTCCAGCGAACTGTGGAGTAGGCCGTGTGGGATCCAGCTGCCTTAGCCACCAGGTCACCTGGCTGACTGCACAGGATCTTTTGAATAGCAAGAGCAAAGGTTTTCAATTTTGATAAGGCCCAATTCATCTTTGTTATGCATCATGTCTTTTTTTTAACGAGTTAGATTTTTTTCTATAAGGTAAGTACACTCACCAGAGACAGAGAGAGACAGAAAGCTAGAAATCATCCCCCAAGGGGATGGTCATGCCGCAATCCTTTCTCCTCCATTCTCTCTAGGGATTTTGGACACACTTGCACATATGCCTGGCATGAGTTTAAATCCTCTGGGTCTGGGACTTGAACCATGGTTGGCCATGTGGGAGTCCAGCAATGTAACCATTAATCCATCTACTGGTCCTAAGGATGATGTAATTTTTAAGAACTTTTTGCCTAAAGTTTTATAATTTTATGTTATACGTGTAAGCCTTTGATCCACTTTGAGTTAATTTTTGTATGAGGTGTCAGATTTAAGTTATGATTCATAATTTTGTCATTTTGCCCAGTTGCTCCAGCATCATTTGTTTTCTTTTATACCTTTGTCAAAAATAAGTAGGGCTGGGACCAGCAGTTAGCGTAATGGCTATGTCGCTGGACTCCCACGTAGTCGCCTGCGGTTCAAGTCCCAGACCTGGTGGCTTAAACTCACGCCAGGCACGTGTGCATGCGTGCCCAAGATCCTGAGAGGAGAATGGAGGAGAAGGGATTGTGGCGTGGCCATACCCCTGGGGGGTGATTTCTCACTTTCTGTCTCTCTGATTCTCTCTGTCTGGCGAGCACACGCGCCCTATAGCAAAACCCTCTCCAAAATAAATAAATAAATAAGTAGGGCTGGGACCAGCAGTTAGTGTAATGGCCATGTCGCTGAACTCCCATGTAGTCGACCACAGTTCGTGTCCTGGACCCGGTAGCTTAAACTCACCCCGGGGGCATGTGCGTGCCCAAGATCCCGAGAGGAGAATGGAGGAGAAGGGATTACCATGTGGACATCCCCCCTGGGGGGTGATTTCTCGCTTTCTGTCTCTCTGTCTTTCTGTCTGTCTGGTGACCACATGCAACCTATAGCAGAAAACTTCCTCCCCCCAAAAATAAAAATAAGTAGGGCTTGGGGCTAGAAGGTTGCATAGTAGTTAAGGCACTAGACTACATGTCTGACAGCAGTTGCAGTCTCGGCTTGAGACTCATGCCAGGCACATGTGCATATATGCCCCAAATTCCAAGGGGAGAATGGAGGAGAAGGGATTGCAGCATGACCATCTCCTCTGAGGATGTCTCTCTGTCTCTCTGATGTACTCATGTCCCCTATAGCAAAAAATCTTGCTCAAAGGAAAAATATCAGGCACCAGCAGTTGGCGTAATGGCTATGTCACTGAACTCCCATGTAGTCAACAACGGTTTGAGTCCTGGACCCCGGTGGCTTAAACTCACGCCAGGCGTGTGTGTGTTTGTGTGCCCAAGATCCCGAGAAGAGAATGGAGGAGAAGGGATTGTGGCATGGCCATCCCCCAGAGGTGATTTCTCGCTTTCTATCTCTCTGTCTCTCTTTCTGGTGAGCGCATGTTGCCCTATAGCAAAAACCTCTCCAAAAAAAGAAAAAAAAATCAGTTGGACATATTTGTGTTTGTATTTCCTGGTACTCTATTCTATTCCTCTTACCTCTGTGTCTGCCCCTTCGCTAATACCACACAATCTTTTTTTTTAATTGCCAGAGGTACATGCACTCACTAGAAAGGAGTGGAGGGACAGAGAGATAGAGAAGGGGAAAAAGCACCCCCGGTGGATCATGGTCACACTGCAATCCCTTCTCCATTGCTCCATCCTGTTAAGATTATGGACATACACATGCCTGGCATGTTTGTCAAGCTGCTAGGGCCAGGATTTGAATTGCAGTTGGACATATGGGAACCAGCTCTCTTAACTATTAGAGTACAGGCTGGCCCCAGTTCTTTTTTTTTTTTTTTTTTGAGAGTTTTTTCGCTTTAGGGGGCGGGCGTGAACAGACAGACAGAGAGAAACATAGAGAGACAGAAAGCGAGAAATCACCCCCCAGGGGGGAAGGCCATGCCGCAATCCCTTCTCCTCCATTCTCCTCTCAGGGTTTTGGGTACACACGCACACGCACCTGGCATGAGTTTTAAGCCACTGGGTCCGGGACGCGAACTGTGGTTGACTACATGGGAGTCCAGCAACATTGCCATTACGCTAACTGCTGGTTCCCTTTAAAAAAAAAATTGTGATTGGTAGACCTTTAAAAAAATATCATGATAGAATGTATGCATGAATACACAAGAAGGAGGGAGAAAGAAGCTAGGCCTGAAAACACCCCCCCCACCTTTTTTAAAGAAGATTTTTTTCTCACTTTCTGTCTCTCTGTCTCTGTCTTTCTGGGGAGTACATGCACCCTATAGCAAAAACCTCTCCAAAACTAACTAAATAAATAAATAACCATGTGGGGACCAGCAGTTGACATAATGGCTATGTCTCTGGACTCCCATGTAGTTGACCACGGTGTGAGTCCTAGACCTGGTGGCTTAAACTCACACTGGGCACATGTGCATGCGTGCCTGGTTTTAGGTTACTGGGTCCAGGACTCAAACTTGGTCAACTACATGGGAGTCCAGCGACATAACCATTATAACCATTATGCCATCTGCTGGTCTCAAACCACACAGTTTTGATTACTATAGTTTTGAAATCAAATAGATTGATTCTTCTCATTTTGTTCTTTTTTTTTTTTTTTTTTTTTTTTTGGATGAAGCAATCTTTATTTTCATATTTCGACAAAGAGGTTTACAAGGAACAATCTTTCTAGTGGAGAATAGTGACATGAAAATCAGCCTCCAGCCATCAGCAGCTGCTCTGCTCAGGGCCTAGGCTCCCCCAAGCCAGAGTGGTGAGGTGGAGAGGTGTACTTTCCTTCCTTTATTAGCCATTTTAGTTTCTTTGCCTTTGCATATAAATTTTAGAACACTGCTGTCAATACTTACAAAACATCTCATGGAGCTCTTGATAGGCATTATATTAAACCTCAATATAAATTTGGGGAGAATTGATATTTTAAGAAAATTTTCCAGAGGGCATGTGAAGTTGCCAGAGAGAAAAAGAGACAGATATAGAGGGAGAGGGAAAAAGCACCTGTCAGGAGTGTGGTCATGCCACAATTTCTCCTCCTCATTTCACCATTCTGTCTGGATTTGGGGCATGTATACACACACATGCACCTGGCATGTTTTTCAAAGCCCCCAAGGACCGGGATTCAAACCATGCAGTCTGCTATGTGGGATGCAGCTACTTAACCTCTAGGTCATGGAGCCAGCTTGAGAACTGGCATCTTTACTTCACTGAATCTTCCAATTCATGTCTCTTTATTTTTTGCCTTTTAAAAATTGAAATGTATTAATTGAATATATTTATAAGGCTTAGTATAATTTTTCAGTGCATGAATAGAATATGTAGTATTCAAATTGGGTAATTAGCATAGTCACTGATATGTCTTTCGTTGGAAGGTTTGAGGCAGGATGGTAACCTGATCTGATTTGTGTTTTTAGAAAAGTATACTAGTTGGGACCAGCGGTTGGCATAATGGCTGTGTCACTGGACTCCCATGTAGTTGACCGTAGTTCGAGTCCTGGACCCGGTGGCTTAAACTCAAACTGAGTACATGTGCATGTGTGCTGAAGATCCAGAGAGGAGAATGGAGGAGAAGGGATTGTGGCATGGCCATCTTCCCTGGGGGGTGATTTCTCACTTTCTGTCTCTCTGTCT
>NW_006206863.1:211606-213153 GCF_000334495.1 Tupaia belangeri chinensis
TTTTTCACTTTCCCTCTCTCTGTCTCTCTCTGGTCAAATTAAAAAATAAAATAATAATAATACTTAAAATTAAATAAAATAATTCTTTTAAAAAATTCTAGGAGGTAGAACTTGTAGAAGGATACCCATTAGATGGCTAATGCAGGAAGCTAGATCAGAGATGATGTCGGATTGGACTAGATTATGGAGGTGGAGAAAATAAATGGGCTTTGTTCGTTTGTTTTGTTTTGTTTTTATTTTAAAACATACTAGAGAGTGTGTGCTCTCACCAGAGAGAGACAGAGAAAAGGAGAGAGACAGACAGACAGAAATCATGGTGGAACAAGGCCACTTTGCTATCTCTTCTCTTGCATCTCTCCATCCTGTTGGGGTTTGGGTACACAGACATGCCTGGCATGTTTTTTCAAGCCACTGGGGCTGGGATTTGAACAGCAGTCAGCCAGGTGGAATTTGACTCCCTTCACTACTAGGCTACAGGTTGGCCCTCGGGGGTTTATTTTGAAGTGGGATTAATAGAGTTTGCCGATGGGATGAATGTGGGGATTGAGGAAGATCAAAGTTTTAAGGGTGTTTCCTGGGTTTCTGTCTTGAGTCAAAAGATGACTGAGTTTACTGAGAGGAATATGATAAGGTCAAAGCTTTGGGGAAAGAGGATAAATTTAACTGTGGACATTGTGAGTTTGGGGTGCTGGAGGGCCTTCCAGATGCCTGGTGTACTTAACAGGTTGTTGCAGAGTCAGAAGTTAGGGGACAGATTAATTCTCTAGATATTAATATCTGTATTCACACACTTGCCCTTCATATCATTTGAATTAAAACTGGATAATCTGAGCACTCAAAGGTGGAAACCTAACTTCCAGGCCCTCAAGAATCTTTTTTTTCTCTTTGCACTAGGGTGCATGAACTCCCTTGGTGGGGGGAGAGAGAGAGAAGAGGCAGAAAGAACCCACAGGGGGGATTGCCAAGTCACAATCCCTTCTCCTCCATTTCTCTCTTGAGATTTTGGGCACACACATGCACTCAGCACATTTTTCAAGCCTCCAGGTCTGAGGCTCAGACCGTGTAATCATCTATGTGGGATCCAATTGACTTAACCTCCACGCCATCTGCTGGCCCTCAGGATCCCTAATAATTTGCAGAAGGTTACTTTCCCCATCACATAGCTATTAGATGGGGGTGTGAATGAAAAGGGATTCTCACCGGTAACCAGTAACCTGATTTCTCAAGGCTTGGGCAGTAATTACATGATCGCTGGTGCAAATGAACACTGAAGAAGGTAATACAGACAACAGAAAATGTCAGTGTGCTCCTCATCCTTTTACAAAAGAATTACTTATTATTAAATGAGAGAGAGAGAGAGAGAGAGAGTGAGAGAGATTCATAATATATGAAAGAACATTTTGTTTTTTTTTTTTCATACAGTACATGCACTCGCCAGAGAGAGACAGAGAGGAGTGAGAAATCACCTCCCAGGGGGCATGGCCATGCCACAGTCCCCTCTACTCCATCCTCCTCTTGGGATCTTGGCCACACACACACACACCCAC
>NW_006206863.1:213187-214319 GCF_000334495.1 Tupaia belangeri chinensis
TGGCTTGATTTTAAAGCCACAGGGTCCGGGACTTGACTCTGGTCAGCCATGTGGAATTCAGTACCTTAATCACTAAGCCACCTGCTGGCCCCGAGAATATTATTTTTAAAGCCCCAAACTATAATTTGTCCTACTATGACAAACCATCCACAAGCCTTGGATCACAGCTCTGGCTCCTTCTAAATAAGACCCTGGGAGGGACCAGCAGTTAGCGTAATGGCTATGTCACTGGACTCCCACGTAGTCGACTGCGGTTCGTGTCCCGGACCCGGTGGCTTAAAACTCACGCCGGGCGCGTGTGTATGCGTGCCTAAGATCCCGAGAGGAGAATGGAGGAGAAGGGATTGCGGCGTGACCATCCCCCCTGGGGGGTGATTTCTCACGTTCTGTCTCTAATGTCTCTCTCTTTCTGGAGAGCGCACGCACCCTACAGTGAAAATCTCTCCATATATTATGAATCCACATTTGTTCAGCTGGAAGCATTTTACAATGGAGCCAACTCTGAGGAACTGCTGTGGTGGTGGAAGGAGAACTGTCAGAGACAAAGGTACACTCAAAGATGAAGGCTTCATGCGTCATGGCAGTGTTCCTTGTGGTGCATCCATCACACCTGCTGGCACTCCCGGGAGAGATTAGTCTCTGCCTTAGGACTGCATTTTTTCTACTTGCTATCCTCTTTGACCAGTCCGAGTCTGTTAAATAGAAGTCTTACAAGAGGTTAGCAAGAAGCATCTCTTCCCATTCCCCAGTATTTTACTTGTCCCCTTAAAGAAAGCCTGTCCTGGGACCAACAGATGGCATAATGGTTATGTCGCTGGATTCCAGTTTGAGTCCTGACCCAGAGGCTTGAAACATGCCACATGTGTGCGTGCTTGGCCAAGATCCTGAGAGGAGAATGAAGGAGAAGGAATTGTGGCATGGCCATCCCTCCTGAAGGGTGATTTCACACTTCCTGTCTCTCTGTCTCTCCAGTGAACACACACACCCTATAGAAAAAAATCTCTCTCTTTTTTTGTTTTTTTTTGAGAGGTTTTTGCTATAGGGTGTGTGCACTCACCAGATAGAGAGAGACAAAGACAGAAAGCGAGAAATCACCCCCCAGGGAGGATGGTCACACTGCAATCTCTTCTCC
>NW_006206863.1:214364-219737 GCF_000334495.1 Tupaia belangeri chinensis
GAGTTTAAGCCACCAGGTCCGGGACTCGAACCGCAGTCGACTACGTGGGAGTCCAGCGACATAGCCATTACGCTAACTGCTGGTCCCCCCCCTCTTTTTTTTTTTAAAAAAGCCTTTTCTAAGCTAATGAAGTAATTAATTTTATTTAAGCATTTGTGCTCTTTAGGAATCCCTTAGTGTCAATTTGAATAATTACCTGGTTAGCTTAAAAAGGTATTTTTTTAGTCCTTTGTTCATGTGTATGTGAGAGAGAGACAGAAAGAGAGAGAGAGAGACAGAGAGAGAGAGAGATCAACCCCCTCTCAAGGGGACCTGGTTATGATGTGATCCTTTTCCCTCTATTTCTTCATACGGTTAGGATCTTGGGTATGCATTCATGAACCCTGAGTGTTTTTCAAGCTGCTAAGGTCAGGACTTGAACCCCAGTTGATCATGTGAGATCCGACTTCTTCTGCACAGAGCTTAACCACTGCACCATAGGGCCAGCCCCTGAGGGTTTTATGGGATAGATATAACCGGGGTAATGGGCAAGAAAAAAATAAGTGGAGATTTCCTTCAATGCTTTAGTGAGAGCTATCATCACTTTTCCTCTCTGGGTTGGGTGGGCGACCCCACCCACGAGCCCTGTTTAGGTTTCTACAGGGCAGGGCAAATTTGGTCCTCATCCCCCAGCATGAGCCATCTTCTCTTCCTGGGTTCTGAATAGGTGTGCACAGTTGTCCTGCATTACAGACAGGAGAGGCTGACTCCTAGGAAGTGAAAGCATGCCAGGATGGTGGCATGCCCCCAGAGAGTCCTCTACCCTTCTTAAAGGCTGGCCCCAGTGGCTGGGATTTCCAATGTTGTGGCATTCCTCTGAGAGTGTGTGTAATTTGCCAGAGTCATGCAAGAGAGACAGAGAGAAGAGAAAGCACCCTTTAGAGGGACATGGTCATTCTGCAGTGCCTTCTCCTCCATTTCTTCATCCTGTCAGGATTTTGGCATGCACCTGGTGTGATTTCTAAGCTGCAGGGGTTGAGATTTGAATGGCGGTCAGCCTCATGGGATTCAGCTCCCTTAGCCACAGGCCATGGGGCTGGCCCTTGCTATTTGAACTACCTTCAATACCATTGTTTACTAAGTGTTTTTCTTTAAATTCATTTCAAAAAATGAATTTAGGGCCAGCAGTTAGCATAATGGCTAAGTCGCTGGACTCCCATGTAGTTGAACATGGTTCGAGTCCTGGACGTGGTGGCTTGGACTCAAGCCAGGCGCATGTGCATGTGTGCCCGAGATCCTGAGAAGAAGAAAGGAGGAAAAGGGATTGTGGTGTGGTGATTTCTCACTTTCTGTCTGTTTGTCTCTGTCTTTCTGGCGAGCACATGTGCCCTATAGCAAAAACCTCTCAAAAAAAAGAAGAGAAAAGAACAGAACGCAGTGCGTCGTAACAAAAGTTTTTGCCAGAGGGTGTATGCACTTGCTAGAGAGAGACAGAGAGAGGGGAAAAAGCACCTCCCAATGGCTTACGGTCACACCATAATCCCTTTTCCTTCACTTCTCCCTGTGGAGATTTTGGGCACTCATGCACATGTGGCCCCAGTGTGTTTTTCAAGCTACCTGGTCTGAGATTTGAACCACACTGTTGGCTATGTAGGATCTGTCTTCCTTAACTGCTAGGCCATGGGACTGGCCCTGGAATCACCTTTTAACAGCACACTTGTACTAATTAATAATATCTGTGTGATCACTGTTTCTTTTCTTTTCTTTTTTTTTTTTTGGAGAGGTTTTTTGCTATAGGGCACGTGCGCTTGCCAGACAGAGAGAGACATAGAGACAGAAAGCGAGAAATCACCCCCCAGGGGCGATGGTCACGCCGCAATCCCTTCTCCTCCATTCTCCTCTAGGGATCTTGGGCACGCACGCACACACACCCGGCGTGAGTTTTAAGCCACCGGGTATAGGATGCAAACCGCGGTCGACTACATGAGAGTCCAGCGACAAAGCCATTACGCTAACTGCTGGTTCTCAGCGATCACTGGTTTTATGTGCAACTTTTACTCTTGCCAAGAGTCCGGTTCTACCTCTAACTAGGTATTCCAGTGCAGCCTCTGAGGCAGCAGTAGTGGGACTGGCCTGGCACCTGACTGTGGGGCCAAAGGTCAAGCTTCTTTCTTTTTCACACACAGTGGCAGGTCCCTGGGATATTCTTCCCTTGGCACGGTTTGCTGTGGAGCCTTTATTTCCAGCTCCATTCAGGAAAAGTGCATTTGCACGGACTTGTGACCCTGTACACATCTCCATCACCCCATAACCTTTGGAGGCAGAAGGTTTTATCAGCTGCACAAGCCATCGTGACCCCAGTTGGGTTGGCAAATGTTTCTACTGGCACTTTCTTCTCTGCTGCATTGCAACATGTCTGTTGGAGTGGAAGTGCAAAGCTCACAAGTCGCCCCTATGGGGGCTCTGCTTGGGCATGTATGGGGTCCTCCTCATTAGCTTTTTGCCGTCCTAAGAGGTTGATTGTGAATGGGATTTAGAGCTCCTTGGGGTGAGACCTATATAGAGAAATACCAATGATCTTAGTGACTGACCAGATGACCAGTACATTAATATTAAGGTAATAGCAAAATACCAGCATCCATGCCCTGAGTTACACTCAGTCAGTCACAAGTACAATGCTTTCCCTTTCCCGATGAGCTGAGCTTGGGGACCTATGAGTGGAAACAGGTATGAGGATATGGGATCCTGGGGCTAACCTCTGAACAGCAGAATCATTTTGTCAGAAATCTTTGCAGTTCACTCACGTGAGGGCACTTGCCCCCCACGGCACCTTCAAGGTTCCCCTTGGTGTGTGAAACCTACCTTGGGGCCTGTCCTTGTGAAGCTCCGTGCACAAAGGCTGAGTATCCAATGAACACTCAGCACTGCCCTAGCTACGTGTGCTGAGAATGTAGACGGTCACGGGGACTTACTGACGGGGGCATGTTCAGAGAAATGCACTGTTAGATGATTTTGCCACTCTGTGAAGATCATAGAGTGTACATACACAAACCTAGATGGTGTAGCCTACTGCGCACCTAGGCCACATGGTAAGCCTAGTGCTCCTTCGGAGACCACAGTTGGATATAGGGCCTGTTACTGAGTGAAACGTTGGTATGTGGTGCATGCCTGCAATTGCAATGAAACTAGGGACCTTCTAGAGATGTGCTTTTTTTGGTAGAGGTTTTTGCCTTAGGGCATGTGTGCTCATGAGAGAGAGAGAGAGAGAGAGAGAGAAACAGAGACAGAGACAGTGAGAGGGAAAGTGAGAAATGATCCCACAGAGAGGATGACCACACCACAGTCCCTTCTCCTCCATTCTCCTGGGATTTTGAGCATGCACACACACGTGCTCAGCGTAATTTTGAAGCCACCAGGTCTATTGGCCCCAGAGGAGGTTTTTTTTTTTTGGTTTTTTTTTTTTGTTTTTTTAGAAAAACAAACAAAAAACAACTCAGTGTCTCCCAAAGAATGATAAGAGTGGTAATTTTAGATGCTGCATTGAGAAGCTTTCTAATAAAATAAACAGACTGGGACCAGCAGGTGGTGTGGTGGTTTAAGGGGCTGAATTCCCACACGATTGACTATGGTTCAAGTCCTGGACCCAGTGGCTTCAAAATGACCCTGGACACATGTGTGCATGTGCCCCAAATCCTGAGAGGAGCATGGCGGAGAAGGGATTGTGGTGTGGCCATCCCCCCGCCGGGGGGTGATTTTTCATGTTTCCTCTCACCATCTGTCTGTCTCTTTCCAACAAGTGCATGTGCCCTATGGCAAAAAACTTTTAAAAAGTAATAACAATAAAAAAATAAACAGACCGGTAACCACATTCCTCTTTGACCACATTTCCTGGTCTCAATTTCCTCCCTGAATTACAGCTTTTTGTATCTCCCTATTGACGGCAACATACACACTAGACACGGGTGAGAGCTCTGCGTCAAACAAACCAGGTTTGGATCCTGGCTCTTCTACTTACGATAGGAACAGGCAAGTTCCATTAACTTCTTTGAGCCTCAAGTTTCTTATCTGTGAAGTGGGGATAGTGATGTCTTCTTTCTCATACAGCTGTTTGGAAGACTAAATCAGAAGTAAAACATTTATGGGGTCAGCAGGTGGTGTGGTGGTTCAAGATGCTGGGCTCCCACATGGTTGACTGTGGTTCGAGTCCCATCTCTGGCAGCTTGCTTTCTCACTTTCTCTGTCTCTCTCTCCCTCTTTTTCTCTCTGTCCCTCTCTGGTCAAATTAAAATAAATGAATAAATAAAGTTAATTTTTTTTTTAAAAAAAAGAAGTAACGCATTTAGCGTAATACCTGGCACATAGTGTTCATATCATGTTATCTAGAACAAGAGCTGTACGTTTTTGTTTGTTGCTATAAGACAGTGTGGTTGCTGGAGAGAAACACACACAGAGAGAGAAAAAGAGAGGAAGAGAAAGTGAGAAAGCACCTTGGGACAGGGATGAGGGTGGGTGGTGACCACACTACAGTCCCTTCTGCATTTTCTTCTTGAGATTTTGGGCATGCATGCACGTGGGCCCAGTGTGTTTAATAAACCGCTGGGCCTGGGGCTAGAAGTGTGTAATTGGCCACGTGGTATCCAGACGCTTAACCACCCCACCACTGGCTGGTACCAGAACTTTTATGATTGAGATTTGGGGTAAGTCGTTTAATGCTTATTGCTGTAGCTTCTATGCACCTGCTGTTGCAGTTTCTTAGACTCTAAACCGAACATATTTCCTGTTGGAAGGACCCCTGTAGCTGGCCGCCTACTTCTCCAATCTGTGTTCAGACATTGGGTTGCGCCCACAGGTTTTCCTGAGCACGGGCGGGGGCTGTTGGGCAAGGTTGAGTCTGAGGCTGCGGTTCCGAGAAGTGATCTGCTAGACGACAGCCTGCCTCTGAGCAGGCGTTGGGGCTCCCTCTGCTGGACAATCAAGCTTCTGTCGTAAGGCTAGCTTCGTGCTTTAGCTAGAATGAAAAGAACGGAAAAGGGGCAGAATAGAAGTGCGCGATCTTCACAACATTCATGGAAATCAAGATTATTGCCAAATTACACTTTTTTTTTTTTGCTAAAGGGTGCATGCACACGAGAGAGAGCGAGGGAAAGGGCGGGAGAGATGGGGAAACAGAGGGAGAGGAGAAAGCACCCCCATGGGGTATGGTCACACAGCAATCTCTGCTCCTCCATCTCTCCTTCTTTTCACATGTTGGGTATGCATGCACACACATGCACTTGGTGTGTTTCCCAAGCTGCTGTGTCTGTGACTGGAATCGTGGATTGGCCATGTGGGATCAAGCTGCCTTAACCACCAAGCCATGGAGCTAGCCTGATTCATATATATATATATATACAC
>NW_006206863.1:219913-220175 GCF_000334495.1 Tupaia belangeri chinensis
CAGGGGGGATGCCCACAATGCCTTCTCCTCCATTCTCCTCCAGTGATTTTTGGGCATGCATACACACATGCCCAGTGTGGGTTTCAAGCCACTGGTCTGGGTTGCGAACTGTGGTTGGGTACGTAGGAGTCCAGAGACACAATCACTATGCCATCTACTGGTCCCTCCATAAACTTTTATTTTTTTTTTTGAGAGGTTTTCTCTATAGGGTGCGTGCGCTCGCCAGACAGCCAGAGAGAGACATAGAGCACGAAAGCAAGAA
>NW_006206863.1:221867-251192 GCF_000334495.1 Tupaia belangeri chinensis
ACGTGGGAGTCCAGCGACATAGCCATTACGCTAACTGCTGGTTCCCTACCCCTCCATAAACTTTTTGAAGTACCTTCGTGTATATAACCAGGAAGACATACAAATATACAGCCATGTGCCAATGGCTTATGAGGCACCAAGTGCTGGGAAACGGACCTACAAAGGCAACTGCCGCCTGATCTTTGACAGAAGAGACAGGTGTGGGGACAGACAAAAGTGATCGGGGGTCCTAGGGTCTTGCCTGATGTCTGTGTTGCACAGCAGTGGGGTGGGCAGAGGGAACTACTAGACAAATCTAGGCAGCAGTCAAGGTCTGTAAGAGAAAAGGCTTCCCAGACCCTTAAGCTGAATCCTGAAAGGTAAGACAGTGTCCTGCTGACAGACAGGAGGGAGACGGGAAAAAAGGCACAGGCACCTCACAGCCTGACTTAGCCATGAACACTGCTGGGATCATTTCCGGCGAGATGCAGATGATTTTGTTTGTTATATTACACTGCTTTTATGCATGACAGAATAATCGCACTGAATCTGAAGGGCATATTCACAGGGTTTCAAGTTAATGGTAAGGTAATTGGAAGGTCTAAGGTGTATAAGAGGGACCATTTTAGAACAGAAAAAAAGTACATTCCCAAAGGTTGACTTGGGCAGTGTTTAGTTATTTGTCTTCCTGTGTTTTAAGAAAGGCGATTTTAGCTGAGACCTAAATAAAAATTTGATGTTACAGAGTTGAGTGTGTGATAGGTACTTGCCTACCTCTGGTGGTATATTACTTCATAAATCCTTTTAAGAAAACACTACAAACTCATAACGATGTTTTCATTCAAAATATGAAATACTGGAGATGTGTAAAGTGCAGGAAATCTTAACGACATGGTGCAGGCTCCTTAAGGAAAGAGACACACCTCCTGTCCTCTAACGTTAGCGGTCCAGAACAGTTCGCCATGTAGCTTCACTACTGTGGGTAAAGACATTGGTTTGCTCACTGAAGGGCGATTTCAATGAATGGTGGCCAAGGTAGCAACTCAGTGTGGGCTTGGTGGTGGGAATTAGGGTAACGTAGACCAGCATGGAGTTCAGAATTCGATGGCTGATTCCTGAAGTTCATTCATAGAGTTACTTGAGATACAATCAACTGGCCTTGACTGAATTTCTTAAAAGGTGTCTAAAATCCAGGTGTAAACTTATTGAATGAAAAAATGGATGAATCTAAAATTTTGTAAATTGGTGATTTGAGATCTGTGTCACTAGCTCATTTATCTTAAAATAGATGGTGGACACTGGATGTTTGAAAATAACATTATATTAGGAGATAAATCTTCCCTTTGATAGATTTTACTCTCATGATATCACCAGTCCTCCCAGGATTTTTTTTTTTTTTTTAGTTTTAGTTTTTCCATGAGCAAGAAAGACAGAGGGAGACAGAGAGAGACAGCGAGGCAGCACCCCCAAAAGGGTCTTGACACCATGATCTACTCCTGGCTTCAGCCAGCCCCGGATCATGGGCACATGCATGTGCTAGGTGTATTGATGGAGGTCTCCTACTTGAATCTAGAACCTTCCATGTGGGTCAGCCTCCTAGAATGTCAGGTTACTGCCATCACTGCTCCTCCCCATTCCCCAAGAATCTTAATCCCAGGAATTTTTCTCCCATGCCCAGTTTTCTTCTCTGCCTTCAAATGAAGGTGATTCTGCTTTTAGGAGGCAGAGAAAGGCACTTACAAGAGGATGGACATCTTTACAGTTGTCAAACTCACCTTTTCTTAGGTGGTGATAACCCTGAGGATTTGCCCACCCTCCTATTGGTGATCGTTCTTCACTCCATCTCATTTCTACCTTTGAGCCAGTACTCTTTTAGGGTTCAGTTTTCAACCTGGAAGCTCAGATGTTCCCCTCATCCCTAGCAAATTCAGGCACCCTTTCCCCACCCTCGTGAATGACCATGGGGATTGGGTACAGTACCGTGTGATTTCAGGAAAAGTAATTAAGGTCCCTAGGGTCTCCCCACATTCTCCTCCACCAGCCTGAAAGTTTTAAGGCTTGGATTCATGTCACCTCTCTCTCTCTTGAGGGAGGTGACATTCTGCCATCATTATCGTCACCGTTAGTTTCTTTCACTGCCACATTCTGCTGTGGTTGTCCTCGTCGTTATCAGTCTTAACATATGAGTGGGAATAAGTGCTTTGGGCACAAATGGTAGAGGAAGGGGAAAGAGGCCAAGATGAAAAGGGAAAGCAGAGGATGGCCCTGTAACCTATTGGTTAAGAGATGTGAATCCTACACGATTGACGGTTGTTTAAGTCCTGGACCTGGCGGCTTGAAAAACATGCGCGGTGTGTTGTGCACGCATGCGCGAGCGCCTGTGGGCAAAATCCCGAGAACTTGGAGTTGGGGAAGGAGGTACTGAGCATGACTACGCCCTATTTGGGGGGGGGTTGTCGGGGGCAATGTGGTACTTCGTTTCTCTGTCTTTCTCCGTTGATTCCACCCCAGCAATTGAAACAAACAAACAAACAAACAAAACACAAACAAACAAACAAAAAACCAGTTGCAATGTAGGAAAGTCCAAAGCACTCAGACAATAATGTAAAAAGGGGTTTGGCCATGCAGGGAGGACACACCGAAGCGGAATTCTGAAGACATCACGTTTTTTGCTAAGGTCAGAACTACATGCTTTCTCTTTCTTAACCCCGTTAGGAATCTGCAGAGATCTGAAGATACCGGGTTTCACAACTCCCACGCACCTCTCTCCTCCGTTGCTGCAAATTCCAGAGGCTTCAAAAGTAATTTTAGCACGCCATCAGGTGGCCGAATGGAATACTGCGCCTATGGCTTTTGATGGAAGTTGGCACTCGGGACAGACATCTCGGAATAGACGCTGGTGCTTGGCAAGTTGCTAGGCACCCGGCAGGGCAACTTGTGTGGAGATGGCACGCTTCCCTTTAGGACACCAGTTTTAAGCTGATTGGTGTAGCAGCCCTGGGATAATCTTGCCAGGTTTATTTTGGACTCACTGCATCTCCTCCTCTTTACAATGCCGTGTGGCATGGGTCTGTTTTTGAAACCAAAGTGAGCTTATTTCTTAGGTTAAAGTATTTATTATATGCTCTGTTAACCGACTGGAGGTACGTGTAAAGACACTGGAGATGATGGCCGTGTACATTTTCCAACTAAAACGACTAGAGGGACAAGAATGGATGACCACAGACAATTTAAACTTTTAAAGTTTAGATTTACAGACATGTTGAACATATAGTAAAAAGAATTCCCTGCATACTCTTTACCCAGATTTTCCCAGGGTTAACATTGAGCCGTATTTGTTTTTCTCATTCTCTAGTTATACATATGTACCTTTTTTCCCCTGATCTGTTTGAGTATAAATGAGTCATGATGCTCCTTTATCCTTAAATACTTCAGAGTATTTTATTAAAGCAAAGACATATGCTTATAAAACCATAATGCAATTATTTCAACCACAACATTAACGTAATACAATACTTCTTTCTAATCTGCAAACGTAGTGTAAATTGCAAATGGTCCCACTAAGATCCTTCACAGAAGGTAGGAAGACAAGATCCAGCCCAGTACTGTATCACTCATTGCATTATATTTCGTTGTTGTGTCTCTTTAAGACTTCCTTAATTCAAAATAGTTTCTCAGTCTTTCTCGGTCTTCCATGACCTTGACATTTTTAAAGAGTACAGGCCACTTATTTTGTAGAATGCCCTTGGATTTGAATCTGTGTGATGTTTCCTCATGAGTAGCTTCAGATTATGAGTTTTGGAGCAGGAATATCACAGAAGTGATCTATGTGCTTCCCAGTGCACATGGTGTCTCTCTCTCCCTTTTAAATAATTCATTCTTCTTTCTACGAATTATTTGTGGGACCAGCAGTTAGCGTAATGGCTATGTCACTGGACTCCCATGTAATCAACCACGGTTCAAGTCCCAGACCCAGTGGCCTAAACTCATGCTGGGTGCTTGTGTGTGTGTGCCCAGGATCCTGAGAGGAGAATGGAGGAGAAGGGATTGCGGTGTGGCCATCGCCCGTGGGGGATGATTTCTCACTTTCTGTCTAAAGAAAAATGTGTGTATATAAAAAAAAAAAAAAAAAAAAAAAAAAAAAAAAAAAAAAAAAAAGAATTATTTGTTTAATATTATTGTTATTATTTTAATTTGCTATAGGGCACGTGCACTCATGAGAGACAGTGAAAGAGAGAAAGTGAGAACGCACGCCTCTAGGTCTGGGACTGAAACTGAGGTCAGCCACATGCCTTTACCACTGCTAGCCCTTGATGTCTCTTTGTTTTTGTTTGTTTTTCAGAGAGATTTTTGGCTGTAGGGCGTGTGTGATTGCCAGAGAGAAAGAAACAGAAAGCAAGAAATCACCACCCCTGGGGGGAGGGTGGCCATGTCACAATCCCTTCTCCATTCTCCTCTCAGAATTTTGGGCACACGCACACATGTGCTTGGTGTGAGTTTCAAGCCACTGGGTCTGGGACTTGAACTGTGGTCGACTACGTAGGAGTCTAGTGACGTAACCATTATGCCATCTGCTGGTCCCTCTTTGTTTTGAACACAGGTTTTGATATACAGTTATACCACAATAATCTTAAAAACCATGTATACAAATAAGATCAGGTTCTCTATAGGCTTAGGGGAATTTTAGCTGTGGGTTGGGACAAAAGCAATGAATGTGGAGAAACTTATCCACTTTCCTGTGATCAATCTAGAAACGCTTTATGAAGAGGATGGGATTTCATGAATTTTGGGTTGAGATAAACCGGCATTTTTTTTTCTTTTCTTTGCCAGAGAGCGTGTGCACTTGTGCACATGTGTGAAAGGGAGAGGGAGAGAGACAGAAAGGAAGAAGGCACCTCTTTAATGGGGCATGGTCATGCCACAATCCCTTCTCCTTCATTTCTCTTTTTAGGCTTTTTGGCATGCACACACACACACACATACACACCTCACACACATACACACACACACACACACACACCTGACATGTTTTTCAGGTTGTCAAGGCCAGGATCTGAACTGTGTAGTTGGCCATGTGCGATCTGACTCCCTTAACCATTAGGCCATGGGGCTGGCCCCAAACTGGCAGATTTTAGGGGAATATTTTGACATGTGAGACTCTTGGGTTATTTAGCCCCCGGGGTTTTGTTTTGTTTTCTGATTCTCTCCTGAAAATCAGAAGTTGGGGCTTATGGATTTTAATTTAATAGCTGAGTGACCCTGAGGAATATTCAGGTGATTCCTTTTCTGGTTCCCTAACCTGGGAAATGATGGTCACTCACATGAGAGGGGAGTGCTTTTAAAGCTTTAGCTGGAGATAGGGCTAGCAGATGGTATAGTGGTTATGTCACTAGACTCCCACATGGCTGACCGCGGTTTGAGTCTGGACCCAGTGGCTTGAAATTCACACTGGGCACATGTGCATGCGTGTCCAACCCTGAGAGGAGAATGGAGGAAAAGGGATTGTGGTGTGGGCATCCCCCCTGGGGGGGTGATTTCTCACTTTCCCTCTCTCTGTCTGTCTCTCTCCCCAGCAAGCATATGAACCCTATGGCGAAAACTTCTAACAAAAAATAAAATAAAATAAAAAAGAAAGAAAGATTTGGCTGGAGAAAGGGGGACCTAGGGAGCTACAATCAGACTACTACAATCTGCTTATGACCAGATTTGACGTGTTTCCATCTAGTTCTTAACTTCAGGATTTTTTTTTTTAAAGTTTATTTCTTCATGAGAGAAGAACAAACAGGGAGAGAAAGAGAGAAACACAAAGAGACAGAGATGGAGAGAGAGCACCTCCAAAAGAGTCTTCATGTGGCTGTCCCTCCCCAGACTCAACCAGCTTGGATCACGGGCACTTGTAAGCCAGTGTACTTAGCAAGGTCTTTGGTCGCAAACCTGGAATCCTCCTGTGTGGGTCAGCCTCAGAGAGCATCGTGTTTTATTACTGTGCCACTGTCTGGCCCAGTTCTTTTCTTTCTTTCTTTCTTTCTTTCTTTTTTTGGAGAGGTTTTTGCTATAGGGCTTGTGCGCTCACCAGAAAGACAGAGAGAGACAGAGAGACAGAAAGCGAGAAATCACCTCCCAGGGGGGATGGCCATGCCGCAATCCCTTCTCCTCCACATTCTCCTCTCGGGATCTTGGGCATGCATGCACATGTACCCAGTGTGAGTTTAAGCCACCAGGTCCAGGACTCTAACTGCAGTTGACTACATGGGAGTTCAGCGAGTAGCCATTATGTTAACTGCTGGTCCCAACCTGGCTCCGTTCTTCACTTTAGATGGAGGACTCACAAGTTTGGGAGGACCAAGAGCCATTTATACATAGTTATTTATAATGAAAATGTATATTTCAAACCAATCACCTAATGTTAGCCACTAGTAACTGAGTTTTAGTCTTCCAGTAGGTAACTGGAGAAATTCTATAGTAGTAGATATTTTAGTTAGAACTGTGGAGAGAGGGACTAGCAGGTGGCATGGTGATCAAAGTGCTGGCCTCCCACATGGCTGACTTCTGTTCAGTCCTGAACCTGGCAGCTTGCAAAACATGCCGAGTGTGTGTACGTGTGTGCCTAAATTCCCAAGAGGAGAATAGAGGAGAAGGGATTTCAGTGTGGCCATCCTCCGAGGGGCGATTTCTCACTTTACCTCTCTCGGTTTCTCTCTGTCTCTCTTGGGTGAGTCTACGTGCCCTATAGCAAAAACCTAAAAGAAAAAAAATGTGGCGAGGTGATGTTTAAAGTGAAGGCAGAAGTGGTCACTATTTTCTAGGCTCTGGTGCTGGGCTACACATGTCATTCTTTTTTCTTTTTTTTCTTGATAAATTTTGTAGGCTGTTTTGGGATTGAATACACTTTGATCCCATTAAAATTTATTTTAAGGTATTTTCTGAGCTGTGGCTGGTGCTGTAGAACTGCATTGACCATTATTACCTAAGGATGTGGAGTGCTTCTGGCCATTGACCTTTTAAATGCCATAACAGCCTGATAGAATATTTGATTTCTTATAAACATCTCTCTGGCACTACATTTATAATCTTGAACTTCTAATTTTCTGACACTGTGCAGCGTTAAATCAGGTGCAAGCGTCATAAAGAGGCAGTGCCATTTTCCAGTCTTTGCACAAACGTTTTCATAGTTTAAATAGAGGCTCTCATATCAAGCTGGAAAGGAACTTTCTGTGTCAATCGAAGACCAAAAGAAAACCACAGCAGAGTAAAAGAAGAGAGGTCCGCTGGATGGGTAACGGATACTATCCTGATAAAGGACTTGGGTTCGACATTTTGTAAGTTCATTGAATGATAAATAGTATGAATACTAAATAATATTATCAAATAAGTTTATTTATTTCATAAATGTTTTGAGTACCTGTTCTGTGCCCAGCATTGGGCGATGGGTTTTGATACGATGTGATAAAGATGCAGGTCAGGGGGCAAATGGTAAGCACAAGCAATAAAACAGGACGCTTTGAGAGGCTGATCCATCTGAGAAGCTTCCCAATTTGCGTCCAACGCCCTTCCAGAGGACGCTGGGATGAGGGCCGGCTGAAACTTGCGGGTAGACCCTGTTCTGAGGTGTTCTCTGTCTCTGTCTCTCACACTTATCAAATAAATAAAGTTTGAGTCCTGGACTTGACAGCTTGAAAAGTCATGCAGGGTGCATTGTGATTCCAGACACATTTTATGATTTTTTTTTCCCTGTCTCTAGGAAGAAGTTCGCTGATACTTTGATCAGGATTACATTGAATTTGTAAATGAAACTATTGACTTAAAAAAAACTTTTTAAGAATTTTTTAAATTTAACTTTTATTTGTTATTATTATTTTTTAAATTTGACCAGAGAGAGAGAAACGAAGTGAGAGAAAGGGAAAGGGAGATAGCAGACTGCCAAGTTCAGGATTCGAATTGTGGTTGGCTATGTGGGAGTCCAGTGCCTTAATTGCCATGCCACTTGTCAGCCCCAACATTTTAATTATATTGATTCTTCCAATCCATAAATAAGAACTGTCTTTCCTTTTTAACCCTTTTCTATTTTTTTCTTCAGTTTTTCATAGTTTTTATTGTAGTTATCCTTTATCTCTTTGGTGAGATTTATTCTTTGGTATTTTATTTATTTCTGTGCTATTGTAAGTGGGATTTTTCTTCAGTTCTGCCCCAGTCTGTTTGTTTGTGGTGTATAAAAAAGCTGTAGATTAGTCCAGTAGTAGGCATGGTGGTTAAGGTGCTGGACTCCCATATGACTGACTGCAGTTCGAGTCCTGGACTTGATGGCTTGAAAAATCATGCTGGGTGCACGTGCATGCGTGCCCAAAATCCCAGGAGATGTGAGGAGAAGGAATTGCAGCATGACCATCCCCCTCAGGGGTTGATTTCTCACTCCCCCCCCCCTGTCTCTGTGACTCTGGCGAGCACATGTGTCCTATGGCAAAAACTTTAAAATAATAAAGCTGTAGATTTTTGTATGGTGGTTTTGTATCCTTTGACTTTGTTGAATTTGTTTTTCACTTCCAGGAGATTTTTTTGTAAACAAAGCACATAGGTTATGGAATATGGTATTATAGAGTAAGAAAAGTGGTGGTGCTAATTGTGTGTGTGTGTGTGTGTGTGTGTGTGTCTATAATTTACAACCTAGCAGAACAAAAACTAAAGATGCACAGCATAATGTACTGTTCTTTGTTGCAGATGATGAACATAGTAATAACCTTGACTGGATTATCACGCACTGCATGTATGCTTTGAACAACCATAAATAACCATAAACAACCACAACTCACAAAGATGTACAACAATGAAATATAAGTAAGATATAAAATAAATAAACTTTGTTTTGTTTTGAGAGTTTTTTTTTTTTTTTTTTTTTTTTTTTTTTTTTTTTTTTTGCTGTAGGGCACATGTACTAGCCAGACACATGGAGAGAGACAAGGAGAGAGAAAGTGGAAAAGCACCCCCCAGGGGCTGGCCATGCCATGATTCCTTCTCCTCCATTCTCCTCTCAAGATTTTGGGCATGCACGAACATGTGCCTGGTGTGAGTTTTAAGCCACCGGGTCTAGGACTTGAACCGTGGTCAGCCTTGTGGGAGCCTGGCACCTTAACCACTATGGCACCTGCTGACCTTAAATAAATAAACTTTAAAAAACAAGATATAGGGCTGAAAGACAAGTGAATGAATATTCACAATTCAGGGTATGTAACAATAGAGTAAATACAAGGTGCTAGTATACCTAATCTAATGTTGGGGAGACTGATGGAAGATTTTCCTGGAGGACATGATGTCTAGTTTATCCTATCCATCATCAAGTTCTATCTGCTCCACTTCCCCCAAAACACATTGCAAATCTAACCACTCATCTTCCCCACCACTGCCTTGCCACTAGTACAAGCCTCCATCATCCTCTACAGCAGCTACACAGCTGGTCCCCACTGCACTGCAAGTTCCAAGAGGACAAAAATTATTGCCTCTTTTGTTTACTGAGAGACACCACACAGTGCCTGATATAGTGGGTGGTCAATGCATATTTTTGAATGAATAAATGGTCTCTTATTTTCCATTGTTAGTTCACTGCAATTCAGCAGCCGGAGTGTTATTTTTTTTAAATGAGATTCTTCATCTATTACCACTCTCCATCTCCCTCACCTTACTCTCTTATTATATGCTCCAGCAGTTCTGAAATAGTTAGGTTTGCAGTTCTTGGAACATTCTCATTTGTCATGTATCCATTAGGCAAACTTCTAAAAAATTCTTCTATTTACTTCTTCAATAAACAAGAGAGACAGACAGGGAGGGAGAAAGAGCACCTCTAGCTGGGTCTTGACTCTATGGTCCACCCTAAGCCTCAGCCAGCCATGGATGATGGGCACACACAGGCCTGGCATACTCAGGGAGGGCTCCAGACACAAACTCAGAACCTTCCCATGTGGGACAGCCTCACAGAGCATCACATTTTACCACTGCATCACTGTCTGGTCCCAAACTTTTTTTAATCCTGACAGTTCAGTTCAAATACTTCTGACCTCATGGATCTTACAGTTATACAAGAAAGGTAGATGTCAAACAGCTAAATAGATTATCAAAATAGTTTCAAAAGTGATGAGTAACTTGAAAGAAAAAAAGAAAACAGGGTTGAGTGAAAGAATAATTGGCTGTTCAGTAGTTAGAGTAGACCTTTATGCAGAGGTGATATGTGAGCTGACACCTAAATGATTTGGAATGAGCCAGGAAATGAAGATCTGGGGGAAGGACTTTCCAGGAGAGGGGAAACAGAATATGCAAAGACTGAAGGAGAGGACAGCTTTTCTTACTGAAAATAGAAGTGAGGATGGAACAAAGTGAGCAAAAAGGATAGTGGTAGTTACAGATCACGTCCTGGACGGTCTCCTAGTTCATAATAAAGGGTTTGAATTTTATGCTAAATGTGATGAAAAGCCTGAAACCATCCCATCACACATAGATCAAACTCCAAATTCTTTACTGTGGACACTAACTCTGGGTGATCTTCCTCCTTATCAACTTCTCTTCCTCTCTCTCTTTTTGTCTAGCCATACTGGTGTTATTTCTGTTCCTTAAACTCAGCAAGGTGATCCCTGCCTTAGGGCCTTTGCACTTGCTGTTTTTGATATGGTGTTCACTTTCCTAGATCTTCCTTTGGCTGATTACTTTTTATTCAAGGTTTTATTTGACCAGCAGGTGGCATGGTGTTTGGAGTGTTGGACTCCCACATGTCGGACCACAGTTCGATTCCTGGATCTGGCCACTTGCTTTCCCACTTTCTCCCTCTTTCGACAAACTGAAAAAAAAAATTAAATATACTAATTCTTTTTTTTTTAACAGTTTTTTTTTGCCTTAGGGCATGTGTGCTTGCTGGAGAGAGAGAGAAAAACACAGAGAGACAGAAACAGTGAGTGGGAAAGTGAGAAATCACCCCCCCTGGGGGATGGCCATACCGCAGTCTCTTCTCCATTGTCCTCCTAGGATCTTGGGCACACATGCCCAGTGTGATTTTCAAGCCCCCACATCTGGGACTCAAACCGTGGTGGGCCATGTGAGACATGTGGGAGTCCCCACTACATCATCTGCTGACCACAAATAAACTAACTCTTTTTTTAAAAAAAAATCACCTCAAGTGACCTTCCCTAGCTCTATGTGTTTCCCAAGGCTGCCAAAACAAATGGCTACACTTGGGTGGCTTAAATAATAGAAAATAATTCTCACAGTTTTAGAGGCCTGAAGCCTGAATCTAGGTGTCTGTGGGGCCGCTTCCCCAATGAAGATTTAGGGGAACTTCTATCCTGGCCTCTTCCAGCTTCAAGTGGCTGTAGGTGTTCCTTGACTGTGGTAGCATTACTTCAGTCTCTGCCTCTGCCTTCACAAAGCTTTCCTCTTGTCTGTGTCTTCTCCATTTCCGTGTTATGACACTTGTACTTGGCTTTAGAGCTCAGGCTACTCTAGGATGATCTCATCTTGAAATCTTTGCATACATTATGTCTGCAGTTTTGTTCCAAATAAAGTCACATTCTGATGTCAGTGAACATACACGGGGTCTTCAAAATGTTCATGGGAAATGTGTATTATGAAAAAACTATGCATAGATTTCAAAATTTTAGCACCAAAATTAACTCATACTTTCATTCCATTTTTTTTATTTAGATTTTTTTGTGCTCGTCAGATGGAGAGAGAGAGAGAGAGGAAGAGAGGGAAAGTGAGAAATCATCCCCTAAGGGGGATGGGCCATGCTGCAGTCCCTTCTACTCAATTACACACACACATGCTGGCATGTTTTTTCAAACCACTGGGTTCTGGACTCCAACTGGGGAATTGGCCATGTGGGTTCCAGTGACTTAACCACTATGGCACCTACTGGACCTTTTAATCCCATTTTTTTAAAGAGGTTTATTTTGCTATAGGGCGCGTGCACTCGCCAGACAGACAGAGAGAGTCAGAGAGACAGAAAGCAAGAAATCACCCCCCAGGGGGGATGGTCACGCCGCAATCCCTTCTCCTCCATTCTCCTCTCGGGATCTTGGGCACGCACGCACACGCACCCAGTGTGAGTTTTAAGCCACTGGGTCCAGGACACGAACCGCGGTCGACTACGTGGGAGTCCAGCGACATAACCATCACGCTGACTGCTGGTCCCCCTTTTAATCCCATTTTTAAATGAACTTTCTGAAAAGTCCCCTCATATCTTTTGGGGAGCCACCATTGAATTTAGTACATTTGCCTTTAACTCTAAGTCAACCATCTAGTTACTTTTTAGCACATCACCCTGCTTGGTTCATTATCTAAAAGTAATTTATTTTTCTTTTTTCTTTCTTTTTTTTTTTTTTGAGAGATTTTCACTATAGGGTGCTTGCACTCGCCAGAGAGACAGAGAGAGACAGAGAGACAGAAAGTGAGAAATCACCCCCCAGGGGGATGGTCACGCCGCAATCCCCTCTCCTCCATTCTCCTCTTGGGATCTTGGGCACGCATGCACATGCACCCGGTGTGAGTTTTAAGCCACCGGGTCCGGGACATGAACCGCAGTTGACTATGTAGGAGTCCAGCGACATAGCCATTACGCTAACTGCTGGTTTCCAGTAATTTATTTTTCTTATTGATTGTCTTTCTTCTCTAGACTATCCTTAGTACCCAGCATAGTGCCTGGCACATGGCAGACTCTGGGTAAATATTTGTTAACAGATGAATAAGGGAATGAAAAAAAAATTGAGATCTAAAGCATGAATGGAATTGGTGACACAAAGAAGGATGGGGAACATGGAAGCATATTTCCAGGCAGAATGAGCGAAGGCAAATGAGGGATAAAGAGGCTGGCTGGAATGTACAATTTCCTTGGGAAGGCTGTGTAGGATGATCAGAGTATTTGAGCTTGGGATGCCATGTGGAGGAGTCTCTCTGAGGCACTCTTGTAGGTGTCCCAAAGGCTCTGCCCTGTATACATATTGGAGTGATCCTCTCTGGACACACTCCTCACCTGGATCCTCATCTTTTCCGTAGCTCCTTAGCAGACTATTGCCTATCCATTGGGGCTGGAAGTTGAGGAATTTCTCTGGTGCAAGCCTTGGAAGTGTTGGTCTCTTGTGGCTTCCTTGTTGTTCCCCCACAGATGCTATTTCAAAACGTGAGTGGTTTCCTCGAGTGCATATTCTCTGTATGGCCTCTCCCATCATTCTCAGTCCATGATCTCATACCCAAATAGAAAATAGAGGCCAGCAAGAGAGAATTTCTTTTTCTTTTCTTTGTAAATTTGCTATAGGGTACATGCACTCACCAGAGAGAAAGAGAAAGGAAAAGTGAGAAAGCACCCCCTAGTGGGAATGACTATGCCACAATACCTTATCTTCCATTCTCCTCTTAGGATTTTGGGTATGCACACACACATGCCTGGCATGTTTTTCAAGCCGCCAGATCTGGGACTCAAACGATGCAGTTGGCCATGTGGGGTCTAGCTGTCTTAATCACCACACCACCTGGCTGGCCCAAGAATTTCTTATCCAGAGTTGTGAGGCAACTCGAGTTAGCCAGGTAAGGGTTGTGTAAAATTCTGTTATTATTGGGACTTAGAGTTTGACAAATGCCAAATGCCAAGCTGAAGCTGGAATCATAGGCAGAGGTCAGCTCATGTAGGCACTTATAAAAAATGTTCACCCTTCTTACCAAAAGTAAATCAGTCATATGCAAAGTTGGGCAGATGTGGCACTTGTCTTCTGGCAATTTATCTGAGATTTGTCACCTGGGAAATTTTCAGTTGTGAGGCTAAGACCAACCTTGATGAATAGTACTCTTTCCTGTTTTTATTTGACCAAAAGATATGTGAGAATCAATAGTGCAATTTAATGATTTTTATTGCATACCTGGTAAGAACCAGGTGCTTTCCCAACATGCTACCTTAAATCAGCATAAATTGACTTTTAAGTCTCGTGCTTGATTTTTAAGAAAATTATGAGAACTTTTTATTCTAGTTTATAATATTTCTGAGATTGTTTCTATTCACAAATAGTTTTGTCCCCTGTTTTTTTCCTTTTGAGTAAAATAGATGCTCTAGGGAGATCCATATGTATTTTGTAGCGTCTTGTATCCAAAGTTCATTTCCTCCAATTCTAGAAGCACTTTCTAGCCCTATAAAAACATCTCTCTTGCACAGATGAGCCATTCAGAGTCTAGGGATATCCTGAAACTAAGTCATTGTCATAGACCTACTATGTGCAGAACCAAAACTTGAACTCAGCTCTCCTATGGGTTATTTCCTTTATTAAATTTAATTTTATTTATTATCATAATCTTTTTTGTATTACATTGAATCATATATATCTTTTCAGTGCATTACATTTCTTTTTCTCTGCATCCCACTAATGTTATGCCTCTCTATTTGTTTTCTTGCTATCCTTCTCTGTACTCTTCCCTTCTACTGCCCTGTTCCACACTGTCTTCAGCATCCATAACTATTTTCACTGCTTTTATGCTCTCCAATATTTTGATTTCTACCATAAAGTGCGGATAGTCGGTATATATTAATGGATACATACAGTATCTTTCTTTCATATCCTGGCTTGCTTCACTCAGCAATAGATACTCCATATTCAACCACTTTCTATCAAATGCCAGGGTCTTGTTGGTTTTTGTTTTATGGCTGAACAGTATTCCATAGAGTATATGTGCCACACTTTTTCCATCCATACATCTGTTTGGGGATATTTGGGTTGGTTTGATGTCTTAACAATCGTGAATAATGCTGCAATAAACATTGATGTGCAAGCACTTTTCCAACTGAGCATTCTCCTGTCCTTAGGGTAGGTAACCAGAAGTGGGATTGCTAGATCAAATGGTAGTTCTATTTGTAGATCTTTGAGAAACCTCCATATTGTTTTCCACAGTGGCTGAACCAGTTCATATTCCCACCAACAGTGTAGGAGAGTTCCTTTTCACCACATTCCCACCAACACTTACCACTTTTTGTATTTTTAATCTTCGCCATTCTGACAGGGGTTAGGTGGTATCTCATTGTGGTTTTAAATTGCATCTCCCTTATGATGAGGGATGTTGAACATTTACTCATCTGCTTTTAGTCTGTTCATATGTCTTCCTTAGAGAGATTTTTGTTCAAGTCATTTTTCCATCTTTTAATTGGGTTAATCATTTTTTTGGGGGGTAAGCAGCTTGAGTTCCCTGTGTTTCCTGGCTATCAGTTCTTTGTCTGAGGCATATTTTACAAAAATATTCTCCCATTTTTTCTTTTCTTTTTGAGAGGTTTTTGCTATGGGGTGTGTGCGCTTGTCAGAAAGGCAGAGAGAGACTGAGAGACAGAAAGCGAGAAATCATCCTTCAGGGGGAATGACCATGCTGCAATCCTGTGCCCAGCGTGAGTTTAACCCACCAGGTCTGGGACTTGAACCGTGGTCGACTATATGAGAGTCCAGCGACATAGCCATTACGCCAAATACTGGTCTCCAGGCAGTTGGTTTTATTTATTTATTTATTTTTGGGAGAGGTTTTTGCTATAGGGCGCGTGCGCTCACCAGAAAGAGAGAGAGACAGAGAGACAGAAAGCGAGAAATCATCCTTCAGGGGGAATGACCATGCTGCAATCCTGTGCCCAGCGTGAGTTTAACCCACCAGGTCTGGGACTTGAACCGTGGTCGACTATATGAGAGTCCAGCGACATAGCCATTACGCCAAATACTGGTCTCCAGGCAGTTGGTTTTATTTATTTATTTATTTTTTCCCAGGCAGTTGGTTTTAAATAGCCCCTGTGTTTGAACCCTTCCCCAACCTAAAGCAGTACTGAGTCATTGCTATTTATTATTCATTTTTCACTCTTCTTTTTCCTCCCCTCTTTAGCATGTGTCTTAGCACTTCATAGCCTCTTGATGGTTCCTTGGTGACCCAGAAGACACCAGATGAAAGTAAAGAACTGCTCAACAACTCCAACGTGGCAGCTGCAATGCCACTGGGCAAGGAAGAAGATACGTTTACATCGATGCTTTTTTTGTATGTGCCAAATTCAGCTGCCACCCAGGCGGGCTATCTGAGGGGCTCTTTTGAGTACTGAAGAAAAGTGGTAGTGGGCAACCCCAGGTATGGAGGAGAGAAGTGGGCCTTTTCAGCCTTTCACAGTTTTGGTTTTGTTTTGGCTAGACCTGTGTTTCCCCTTTCAGGACAGCTGGGTTACTTGAGAAAACACTTAGTTTTGACTGTCGAGGGCTTGCCATTTCGGGATCTAAATAGATTTAAATAGAATCTAACAGGGGCAGTTGCATTTCTTCACTTTCTAGAGCTATATTTTTCTCTTGCGAGTTCAAAAAAAAATTTAAAATAAAGCACACGAAAAAGCCCTAACTTCATTATGCTTCGGTCACAGCAGGGAATTTATAGCAAGAGCCCAGCTGTTTGCAGCTCATGCCAGAATTTTTTGATCCTAACGTAACTGAGCTCACATTTTTGAATCAGAAAATAATATTCAGAGGAGGAGACTTCAGAGTTTTCAGGTTTCCAGGCCAAGCAATGGGTTCCTGGATCTATTTTGGGCTGTTCTTCCCTCATACCTTTTCCTCTTCACCCTCAGAACTCTTTGCTCCTTTCTTGGAACTAGGCCTATGGCCGTGCAAGTCTCTTTCTGTGCACACACTGTTCTATCTTTATGAAAGCAAAAAAACACACAAAAAACCCCAAACCTGCAATTTTATTTAACTCTTGCCTTCACTACTTAAAACTCTTTTCTATTAATTGTGCTTCATACATTCAATAATAATACATTCAAATAGTAGTACTAGGTGTAACCGTCCCTTCTTTGGCATGGGACTCACATTGTGCTAAGGGCTTTCTGTGCATTCTCCCTCTTTATCTTCCCAATAACCCTCCGAGGAAAGTAGTTATTGCTCCCATTTTACAGATAGGGTGGAAAGGTGTGTTAACATCACAGTCACACACTGGTGGAAATGGACTTTAGGTCTAGGTTGCCTGGTTCCAGGGCTAGTAGTTTTAAGGCCACTTAAAACTGCCTGCTAAGTGCTAGGTTCAGTGGGGGGTCCTTAGGGCAAAAATACGTAATTGTGGCCCCCACAATGGCAGAGCTGGAGTTGGAGGAAACAGTACGTATAGTGATTTGAAGAGTCAGCACTTCAAAAATGTCACTCTTTTGGAGTTCTTGTGAGGGTCAAATGAATGACATGTCAAAGCATTTGGTTCAAGATGCAGTGGTATATGCGTGCTAGTTATTTTTTTTTATAACGTTCTAAAAAGCTTATTTATTTATTACTTCTGAGAGAGAAAGAGGACCCCTAACAGGGTCTTAACTCTACGATCCATCCCCAACTTCAGCCTGCTCTGAATCATGGGCAAGTGTTTGCCAGTTATACCAAGGGAGATCTTCAGGCTTGAACTAGGAACCTTCCCATGTGGGTCCTCCTTGTAGAGCTTCATGTTGTACTGCTGCACCACTGTCTGGGCCCTAGTTATTGATATTATACCAGCAACAGCCCATTCCTAAGGCAGTTATCTATGTGCCTGGAAGGGCAGGCATGTGAATGTAGAGGAAGGTGGCATGGTGAAAACTGTTAAAATCACAGACTTACAGAATCTGTTGTTGAATGTGAAATTTCTTCTGCCACATCCTGGCTAGACCAGCATTTCACACTTTCAGTTTGGCTGGGAAAATAATAACGATCATAACAAGCACCTATATAGCTCTTATTATGTAACAGACACTGTTCTAAGGGCTTTACAAATATAAACTCATTTGATTTTATTTGAAGGATTGTGTGTTAGCAGTGCAATCCTAGATTCCTCACTCGGTGCTTCCTTCTCCATCCGTGACTAAGTCCTGTCGACTCTACTTCATAAATGTCTTCTATATCCATCCCTTTTTCTCCTCCTACACTGTCTTTGCTACTGTTTTAGTTCAGTGCTACATCATCTCTCACCTGCAGGATTGTAGCTGCAGCCTTCTTGGGCTTTGCAGGTATGACTCTGAACATTTTCACCTTCCCAAGACAAGCGAGGGCTTCTTTGTGTTGTTGCTGTTCTTGCTGTTTTGGTTTTCAGTGTCAGTCTTATTCTATTGCAATTGATAGAGCCATTTCTCATTCCTTTAAGCTCTAGTGCAGTTTAATCTTTAAGATTTGGCTCTTTGCTGTTACTGACCGCATGGAAGGTATTCATTAGGGTCTAGCAGGAAAGAATGTAGGTCGGGACTCCTAGTGTGCCATGAATTATTTTCCCTGAGAATACTCAGCAGTGATTCTGGTGTCCCAGTACCTTTTCAATGTCCTCTCTCTCCTAATGAGGCCCAGGGCTTCATTCAGCCTCCAACCAGAGGCGGCCAGGATAGTTGGAGTCTCTGTCCCCTTGTTAGCTCATCCCAGTTGCAAAGGGGAGAGAGGACATGAGGAAATGATGAGTGATTTGGATGAAGCTCAACTTTTTCTCCAGGAGAGCCCATTGAGTAATGAATGAGGGCCTGAAAATTCTGGAACTTGAAACTCAATACCACTGTCAGTTCCCTTCAAATCACAGTCATTTCCAGGTAATGGTTCAGTCTAGGACTGGTTCCCTAAACCATCTAAATAGAGAAGGGGAAAGCCATCTCCAACACCCAGAGTGCAATTTTACCGAGAAGATTTATTTTTACGTTGATTCAGAGCATAAATACTCCGAATATCCTCCACCCTGTTAGCCTTTTATTTTATTTTATTTTTTGCAGAGCCATAGTTAATGGGCTAAGTTTCTGGCTTGCCACTTTATCAAGTTGATAGAACTGTTTAATGAAACCCACCGAGATTGGACAATTTAGTCTAACGGTCAGTGGCAACCCTTGATGTAAGTAATTTCCAGCAATACTGTATGCATCAAATGTCCAACCTGCCAGTGGTTATCAATATCCATTATGCTTTTGGTTGGCTCGAACCATTAATAACCTGTCAGATTAAGCAATTAGGCTGTCTCTACTTGCCAGGGGAAATTGTTTTCCCCTAACTGATGATATTGGTTTTGTGGTTGTGCAGATAAGTACTTGGTCAAAATGTTTGGTGCATTCCTAGCTGGAGAGTGAGTCTTTTTGATAGATAAGGAGCAAGAACTGAAATTCAATGGGCTGAGAGGAACCTGCAGACAACCTCGGAGAAAAAGCATCTCAGCCATTTCAGTGCACTTTATAAAAGTAGCTTAATTATCACTGGTGCTCTCTAGTGAGGGACTTCATTTGATGTGTCACCCAGGTGGGACCACATATCTCCACGGAGCCCCAGCTAAGCTTGAGCATTCAAGTTTCAGTTTGAAATGTGAACTGTCTCGGAGTCTTTAGAAAGCACATCAGGGACACTCCTGGGGCTTTGCCATTTTGCACGCTTTCAAAAGCAAGATGAAGAAGGGAAGAGTGAGGGGAAAAGTTCAATGGAAACCCATTATTAACCTTCTTCTATGCCGTTTGTTTCTAATCTCGCCAGATATTTTTTTGGTTTTGTGATTTTCTATTTCCATTTTCACATAACGGCACTGGAGCACATGTCGTATTTTCATGTCTTGGCACATCCTAGTTACCTCACCTGCTGCGCCCTTCGTTCTTCCTTTACCAGTTTACATACAACCATCTAGCTGGAGGTCTGGCTTGCAAATGACTTCCAAGGAGACTTCCAGAGTCTACCTGTTCTGATCAAACAATTACTCAAAGATTTTTTTTTTTATTTCTCTGTCAATATTTCACATTTACCAATACATTGCTGATAGACTGTTTCAAAAATTTGCTTTTTACGTCTTTACTTTCCCCTATTAATTACAAGGCAGTGTTAGTGCAACCAAGAAAACACTTGAACAAAAAGGGAAATCCAAAATCACCTGTAATCCTGCTATCCAAAGATAACCATTTTTGGGTATGTCATTCATTCATTCATTCAGCAAAGATTTTTAAAAAAATTGCTATAGGGTGTGTGCACTCTTCTGAGAGATAGATAGAGAGAGAGAGAGAGAGCGAGAGAGAGAGAGAGAGAGAGAGAACTGGAAAAGCACCTTCCAGGACCCTTCTCTTCCATTCACCTCTTGGGATTTTGAGCACGCACAGTTGCCTGGCATGTTTTTCAAGACACTGGGTCCGGGACTCAAACCTGTAGTCAGTCATGTGGGATCTAGCCACCTTATCCACCACACCACCTGGCTGACCCAGCAAGGATTTATTGGGAAAGGAACTATTGGTCTTCTTGTTGGCTGGCTTTGCAGATACAGTAGTAAACAGAATAGTCACTGTGCTTGTTTCCATGGAGCTCAGAGTCTGAGGAGTTTTTCCATGATCACGAATATGCAGTGACAAATGCACAGTGACAAATTGTGTTAAACACTATGAAGAAAAGGCACGCTGTGCCATGAGAGTGTATGAAAGGGGGGGCTTATCCTGGCCTAGACTTTAAGGAAGAAGGAAGATTTTCCCCAGGAAGTGGCATTTGAGTTGAAATATGAAAGATAAGTGGGGAAAGAAGAATGAGGGGGCAAGATCCTTTCAAGCATTGGGAAAGCAAAAGTCCAGTGCTTGGAGAGAAGTTGGGGTATTCCAGGACAGGAATGGGCAAATTATAGCCTGCTGGAGCATTCCTAGTTTTTGTAAATTAAGTTTTACCTGAACACAGCTATACCCATTCATTCAATATTATATTTTTGCTTTTGTGTTACAATTGCAGAGTTGAATAGTTCCAGTACAGATTGTATGGTCCCTTTGTAAGACCTAGAATATTTAATGTCTACCCCTTTAGAGAAAAAGTTTGCTGACCCCTTTTCTGGTGTCTGAGATAAGGGTAAAGTGACAGGAAAAGAGGAATGTGGGGGATGATGAGGTAGGGACCAAAGAGACCATGAAGGTTAAGAGTTTTAAAAGGTATTGCAAGGACAGAAAAGAACTGAATGGGGAACCAGCAATTAGCGTAATGGCTATGTCGCTGGACTCCCACATAGTCGACCGCGGTTCACGTCCCGGACCCGGTGGCTTAAAACTCACGCTGGGCGCGTGTGCGTACGTGCCCAAGATCCCGAGAGGAGAATGGAGGAGAAGGGATTGTGGCGTGACCACCCCGCTGGGGGGCTGATTTGTCGCTTTCTGTCTTTAATGTCTCTCTCTGTCTGTTTGGCGAGCGCACGCGCCCTATAGCGAAAATCTCTCCAAGAAAAAAAAAAAGAAAGAAAAGAAAAGAATTGAATGATTCTAAAGAAGGTCCTGAAAATGGCAGTTTTTCTATTACACACTTTTTAAAAATTTAATTAAAAAAATTTCTCTTACGCACTTAAAACTTTTTTAAATATGAATTTAAAAAATTTACATTTAATCACTATACACCTTTATACTGTAACGCATGGTTTTTCCTAGCATGAATACAGTGCATAATAGTCAAGTCAAAGACATTACCATATACATTATTGTCAACAGAGAGCTTTCATCTTTCTTCTTTCTTTTTAGAGAGATTTTTGCTATAGGGCACATGTGCTCACTGGAGAGACAGAGACAGAGAGACAGAAAGTGAGAAATCACCACCAAGGGGGATGGTCACGCCACAATACCTTCTCCTCCATTCTCCTCTTGGGATCTTGGGCGCATACGCACACACACACAGTGTGAGTTTTAAGCCACTGGGTCTGGAACTTGAACCCCAGTTGACTACGTGGGAATCCAGTGACGTAACCATTACAATGTCTGCTGGTCCCAGCTTTTCATTTTTGTGTCTATTCAATGTTTTGTTTGTTTGTTTTTCCCCCAATCCCTTCCCTCCCACCCTCTATTACCCATTGCCTATTACCTACCCCCGCTATACTGTCTCTATTATCTATTATCTACAATTGGCCTCCTTGCTATTATGCCTTCCGATATTTCAATTTCTGTTATAGAGCACAGACATTCAGTATATGTTGAGTGGGGTCATACAATTCCTATCTTTCAATAGTCTCGCTTGCTTTGCTTAGCATTAAATCTTCCATATTTGTCTACTTTATATAAGATGTCAGGGTCTCATAGTTTTCTGTGACTGAGTAGTATTACATAGAGTACACATGCCATATTTCTTCTATCCACTCTTCTGTTCTTGGACATTTGGACTGATTCTATGTCCTAGAAATTGTAAATAATGCTTCAATAAACATGGATATGCAAGTGTTTTTTTTGACTGTTTTCCTATCCTTTGGGTATATACCTAAGAATGTAATTACTGGGTTGTATGGTAGTTCTATTTGTAGGTTTCTGAGGAACCTTCATATTGTTCTCCACAGTGGTTGTACTAATTTACATTCCTACCAACAGTGTAGGAGAGAGTTCCTTTTTCACCACAGCCTCACCAGCACTTATTATTCTTTATTTTTAAAAATCTTATTCATTCTGACTGGGGTTAAGTGGTATCTCTCATTGTGGTTTTGATTTGCATTTCCCTTATAAGTTATGTTGAGCATTTTTCATATGCTTTTTGAACATTCATTTGTCTTCCTTGGAGAGTTGTGTGTTCAGCTCATTTGCCCATCTTTTTATTGAATTGATTATTTGTATGTGTGTGTGTGTGTGTGGATAAGCTGCTTGAGTTCTCTCTATATTTTGGTTATCAGTCCCTTATCTGAAGTATATGTTGAAATTATATTCTCCCACTATGATGGTTGTCTCCTCACCCTAGTTATTGTTTCTTTTGGGTTTTAATTTGACAGTTCATCTTCATGTATACATATTCCCATTCTTCAACCATATAATCTTTAATGGTGTGTCTGCTTTTTCATCATATGGCTGTGTTGTAGATTAGAAAGTTACCCATTTTTTTTGAAATGATGTGTACTCAGCAGTGAACATCTTTGTACATCTTGTTGCTAATTCTCTCACGATAATTTCTTAGAAGTGGAATTGTTGGGTCAGTGGATATATCCATTTTAAAAGCTTTTGCTTTTCTTATATTCCCAGTCCTCCAGAAATGATGTTTATGACCACCAGAAACATTTGAGTATACCTGGTTTCCAATACTCTCACCAAACATTTTGCTAATTTTATACAGAAAAAAATATATTTTATTCTTGCTTTAATTTTCACTATCTGTGATTATTGGGGAGGGTAACATTGTTTTCCCATATGCATTTCTTCTTTTGTGAAATGCTTATTTCTATCTTTTGTGTATTTTTTTTGATTGAGCTGTTTATCTTTTTTATTTATTTTTATGAGCTCATTATATATTGAGGATATTCAGCCTTTGACATCTATATTGTGAATATTTGAATATTTTCCCAAGCCTGTCTTTTCATTTTGCATTTATTCATGGTATTTTTTGTTAGACTTTTTATAAGTATTTATTTAGTTAATATATCAATTTTTTTCCTTTGGGTTTTCTGCCTTTGGGGTTATTCTTGGCAAGACTTCCACAACATTGAGGTTATATAACAATTCTACTAGTTTTAAACTAGTTTTTCCTCATATTTTAATCTTTAATCCATCTGGTATTTATTTTGGTAAGTGGCACGAGATAGAGATCTGACAGATTTTTTCCAGAGAGGAAACTCTTTTTAGTGTAGAGGAAGAAATACTTTTTAAATACTATATTTGAAATAAGAATTGTTCTTTGGGTGAGGTGTTGGCATTTGGAACATTTCGAACAGACTATAGACTATAGATATATATAGAGATATAGATTTTAAATTTGTTATAGGGCACATGTAATCACTGGAGAGAGAGAGAGAGAACCGCATCCCCCACGGGGGACGACCATGCCACAATCCATTCACCTCCATTCTCCTCTTGTGGTTTTGGGCATGTATGAACACATGCCTGACCATGTGAGATGTAGCCATCTTAACTACCATGCCATTGGCTGGCCCAATACATATGTTTTTTTAAAAAATCAATCCCCAACCTCAAACTTGATATTCCAAACCGCTTTATCTCAAAGTACTACCCCAAAGCCTCAAGCCTCATTATTACATCAAGAAGGATTCTTTAAGATGACTTTATGGGGAATAGTAGGTGGCATGGTAGTTAAGGCACTGGATTCTCACATGACTGACTATAGCCTGAGTCTCATACCCAGAGATTTAAAAATCACACCAAGTGTAAAACTTAAAGCCAGGAAACAGGTTAGGACTCTGTTCAAATAGTACGTTTGTGAACCTATCGACAGCTCAAGATAGGACAAAAATCCTTAAAACCGGACAACAAAGCCTAGAAGAAAATCAGCAATGTTTTCCTCAAAAGTCATAAAATGCTATTTCACCAGTTCAATTTCATGTACTTTATCTTCTGTTGTGGTTTGATCTTTCTGATTAAATTCTGGAATATGATATTCAGCTCCAGACTTGTCCTTATGATTAAGTTGTCCATTTTCTTAGTTTTTGAACTCTCATTTCTCTGTGTCTGTATGTAATTTTCCTGATGTAGCACTCCCTTGAGAACTTATTTTGTATGCTGTGATGATGCTTAGGGAATGAATGTAAATTAGTTAATTAAAAAAATGTTTCAGGAAAAAAACCCTAAAACTGTTTTTCTTGAAATTTAAAAAAATGCACTAAAAACACCTATTTGATGACTGCAGTAAGCTATATAACCCCAGCTAGGTGCTACTTTATAGTATGCTCATTCTACTCACTGAGGTTTATGCTTAAAGTCAGACTTGTGTTCATGGGCATGTATATATCAGCTGTGCTTGCTATTCAAAATATTTAGATTAATTAAGATCTTTAGTGAATCAATAAAATGTGTGTGGGGGAAGTCATAGAAAGCAACCATGGATACCAGAGATAGTGTGGGAGGAGGGTGGGAGATGGCAGAAGGTGAGAGATAGGGAATCAAGGATGGGAAAAAAGCAAAATATACAGGAAACAAGAAATGGAAAATTATTTGTTGAGGATAACGTGTATGTTGATGTGCTTGATTGAGCCAATATACAGTGTATTCTGGATGGAAAATTTCTTTTTGTATGCTATAATGATGTACAGTGAATGAATGTAAATAAATACATTTAAATAAAATAAATAAAAATCACACCAGGCATGTGTTTGTGTGTGTGTGTGTGTGTGTGTGTGCGTGCGTGCCCAAAATTCCAAGAGGAGAATGGAGAAGGGATTGTGAAGTGACAATCACCCTGAGTGGGGTGGTGGTGATTTCTCACTTCAGTCTCTCTCTTTCTGTGTCTGGCAAGTGCATTTGCCATAACAAAAACTTTAAAAAAAGAATGACTTTTTGTGTGTGTATGGGAAGTGTTCATGTCATCTTTTGCTCTTATATCTTGTATTCTTATGAGGCTTAAATTTCCAAAATGAACTATATTTGTTGTTTTGAATATGTTTTCCTCATTTCTCTTTATACTTTGTCTTATAAATGTAGTGTATTCATTATTTTATTTATTTCACAAACATTTATAATATTTATTATGTATTAGGTACTGTTCTAAGTGCTTTAAAAGTATTAATTAATGAATCTACTTCTCATAACAGCCCATCATTATAGGTGAAGCTATCTTTCTTATTGTACAGATGAGGAAACTGAGGAACACTGTGTTGCAGTGGTCAGTTTGAGGTCACGCAGGTAGCAAGTCATGACCATTTTCTGTTTCTTTAAATGACAGAGTGAGAAATAATTTATTTTTATTTGTTTCTGTGGGGCAGAAACAAATATCACCATAGGAAGAAACTCAAGTCTGAATTTCTAACCATTGTTATTCCTTCTCAAAACATGAAATATGTGGTTTAGAAGCTATTGCCTGCACATAAACCTTTTTGTTATATTTTTTATTTCTAATTATCCTATCAGTGTCCATGCCCAGTATTGCCTTGTATATATCCTTTTTGGGTAAACCATCTAGAATTTATTTAGTTATATACAGGTATAAATTACACTAAAAAGATGGGCTCAAAGCATTTCACTTGAATTAATCTAATTTTTTTTGGTATATTTAATCAGTGTACATCTTTACATTTATGCTGGTTCCCACCGCATAAATCTCTTTTTTAAAAAAATCTGGAGGGAACCAGCAGTTAGCATAATGGCTATGTTGCTGGACTCCCACGTAGTCGACCGCAGTTCTCGTCCTGGACCCAGTGGCTTAAAACTCACGCCGGGCGCGTGTGTGTGCGTGCCCAAAATCCCGAGAGGAGAATGGAGGAGAAGGGATTGCGGTGTGGCCATCCCCCCTGGAGGGTGATTTCTCGCTTTCTGTCTCTCTGTCTCTCTCTGTCTGTCTGGTGAGCGCACACGTCCTATAGCGAAAAACCTCTCCAAAAATAAAAGGGGGTGTGGACAAAATTTCTGGGGCTGACAGCGTTAACTCTAAATAGTGTTTTGGAACAGAGATGATTGTAAAAATGGTGTTTGTACCAAGCACTGAACATGAGCCTGGCCTGTTTTAGGAGCTGTACACATATACAACAGTCCTATAAAGTGAGAATGTTGTTCTTATTTTACATGTGAAGAAACAAAGCTAAGAGAGGTGATAATTCATGTTGCAAGCCCATGGCTAGTAAGTGGAAATGGGCAATAATGAATTAGATTCTTGATTTATTATAGGATCTGTCCCTCTTTTTAACTAATATTGTCCAGGGGTCCTGGTACAATGGTTCCACTTGGCAAAGGAAGAGAGAAACCTATCTGAACATCCAAGAGAAAACTCTGCAGAGAATATGTGTGAACCTAGGTGTGATTGTGTCTCCATGAAGTGTGTTTTTATTTCTCTTCCACCAGAATGCGACTTTGAAGAAAATCACCTCTGTGGCTTTGTGAACCACTGGAATCCCAACGTGAACTGGTTTGTTGGAGGAGGAAATATTCGGAACTCCCACTCTATTCTCCCATTAGATCACACCTTGAAGAGTGAACTGGGTGAGCTGGGGACAAATGGAGTCCTTTTCACAGCATGAATTTTTCTGTCATCCCTTCCCATTTCCTGCACTGACCTAACTGTGGCTTCTGTCAACAGAGAAGGAGGAGGGAGGGGAAGAAGGGATGAGGAGACCTAGTGGAAGAGTAAGAAAGAATATGCAGTGAGATAGAGGGTGTAAACTGAAGGTGTAAGCTCTGTAACTAAGGAGAAGGCCACCTAGTTAAAGGTTTATCTTCACATATGACCTGAAAATGCTATTTTTACATTTCCATTTTATGCTTTTTTCTTACCTATTTGTTATTTAGTATTTCTCATTTATTTTTTAAAATAATTATTTTATTTAACTTTATTGATTTATTTTAATTTGACCAGAGAGGGACAGAGTGAGAGAATGAGAGCAAGAGCAAGAGAGAGAAGAAAAGTGAGAAAGCAATTCCAGGTCTGGGAATTGAACCATAGTCAGCCATGTGAGAGTCCAGCACCCTTAACCACCACACCAACTGCTGGCCCCAATATTTCTCATTTCTAAAGCTGAAATAATCCCAGGTGACTTTTCACTAAAAATAGATTGAAGGATACAAACAAGTCTTTAAGAACTTCCCAAGTGGCAGTGAGGTAAATTAGTATCGTAGTACAGATCATTAATTCTGAATACAGGTGAAACAGGGCCCACTAGTGACCAAGTAGGGTGGTCTCTGTGAGGTAAATGGGGAGGTAAGATTTAGTTGTCAGTGAGAAGTCAGCTTTGAGGAAAAAAACCTCCACAGAAACAAGACAAGGGCTTCCATAACTGTGTGCTAACATTGCTAGATTCTGGTAGGCTTTGTAAAAGTCTAAGTTTTGGTATATTTAATCAGTGTACATCTTTACATTTATGCTGGTTCCCACCGCATAAATCTCTTTTTTAAAAAAATCTGGAGGGAACCAGCAGTTAGCATAATGGCTATGTTGCTGGACTCCCACGTAGTCGACCGCAGTTCTCGTCCTGGACCCAGTGGCTTAAAACTCACGCCGGGCGCGTGTGTGTGCGTGCCCAAAATCCCGAGAGGAGAATGGAGGAGAAGGGATTGCGGTGTGGCCATCCCCCCTGGAGGGTGATTTCTCGGTTTCTGTCTCTCTGTCTCTCTCTGTCTGTCTGGTGAGCGCACACGTCCTATAGCGAAAAACCTCTCCCCCCCCCAAAAAAAAAATGGAAACAACTAAATAGTCAGCAAGAAGTGAGTGGCTGAACAAAACTGTGGCATGCCAGTGAAATGGAATGTCTCATAGCCATTAAAAATCATGAATATGAGGACTATACTGATACAGGAATAGTCAGCAAGAAGTGAGTGGCTGAACAAAACTGTGGCATGCCAGTGAAATGGAATGTCTCATAGCCATTAAAAATCATGAATATGAGGACTATACTGATACAGGGAAATTTGTATTTTAAGTAATATTAAATGAAAAAGGCAGAATATAGGGCCAGCCCCATAGGCTACTGACTAAGGGATATGGATCCCACATGGCCAACTACAGTTAAAATCTTGGCTCAAGTGGCTTGAAAAACATGATGGACCTGTGTGCGTGCATGGTCAAAATCCCAAAAGGAGAAAGAAATGGAAGAGAAAGGATTACAGGGTGACCCTATTGGGGGGTGTTTCCTCCCCCTCTCTCCCTCTCTGTTTCTCTCTGGGGAGCCCATGTACTCTCTAACAATTCAAAGAAAAGGCAGAATATAAATAATAGGTACATAATTATAAATATGTGACAATGTATGGATTTAAAAAACAAAACAAAATCCAAAACACTTTCCAGACAAGCATAAAAGGAGTCAGCTTCTTGACAGTGACTGTTGTTACTTTGGGCCTACAAAGAAGTCTGAAGGTTATTTCAGGATGGGCCAGAAGGAGAGCTGCTTTCTGAAATTTTCCCATGGGGGCTTGAAAAACCCTTCTGTTTTGAGAAAGTTCATATTGAGCTTTCATTTGGAAAGGATCTAGTTCAGCATCCTTGCTGTTGCCAGCTGGGAATGAAGAGGCCAAGTTAGTGAGTGGCTTGGCAAGAATGCTGGGGGAACTAGCAAGGGCAGCACAAGTGACTCTGAGGGGAGGTGGGTAGTGAGAAGTGAAGTTCAAACCCAGGCATGATGGATTTCATCTTGTTGGGGCAGGTGCAGGGAGTGTCACTTTGTTCTTACTATAGAAGTGCAGATACAACAAAACCTCTGCTGCGTATCATGTAAATTCAGGGGATCTCCTAGGCTAAGCAAGGAGAGAGAGAGAGAGAACCAGGGCCTGCCCTATAGGATGTGGTGCTGACAGCAAGGCAGGTAGTTAGAACCCATAAAAAGGCTGGACTATAAGGAAAGACTTTCCCCATACCCAGGCACCCAAGCTTTGTAGGGAATGGAAGTACCTTGAGTGCACCTGACAGATGTGGACAGAAAGGAGCCAGAGAAAGGCTTGTCTTCTCTTCTGGAGGTGTTTGGTAGTTGTGGCAGGTGTTTTTTTTTTTTTTTAATTTTTTTTTT
>NW_006206863.1:252601-260018 GCF_000334495.1 Tupaia belangeri chinensis
GGCCCAGGCCACGGAATGCGGAGCAGAGCCCCGGCCGCTCAGGCCCACCGCCGCACAGGCCCAGGCCCGCCGCCGCCTGAGGCAGTTTTAATAAATGTGTTCAAACTATTTGATAGTCCTCCCTTTAAGAGGTGGAACTTGGTCAATCTATGACCTGGTGGCTAAGGGAGCTGGATTCCATATGGCCAACTGAATGGTCCAAGTTCCAGATCCACCAGCTTGGAAAACATGCCAGGAACACACACAAAATTACAGAAGGAGGTAGAGCTGGAGGAGAAGGGTTTGCAGCATGACAATCCTCTGTGGGGAGTGCTTTTTCCCTTTCCCTTTATCTCTGTTTCTCTGGGAAGCACAGGTGCACTCTGGTAAATTTGAAAAAGAAAACAAGCGGAGCCTAACTCTCTCCCCCTTGGAATATGGACTGGTCTTAGTGACTTACTTCTAGTGAAGAGAAGTGATAGAATGTCACTTCCAAGATTAGGTTATGAGAAGACTGTGGCTTCCAAATCCAGCTGCAGTGTCATGTGAGATATCCTATGAAGTAGCCCATATGATGAGGAACTGACGCCTCCTTCCAGGAGCCACAAGTGTGGCCTTCTCCCGCCCTAACACATAACTACAGCCTTGGCTTTTTAATTGCAATTGCCTGAGAGACACTGAGCCAGCACCATCTAGCTAAGCTGCTCATGGATATATTTGTTGTTTAAGCTTCTAAGTGTTTGGATCATTTGTTATGCAGCAGTAGATAATTATTAATATAGTGGTGGCCTGGTGCCTGATTGTATTATGAAAACGTATGGCACTTTGGCCTAGTGTTGGGGAACAGCCAAGATGGGATGGGGCTGTATATAGATAGCTGAGTGCTTATTCCAAACAGCTGGGATGGGGCTGCAATGGGGCAGCCAGTGACAATCATGGATGGCAAGTACTCAATGAGATGTTCTGTGCTTACTGATGAGAATGTCCAGTTTCCTTCTCTGTGTGGGGAAATGGTGCAGAAAGCATCCCAGCCTGTTGTTCTTACAGTACCAGGACTAATAATCCCAAAGTGTGGTGCATGATTTTTAAAGCCAAGTTAGGAACTGTGGTTAGGGCTTATAACTGTCATGGGGATTTCCTCTCACTTCCACACATGCTCCATTGGGCCTTATGACATAATACAATAATTTCCCCCTGAGGGGAAATTAGTGAAGGAGGGATGGCAAAGACAGCAATGCAAATGATAATGAGCTAAAGGTCACTTGAGGACAGCCAAGCCCAGCACTGAGCATGCTTCAAGTTACCTAAGATCTCTTCAAGTTATGTAAAGTCCCTAGGTTCAATATTGGCCATGCTCCAAGTTATGTAAAGTTTCCTGTGCTGCCCCCATCTTGATTAGCAGGAGTTTCATGACCACAAAGAGGTAGTCTGGGGTGTGGCCTTATGGACAGTGCCATGGGCAGTACCAGCAGATTTCTAGATCCTCCCTTTCACACTCATTCTAACTATCTACCTACCCTAACCAAAGGACAAGGGATGTTAGTGTGAGAACCAATTGGTCATAGCTTTGACCAGCTAGAGTGAAGGTGAGAGCAGCCCAGCAAGGGTAGAATGGATTGATCAGGATTCTTTCCACAGGTGCAGCAGCTGATGACGGCACACACCAGGAGAAAGACTGTTTCATTTCTGATTCAAGCTTCTGTGGACAAGCTAGCTCAGCTTGGGCCAGGACATGTTGGGGAACAAAACTTGGTTTTCCTTCTTTTAGTGAACTGAAGAGGGTTGGGGGTGGTCACTAGGTTTGGATTGACAATCCATTTCTACTTCTCTCCCTTTCAAACACTGTTCACTCACTGGACTTAGGAGGAATGATCATCTACAGTGAGGTCTCCATTGGCTGCATTCTTTCTTGCAACCTTAGAATTTATCACATGTAGCAAGGGCAACCTTGGTTCTGCCTGCTGTTGAGGGTCTGATAGTCTTTCCTTGGAAGCTTATATCTGGATGTGGTGAACATCTCTAGAGGGCCTAGCAGCTGGTGCTAAAATACGTGTTCAAGTGTCTGCTAATTCTATTGACTGAATGTTGCATGGCCCTCTCAGCAGAATGACATTTCACAGCTTTCAGCTGCCATAAATCATTGACCTCAAGAGCCTTAGGGTTCAGTACCTAAATCTATCAGGCCAGCCAGGCACTTGAGGCACTTTAAGACTTTGAATAGAAATAGACCCAAAGACATGCTGTCCCCAAAAGCCATTCCATTCTAGAATGATTAAATGTCTGCGCTCCCAGAGGTTTTCTATGATAGTTTAGAAGATTGGTACAAATATACCCAAACATTTTTTTTCTCGTGTGTGTTCAGGCAGTAAAATCCTGATGGAGATGAATTTGTGCCATTTCAACTTTCTGGAGATATCTTTCAGATGCAAACACTTTGTCTTAGCTGAGCTGCCATTTGGGCATTAGATTCCCCAGAAGAGAGATTTGGAGCTCTGGGGTCAGAAGCCCACATTCGAAAATAACTGTACTTTGTGATATAGTTGAGTTTGCCAGCAAGGAGATGCAGAGGAAACTAGGAGAGGTGAGCCAGTTGGCATGTTTAGCTCATCTGGCTCTTGGTTCCATTCCTAGCTAAGCTCCTCAGGGACATTCTCTGCTAGAAAACAACCCTCTATTCCTTCTGGTACAGTTGAACAGTGCAGTCAATCTCTGAAATGAAAATTATTTGGTAAGTTGTCTCTAAGGTTAAAGTTTAATTAGCTATAATGGCTAAGTGGATTTGCAGAGTCAGCTTGCTGGTTCATATGGTGTAGAACAAATGGCTAGTTAATCACCAAGAAATCAATTTTTCTCTATCTCCATGGAATTGTCACTGGGATTATATTGCCATGTGACTAATACATGCCAATGGAACATGAGCAGAAGTGATTTGTGTCACATTTAGAAGCATGTGTTCATTTTATATTTTCCTTTTCTAGTACATGATGCAGACAACCATAGTGACCGTGGAATTAAATATACTGAAGATGGAAGAGCTGCAAGATCTAAGGAGCCTGAGTCCCTATATTTCTATATGAAAAGTTATCTGCTGACCAGGGGCACCTACACTGGTCTGTTAGGTGGACAAAGTACATTTCTATTGTGGTGAGACAGTAGGCTTATTTGTTACAGCAGCTAACATTATCCTAATAAAAATAACATTGAATTTTGAAATTATTTGGGGTAAAATATGTTTTGTAGTTGTGATTAGTGCTTGGATAGACAGAATTTTTGAACGGACTGGCAGTAAGATGTATAAAACTCGGGAACCAGCAGTTAGCGTAATGGCTATGTTGCTGGACTCCCACATATTCGACCGCGGTTTGCGTCCTGGATCCGGTGGCTTAAAACTCACACCAGGCGCATGTGCGTGTGTGCCCAAGATCCCAAGAGGAGAATGGAGGAGAAGGGATTGCGGCGTGACCATCCCCCCGGGGGGTGATTTCTCGTTTTCTGTCTCTATGTCTCTCTCTGTCTGGCACGTGCACTCGTCCTACAGCAAAAACCTCTAAAAAAAAAAGATGTATAAAACTATATCCTAAATTATCCTGAATATTTTACTGCCACCTCCTTACCCTGGTTCATTTATTAACTCCACAAAAATATATTGAGGACTGACAGTGTGCCAGATGCTAGTCTAGGTAGGCACTGGAGATATAATAGTGAGCAAAACAGACATAGTCCCTGCTGTAATGAACCTTAAACTCTATAGGGGAGAGATGGTGAGTTCCTCAATGGAAGGGGGACTGGAGAGGATGGGATGAATTAGAACAGTGATTCTCTAAGCTTGTTCCTTGGACTGTCAGCTTCCTCGACATCTGGGGACCTTATGAAATATATGGTTTTCAGATCCCTTCCTTTCTATTTTTTTTCTGAGAGGTTTTTGCTATAGGGCATGTGCACTCACCAGAGAGACATAGAGAGACAGAGAGACAGAAAGCGAGAAATCACCCTGTGGAGGGATGGCCACACCGCAATCCCTTCTCCTCCATTCTCCTCTTGGGATCTTGGGTGCACATGCACACATGCCCGGCGTGACTTTAAGCCACTGGGATCGGGACTTGAACCGCGGTCGACTACATGGGAGTTCAACGAGATAGCCATTATGCTAATTGCTTGTTCCAGGCAACTCTATTTTTAACAATACCCTCCCACGTGATTATGGCACACAATTACTGTTGAGAGTGATTGGATGAGAGAGATAGACAGATATTATTTAGAAGGTTGAGATTTGAGAGGATTTTAATGCCTGCTTGAAAATGGTAGATAAAAAAGACAGAATATTTGATATTCAAAGATGACTCGGATTTCATGAACCACTGGCTTGGAGGTGATGGTACATACTTGAGATAGGCAGCACAGAAGAGGAGCAGGTTTCTCTTGATGTGGAGATACGTGATGAATTTGAAGTATACGAGCACTATCCAGGTAGAGATGCAGTATATTTGGCTATGTACTATAGAAATGGAGACTGAGACTGTCAGAAGAACTGAGCCTGGGAGCTGGTAAAGTATGAAATAGATGCAGTCCTTGTTTTAAGGATCTCACAGTCAAGTAATACCTGCACAAAGCTTGTCTCCAGGAGTACCAGGTGGCATAGTGCTCTTCTAACTCTCTGTGGTATACAAAACATTTTGGGATGCTGAGTACAATTTAAAGAGTGGAGAGTATTTATCAAAAACATCTAATTCAATCTCTTTAAAACCAGCCAGGAAAACAGCATTTTTCCTATTTATTTGTCTAAGTCTATTTCCTCGACCCCATTGTTATTCCTGCTATCTTGCTCTCATTATAGTTGGTCCTCCAATTTCTGGCATTGATTCCAATGTAAAAATAAAAAAAATCTGTATTTGGGGCTAGCAGATAGTGTAGTGGTTATGTCACTAGATTCCCATATAGTCCACTGCAGTTCAAATCCTGGACCCGGTGGCTTGAAACTCATGCTGGGAGCATGTTGTGTGTGTGCCAAGATCCCAGAAAGTGAATGGGGGAGAACGGATTGTAGCATGGCCATCCCCCCAGGGGGCGATTCCTCACTTTCCCTCTCTCTGTTTACCTCTCTCTCTCTGGTGAACTCATGCACCCTAAGGCAAAAACCTCTAAAAATAATCTATATTTATCCTTGTAGATTCTTTTAAAGTTTATTCATTTATTATACATGGAAAGAGAGCATTTTCCCAAACAGGATCTTCATGCCATGATCCTTTCCTAGTCTTGGCCAGCCCAGATCACAGACACACACTTGCATACCCAGTGTGTACAGGGAGGTCTTAGGAAGTGAACCCAGGGCCTTTCCAATGCAGATTCAGCTGTGCCACTGCTAGGCTACTGCCTGTCCTGTCCTTGTAGGTTTTGATAATCTCTGGATTCTTTTCCTGATTTACTACGCCTGGCTTCCCATAAAATTCTGCCTTCTCCTCGAAGTGTGGCATCTCTTGATGTTTTGGGTAAGAGGTTTCTACTAGCAAAGATTTTCCTAGACCCTTACAAAGGGGATGGAGTATGGCAGAGCTGATGTATGGGGAAGCACTACTGTCACATAAGCTATTATTATGACTTGTTTCATCAGCAAATCAAGGGTCCTGATGGTGCTTCTGAAGGGACTGATAGAGCCAAAAGTTGTTCAAATTCTGTCCTTTCAGGTCTTCAAGCCTTTCTGTCATCTGTGTGAAAAATTTCCTGAGAGGCAAATAGCTTCTACCTTGTGTCAGTGAACTCAGAAAGCTATGGAAAGGTTTTTAAATCATTCTTAGAGAGAACATGTGTGCATGCACTTAAGAGGGAGAGGTTACCCTGGACAGGATCTCATCACATCTTTATTCCCCATTTCCCATCCTCCAGTCCCTCAGGATTCTGGGAGCCCTCACATATACCTGTCATGTTGTGGGCAGACCCCAGGGACCAAACCCGTGGTCAGCCACATGGCCTCTAGTCTTGCAGGGCATTTGTAGTAGTACTGTTATACCACAGTGACTGGACCACTATGGGAAAGTGTGATGAAAACCAATAGAGAAATCTCCAGAGAGAAAGGCAATTCCGTGATTTTCTATCCAAAGTCAAGTTCAAATTGGAAAATTTTCTCTGGCCTCACTTTCAGCTGAAACCATGTCAAAACTAACATATCAAAGTCTGAGCATATTATCTGGACAGATCTACATTTTCTGTACCCAGCAATTTAAGAATTAAGTCTGTCAAGCTTGTATGTGCTCAGTCAGATTTGGGGATGTTTTCTATTTCAGGTCAACTTTGAGATCCATAAGTGATTAGGCAAAAGGGCACTATTAGGCCCAAGGAGAGTAAACAAAATCCCCCAAATTTAAAAAAAACCTAATTTTTCTAGACTCTTATTATGTGCTGTGCATTATATTATAGACTATATATGTGTGTTTTATTTAGCCCCCACAATAGTCTTGTCACTAATATGCTATTGAGGCTTAGAGGGCTGGCTCAATGGTACAGCGGTAATGTACTGCTTAAGTGATGCTGGATCCGTATGGAAGATCATGGATTCAGTTTCTTGTCAACCTGTACATGCTGGCTATGCATGCCCATGATCTTGGCTGGCTGGGTAGGCTTGGGGTCGTGGCTGTGGCATGAGACCCTGTTGAGAGGGCTTTTCTATCCCATGAAAGAAAGAAAGGAACTTAAAAGAAAAAACCCTGAAGATCAGAGAGAAGAAATAGGTGCAAGGTCAAACATGGGATGTGATCTAGAGTGACATGGTCTGCTCTGGCCCTTGCCTACACCTTTCACCTTGTTTCTAATTGCTTTTTCCCCCCACTCAAGACTGGTACAAAGTTTCCTGCCCAGTTTTTAGTAAATGAAACTGGAGCAATAGATTAATTTTCATTTTTTAAATTAAGAATTCCATAAAACACACCATAAGGTGACTTGCAAGTCAACACAGAGAAGCTCATCTCAAGATAACTGATGGAACTAATAGGATAGTACCAACTGATGCTCAGTTGACTATTTTCCTAATTTATTTGTCATGAGAATAATGATTACTAGAAACCAACTAACAACACTGCTTACTATCTAACGTTCATATTGGGCTGTCTTTTTTTTTTTTTGAGCATACTCATGGTTAGTTTTGTTCTTAACACATCCTAGTGAGGTGTGTAGTGAAAGTATTTTAACACATCCTAGTGAGGTGTGTAGTGAAAGTATTTGTATTTCTTGCTTACAGACAGAGCAATTGAAGCCCAAATTAATAAGATAAATATTACATAGCAAGTCAGAGACCCATCTTAGTCCAAAGACACTGAGAAATAATAATAATAAATTATAATGGTAGTAGTAGATACCACTTCTAAACCCCTTACTCCATGCTAAAGTACTCCAGCTGTGCTCAGCTAAGTACTTTTATTATCTTATTTAATTCTCAAAACAACTCTGT
>NW_006206863.1:260044-260635 GCF_000334495.1 Tupaia belangeri chinensis
TTAATATATTTATTTTAAAGATGAGGAAATGGAAGCTTGAAGATGCCACTCAGGTATTCAGTGCCACTTTGACAACATATCCTGAATCTATGTAGTTTTCCAGTCATTTCCAGTGTCCTCCTGCTTTTGTTCTGCCAGCACCCTGAGTCATATAAAGTACAGAGGGAACACCACAGCCAAATGTACATTCTTCATTACTTGCTGAGGTTTTGGCCCTGGGCTTTATAATTCTGGGAGAGCTGGCCTCAATCATTCATGTGTTTTTTGAGATTTCTTCTCTCACTTTAGCCCCACTAGAGGTCTCTTTTCCCTTCCAACATCCTTTTGAATGTGTTCACTGGTTCCTACCATTCCAAGATGGAAGGAGGAGAGGAGAGGAGAGGAAGAGAGGAGAGAAGGAGAGGAGAGAGGAGAATAGAGAGGAGAGGAGAGGAGAGGAGAGGAGGAGAGAGGAGAGAGGAGAGAGTAGAGGAGAGAGTAGAGGAGAGGAGAGAGTAGAAGAGAGGAGAGGAGAGGAGAGAGCAGAGGAGAGAGCAGAGGAGAGAGGAGAGGAGAGGAGAGGGCAGAGGAGAGAGGAGAGGAGAGAGGAGG
>NW_006206863.1:260660-265942 GCF_000334495.1 Tupaia belangeri chinensis
GAGAGGAGAGGAGAGGAGAGAGGAGAGGAGAGGAGAGGAGAGGAGAGGAGAGAGGAGAGGAGAGAGGAAAGGAGAGGGAAGAGAGAAGAGAGAAGAGATAGGGAGAGAGGAATCCCTGAAGGTTTAGAGTAGAGCAAACACAGGACACTTGTACTTTATATCCTTTCTTTCGGACCCTACTCTCTTCCTCTTGGCCTTCCAGTAGGAGCATTGACTAGGCCTGGTCTTCCTATATCAATCATAAAAGAAAAGGTGACCATTACTCATCTTTATTCTTCTCACTGAAGATCTTTGCTTTTGGTAAACCTGCTAAAGTAGTCCCATTTTGTGGTGCTGAGGACAGCTTGATCCATCTGGGACTGGAAAAAGTAATCTTGAGTGCACCTGGAAGTTAGAGTGTTTGACTCACAGTCAGCACTAGGGAGACCAGACAGCAGGTGGTGGCACATCAATTACTGAGCCACAAATCAGAGGTAGAAATCCAGCCCTTGTATGGGTCTGACAGTCAAGCAGGGATTCCTTTATAGATATTGAGGATATTAGATTCCAAAAAACAAGAATTGAAACTAAGACAAAAACTGATTTCTTTCAGTGCAACTTGTTGTAAATGCCCAGGCTATTTATAAGGCACACTCTTTAATTACTTCGTGTTTATAGTCAGGGTTGGTTCTTTAAATAGGAGTAGGACTGAGCCTGCAGCTGGAGAGAAGAGAGACCATGCATTGGTAAGGCCCAATACATGATGTCAGATAAACTCTTCACCGACTTTGCCTCCTACCCAGTCTCCCAGGGCAGTGATTGTCGGAGTGTGATCCCAGGACCTTCAACATCAGTATCATATGGGAACTCTTAGAAATACACATTCTCTAATGCTACCTGAGACCTAGTGAATCAGAAACTCTGGGAGTAGAAATGCAGCATCTTGTGTTGTGCACTCTGTGGGGATTCAAAGGCCCACTTGAGTTTGAGAAATACAGTCCTCTGATGGCCAGGCTGTGCCTTTACACTCCCATAAAGTCATCTGTCCCAGGATCCTTATGTACTGAAAGCTCTGACTGCATAGGTCTTGTCTCTTTCTGTCTTCTTTCTGTCTTGTGACCCTGTCCCTTGGCTGTCCAGAGTGACTGAATCATAGTCAGACTCCTTTGCCTGATGGTAATACAACCAGTTTAGAGTGAAAATACAAGTTCAAATCTTCTATGCCTACATAAAACCAAATCATGAAAGTCACAGAGTGCTTAAGAGCCTTAGCATTGGGGGCAGGCATATCCTGACTAATATTCAGGCTCTAATTTTTAGTTAATTCTGTATCTTGGACTCTACAAACCTCCATTTCTTCATCTGAAAAATGAAGATAATAACGTAAATCTCACAGGGTTGTTGTAAGGACTAAAAAAGATAAACCCGTAAAGTGCATAGTATCTGGCATTCAACAAGTTGCTCCATAATGAAAGCCCTTATTATTGGACTTCCTTTTCCTCCTTTTCAATTGTCATGGTATTGTGTAGTTAGTTGTACTATAACTTTGGGGGATTGCTTTTTAAGATTTGTTTTATCACTGAAGATATTTTGTCTTCCATTTGGAGATGGTAAATGGCACACACACCACTGGGTATTGGTGTGAAGCTGCAGAGGAGCTACAGAAAAGTGGTTAAAAGCGTGGGCTCTAGGGCCAGAGTGCATGGATTTGAATCCTGATTCTGTCACTTACTAGCTATGTGATCCTGCACGAGTTACTTACTACTCAGACCCTGTTTCCCCTGTTATAAAATGGAGATAATAGTAATACCTAGTTTAGTGTAGGGATTCAGTGAATTAGTATACATAGAATGTTTCAAACAGTACCTGGAATATTTTATTTTAAAACTGATGAAAAGTATTGCATGGGCAGAGTTTACAAAAGAAGAGGAATTTTGTGGGAGTGGAAGGAACTTTTGTAAACACTGTCTAAAAGCCAGCCCCAGTATCTAACTGAATGAGCATGGCCCAAGTATATTTTTCTTTGATACAATGTATATAAAAACCAGTGAAAAAGTCATGAATATTTACTAATAGACATTTTTAAAAAGAATTATTTATTTGATTTTATTTGTTATGATTATTTTTTAATTTGATCAGACAGAGACGGGGTGGGGGGGAGTGAGACAGCAAGCTACCGGGTCTGGGACTTGAACTGTGATAAGTCATGTGGGAGTCCAGTGTCCTAACCACCACACCATCAATAGACATTTAGCTTAATGCTAGGGCCTGTGGTGATACAGACAAAGAAGAGGAACTGCTCCCTACTTGTGGGGAATCTATAGTGTGGTTGGACAGATGAGATGAACCACATAAAACACTACAATCGAATACAAGAGAGTATTAAGTGCTAAATGGTGTGGTAGAGATGACAAGTGCTGGAAGAATTCAGAGAAGGTAGAGTGGAATGAGGCTGGAGAGTGGAAAGGCAGATTCTCAGACGCGATGTTTTTAGATGAGCTTTTTAATTTTTTTTTTAAACAGAGATTTTTTCCTATGGGGCATGTGTATTTGCTGGAGAGACAGAAAGAGAGACAAAAAGTGAAAAATCAGGGGGGATGGCTACACCACAATCTCTTCTCCATTCTCCTCTCAGGATTTTGGGCACGCATGCACATGTGACCGGCATGAATTTTGAGCTGCTAGGTCCAGGATGCGAACCATATCGACTGTGTGGGAGTCCAGTGACTTAGCTATTACGCCATCTGCTGACCCCATCTGAGCTCTTAAGGATGGGAGAGATCTGGCTGGGTGGAAGGAAGGGTAAGTGAAAGGTGCTTATCGTATTTTAAAGGGACTTATTAAGGATTATTTTAAATAGTATCCTTAGGATGTTTGATATGGGACTCATTTTTCAAAGTTCAGTTTATATGTCAAGATCTTAAATCAAACTGAACTGGGAGAGAAAGTTCTGGAGTCTTGCTTAATCCTGCCACTAGGTAGTTGTGTCCCCTTGTTCAAAGTTTCTTCTATTTTAATTTTTTAGTGTAGTAATAGTAATTTAATTAAATTTGTTTTTGTTAGAGGGTGCATGTACTTTCGAGAGAGAGAGAGAGAGGAGAGAAAGTGAAAAAGTATGTCCAATAGATGATGGCCATACTAAAATATTTTCTTCTCTATTTCTCCCTTAGTGATTGTAGGCATGTATGCACATGCATCTGACATGTTTTTCTTTCTCTCTCTCTCTCTCTCTTTTTTTTTTTTTGCTATAGGGTACATGGGCTTGCTGGAGAGACATGGAGAGGCAGAGAGAGACAGAAAGTGAGAAATCACTCTCCAGGGGGGATGGCCACATCGCAGTCCCTTCTCCAGTCTCTCAGGATCTTGAGTATGCATGCATATGTGTGTGGTGTGAGTTTTAAGCTGCCAGGTCCAGGAGTTGAACCATGATCAACTATGTGGGAGTCCAGTGATATAACCATTATGCCATCTGCTGGTCCCAACCCCTGGTATGTTTTTCAAGCTGCCATGTCTGGGGAACCAGCAGTTAGTGTAATGGCTATGTCGCTGGACTCCCATGTAGTCAACTGCAGTTCGCGTGCCGGACCCGGTAGCTTAAAACTCATGCCGGGTGCGTGTACGTGCGTGCCCAAGATCCCGAGAGGAGAATGGAGGAGAAGGGATTGCAGCGTATATAAAAACCAGTGAAAAAGTCATGAATATTTACTAATAGACATTTTTAAAAAGAATTATTTATTTGATTTTATTTGTTATGATTATTTTTTAATTTGATCAGACAGAGACGGGGTGGGGGGGAGTGAGACAGCAAGCTACCGGGTCTGGGACTTGAACTGTGATAAGTCATGTGGGAGTCCAGTGTCCTAACCACCACACCATCAATAGACATTTAGCTTAATGCTAGGGCCTGTGGTGATACAGACAAAGAAGAGGAACTGCTCCCTACTTGTGGGGAATCTATAGTGTGGTTGGACAGATGAGATGAACCACATAAAACACTACAATCGAATACAAGAGAGTATTAAGTGCTAAATGGTGTGGTAGAGATGACAAGTGCTGGAAGAATTCAGAGAAGGTAGAGTGGAATGAGGCTGGAGAGTGGAAAGGCAGATTCTCAGACGCGATGTTTTTAGATGAGCTTTTTAATTTTTTTTTTAAACAGAGATTTTTTCCTATGGGGCATGTGTATTTGCTGGAGAGACAGAAAGAGAGACAAAAAGTGAAAAATCAGGGGGGATGGCTACACCACAATCTCTTCTCCATTCTCCTCTCAGGATTTTGGGCACGCATGCACATGTGACCGGCATGAATTTTGAGCTGCTAGGTCCAGGATGCGAACCATATCGACTGTGTGGGAGTCCAGTGACTTAGCTATTACGCCATCTGCTGACCCCATCTGAGCTCTTAAGGATGGGAGAGATCTGGCTGGGTGGAAGGAAGGGTAAGTGAAAGGTGCTTATCGTATTTTAAAGGGACTTATTAAGGATTATTTTAAATAGTATCCTTAGGATGTTTGATATGGGACTCATTTTTCAAAGTTCAGTTTATATGTCAAAATCTTAAATCAAACTGAACTGGGAGAGAAAGTTCTGGAGTCTTGCTTAATCCTGCCACTAGGTAGTTGTGTCCCCTTGTTCAAAGTTTCTTCTATTTTAATTTTTTAGTGTAGTAATAGTAATTTAATTAAATTTGTTTTTGTTAGAGGGTGCATGTACTTTCGAGAGAGAGAGAGAGAGGAGAGAAAGTGAAAAAGTATGTCCAATAGATGATGGCCATACTAAAATATTTTCTTCTCTATTTCTCCCTTAGTGATTGTAGGCATGTATGCACATGCATCTGACATGTTTTTCTTTCTCTCTCTCTCTCTCTCTTTTTTTTTTGCTATAGGGTACATGGGCTTGCTGGAGAGACATGGAGAGGCAGAGAGAGACAGAAAGTGAGAAATCACTCTCCAGGGGGGATGGCCACATCGCAGTCCCTTCTCCAGTCTCTCAGGATCTTGAGTATGCATGCATATGTGTGTGGTGTGAGTTTTAAGCTGCCAGGTCCAGGAGTTGAACCATGATCAACTATGTGGGAGTCCAGTGATATAACCATTATGCCATCTGCTGGTCCCAACCCCTGGTATGTTTTTCAAGCTGCCATGTCTGGGGAACCAGCAGTTAGTGTAATGGCTATGTCGCTGGACTCCCATGTAGTCAACTGCAGTTCGCGTGCCGGACCCGGTAGCTTAAAACTCATGCCGGGTGCGTGTACGTGCGTGCCCAAGATCCCGAGAGGAGAATGGAGGAGAAGGGATTGCAGCG
>NW_006206863.1:266016-272619 GCF_000334495.1 Tupaia belangeri chinensis
CCCTATAGCGAAAATCTCTCAAAAAAAAAAAAAAGCTGCCATGTCTGGTACTTGAACTACATAGTCAGCCATGTGGAATCCAGCCGCCTTAACCACCATGCTACTGGCTGGCCCAAGTTTATTAATTTTATTCATGATAAAGAGTTCACGTCTGAGAGGAGAGAGAGAGAAGGAGAGAGACAGAGAAAGAGGGAGGGAGCGGGAGGGGAAAGGGGAGAGAGAGAGGAGTATACCCTGAATAGGGTCTTCTCATATCATAATTTCCTTTTCCTAACCCTATAGCTTCCTCAGGATCGTGGGCACAGTTTCACACTCCTGGCATGTTTTCAGGCCAACCCAGGGATCCAAGCCCAACATTGACCATGTAACTTCCTACAATGCAGTCCAGCATGATACCTACTATATCACCAGCTGGGTTAAGTTCTGTGTATATATAAGATATCTATATCTATATATGTATTTTAGGTTTTTGCCGAAGTGCACACACACTTGCCAGAGAGAGACAGTGAGAGGTAAAGTGAGAAACCACCCCGTAAAGGGGATGACCATGCCACAATTTCTTCTCTGTTTTCCTCCTGGGATTTTGGACATGAATAGACATGTGCCCAGTGCAGTTTTCAAGCCATTGGGTTCAGGAGTTGAACTGCGGTCAGCCATGTGGGAGTCCAGTTCCTTAACTACCTCACCACCTGCTGGCCCCGAGATCCATTTACTTTTTTGTTCACTTCACAACCCTTACAATGTGAAAACTTCTCTTACCCCTTTTACAGATGAGGAGACCAGAAAAATGTGTTTAAGGTCTGTTGTGGGTCAACCAGTTGTGGGGTGGTTAAGGCAGCTGGATGCCACATGGCAAACTGCACAATTTGAGTTCCAGACCCAGCAACTTGAAAAATATGCCAAGTGCAGGCATGTATACAAGTGTGCCCACGATCCTGAAAGGAGAAATGGAGGAGAAAAGATTATGGCCTGGCCACCTTTCCTGGGGGATGCTTTCTTACTTTCTCTCTCTTTCTCTAGCAAGTGCACATGCCTTACAAAAATTTAAAAAAAAAAAAGAAATAAGAAAAGGCCTGTTGTGCAGGGGGTCATGGACATATACTAGTGGTACCACAGTAATGTGGTATGCAGATGTAGTGTAGAGTTGCTGTGTGGGTGGTATTTACAAAGAACCTAGTGACAGAGTGCATGCCATCTCCAGAGCTCTCATTACACCATAGCTCAGGCCAGCAAAGATGCTCTGTGAATATGTGGCTAAGGTTCCAGCAGGGGTGGGGGCTGCCTGGGCCAGCACATTAGACTTGGGACAGAGAGCACTCCATGAGCAAGAGTGAAATCTGTCCCCAACTTGCATTGCATATGAGAGATCTTCAAAAAGGTCATGACAAATGCATATTATGAAAAAAAATATGCATGGCTCAACACTTTTTGCACCAAAATAAATGAATGCTTTTTTTTTTCTTTTTTCTTTTTTAGAGAGATTTTTGTTATAGGGTGTGGGCTCACAGGAAAGACAGAGGGAGAGAGAGAAAAAAAGAGAGAGAGAGAGAGTGAGAAATCACTTCCCAGGGGGATGGCCACACCACAATCCTTTCTCCTCCTTTCTCCTCTTGGGATTTTGGGCATGCATGTACATGTATCCGGTGTGAGTTTTATGCCACTGAGTCTGGGACTCAAACTGTGGTCGACTACATGGGAGTCCAGTGACATAACCATTATGTTATCTGTTCGTGCCAATAAACTAATATTTTGATCCCATTTTTCCATGAACTAGGAAATGCCCCCTCATATTTAGAGATTAACCAAGAGCGGGTATGGGATACCTGTTTTTGTAAAAAATAATTATTTAATTTTATTTATTATTATTATTTTAAAAAAATTGCTATAGGGTATGCACACTCACCAGAAAGAAACAGAGAGAGGGAAAGTGAGAAAGCAAGCTGCCAGGTCTGGGATTTGAACTGTGGTTCGCCATGTGGGAGTTCAGCGCCTTAACTACCATACTACTTCCCGGTCCTGATATCTGTTTTTCTTTCTTTTTTTTTTTAAGTGATGGAAACGTAAACTGGGGTTTCCCATCCTAGGGACCACATTAGGGAACAGGCATATGGAGGGCCAGGATCTGCATACTGAAGACCTTGGGAACAAGCCTTGCCTACTAGGAATGGTGACATTAGCCAAAGGCCTTTTCTTTCTTTCTTTCTTTTTTTTTTGAGAGGTTTTCACTATAGGGCGCGTGTGCTCGCCAGACAGACAGAGAGAGACAGAGAGACAGAAAGCGAGAAATCACCTCTCAGGGGGGATGGTCACGCCGCAATCCCTTCTCCTCCATTCTCCTCTCGGGATCTTGGGCACATACACACACATGCCTGGCGTGAGTTTTAAGCCACCGGGTCCGGGACATGAACCGCGGTCGACTACGTGGGAGTCCAGTGACAAAGCCATTACGCTAACTGCTGGTTCCCAAGGCCTTTTCTTTCTGAAGACAGGCTCAGTGCAACCAAGCCAGCTTTCTGCTAAACTACCAAAAGGGAGGAGGAAATGAGCCAGCAGGGTCATCTGGATATGTCTTCTGTCAACAACACTCAGTAGAGCTAGAATCAAACTCAAGCAGTGTGGTGCCAGAGCCACGCTCGTGACTGAGGAACTCGGCTTTTCCAGTCCACATACGACTGCTAAGTGTATGCAGGGTGTTATACCATCAGGAAGGCAGGTTCACTTTCAAGCCAGTAAACCTGAACTTGAATCCTGACTCTTCTACTCGCCAGATGTGAGACTTTGGGTAAATTATTTCATCTCTCTGAGATTCAGTTTCTCTATCTGCATAATGAGGAAGAAGATCACTCCTACTTCTCAGGGTTACTCTGAAGATTAAGAGATAATCGATGGTGGGACCAGCAGTTAGCGTAATGGCTGTGTCACTGGACTCCCACGTAGTCGACCACGGTTCGTGTCCCGGACCCGGTGGCTTAAACTCATGCCGGGCACGTGTGCGTGCGTGCCCAAGATCCCAAGAGGAGAATGGAGGAGAAGGGATTGTGGTGTGGCCATCCCCCCTAGGGGGTGATTTCTCGCTTTCTGTCTTTCTGTGTCTCTCTCTCTGTCTGGCGAGTGCATGTGCCCTATAGCAAAAACTTCTAAAAAAAAAAAAAGATAATCGATGGAATGTTTCTAGTACTGTGCCTAGCACATAGAAATGCTTAAAGAAGGGCTGCTGCTGTAGTCATCGTCATTGGTGGTGCTGTTCCTGTTACTGGCCTGCCTTCCAGAAATGCTCAATTCTGAGATAATCCACAAGATGTCCCCCTCTCAATAGAAAGTTCTGTAGCACTGCTGTGTGTATAAATATGTATATCTGAGGAGCTGAGTTCTTGAAAAATGACTTTCACGTCCACGCCTGCCTGTGCAAAAACATATATTGAACCATGTGCCCAGGAGGAAATCATAGTTGGCTTTGCAGCCGATGCACATATGGCTCGCAAGGCAGTTCTAAGGCAAGTCGGTTGCTTTCCAGGCTGTGTGTGGGTGGCAACTACATCCCTCCAGTACAGCCCAAGCATGATGCAGTAGAATCTGTCTGAGGATCTGTAATTATGTTCCTTTCTTCAGTCTTGAGGGAAGTACATAACTCTTGAGGACTGTTGTGTGTGCATGCATGCGCCCGTGTGCATAGCAGAGGCAGAGCCTCCCCTCCCCATATTTTGCACTAGATGTGGAAGCATCCCTTCACTTCCTGCTATTCTGTGGATTTTATTTTTGGTAGGTCCTTGTGGTATAGGACAAAAGTTCAGAAAGATACTCTGCTGTTTGTGCGGAACAGATAATACCAGACCTAGAATAATTACATGTATTCAGGACGGTGGAACAATAAGAAATCTAAATGTGGAGGCTGCCTCTGCAGAGGAGCTATATAGCTGTAGAGTCATTTATTATTTTTTTTTAACCACTTGAAAAATCCTTTCTTCCTGGTCAACACAGGGAGAAAGAAAACAGAACAGCTGTTTTTGATTCTTTCTTCCTTTTGATTCAACTTATTTGCATGCCAAGTAAAGGGCCTACTGCCTGGCAAATATTTTGCCCATTAGTCTATTGTACATGGGTTTGTGTCTCTTAAGGATAATTTCCTTTGTTGTTTCTGAATGAAGGACGAGAATATCTCAGCTGTTTTTGCTGCATCCCATTGCTTTGTTTAGGAAAGAGAAAGCAGTTCTTTTTTGTTGCAAACTCCCTAGTATTCTGGATATTTTAGGCAAAGTTTGTGCCACTGTTTGGAGCACAGCAGGTCTGGGTTGGGACCGCTCAAAGCTGTTCCAGAGAAACCCAGAAACTCAGATTCCCAAGAAAGGTCTACAGCACCCTCTACCTATTCCTCTATTCAGGAGCCTAGTGCCCTTGCACTGCCTCCACCTTACCCTAGTTGTTTTATCTAGACTAGACCTCACTGGACAACATTCTAAGATCCAGATTTTTCTCAACTCTCCTTCCTTTACCTACTGTTCCTTAGTGTCTTTTCCTCTGTCTCCCAAGGTTGTCCTTGGCTTCATGCTTTTCAAATTGGACTCTGCACATGGCAGTGTGGCATGGGGTATGTATACCTTTTCTGCACTATCACTCCTCCCCCCCTTTTATTATTTATTTACTACAGCGCACATACACTTGCTGGGGGGAAAGAGAGAGAGAGAAATCACACCCCTCCCTTACCCCACACAAGGCCAGGATGGCCAAGCCATGCAATTTCTTCTCCTTCATTCTTCTCTCAGGATTTTGGGCTTCCATGCTCACACATCTGGTGTGATCTTCAAGCCACTGGGTCCAGGACTCTAACTACACAGTTAGCATGTGGGATCCAGCCGCCTTAACCTCTACACCACCTGCTGGCCCTGTCACTTTTTCTTTGTGGCAACTAATTTGAATATATTCTGGAGTAGTATGCCAAATCTCCTTAAATCTGTAAGATAAAAATCATAGGTAGCACCTATCAAGTTTACTATGTTCTGGGTTCTACCCTAAGTGCTTACTTCATACATAATAATTACTTTAATCTTCATAACTACCCTAAGGGGTGGATTACTATATTTATCCCTATTTTATGGATAGGAAAACTTTGGCACAGGAGGTTAAATGGCTTGTCGAAGGTCACAGAGCTGAGTACGTGGAAGTCCATGCTCTTAGCTTAAAAGTCCTATTTTCTGTCTGGCTCACATTGGGTTATGCCCTCTAGACCTCCTAGGAGGTTTCCTCTGCAGTTAGGATAAAGTGCAGCTCTTTTATTAAATGAATGTGTAGTTTCACCTGGACTTTTGAGTGAGGCAAACCTTCACTTAAAGGAATAATTCTGATAATTGGATTTGGGGGCCAGTAGAAGGTCAATAGAAGAGGTCATTTGAAATTAAGGGTACCTTTTTGTGTCCTCACATTGAATCAGACCAGAAGTTTGACATCTTCCATTTCTACTCATTAGATCAGGGATATAAATGAGTATAGCAGGTATGAGTTTTAGTCCACATCACTAAGGTCAATGCTATGGACTGAATTGTGTCCCTCCCTCCTCAAATTCATGTTAAAGCCCTAACTCTCAATGTGACAATATTCATAGATAATGCCTTTAAGAAAAGCAATTAAGGTTAAAAAAGGTCACATGTCGGGGTCCCATCTATTGAGATTAATGTCCTTATAAGAGAGCATGTGAGACTGGCAGGTGGCATGGTGGTTGAGGTGCTGAATTTCCACGTGGCTGACCATGGTTCGAGTCCTGGACCTGGTAGCTTGCTTTCTCACTTTCCCTCTCTCTCTCATTCTGGTCAAATTTTAAAAGATACTAAATAAAATTAAGTGATTCTTAAAAACAAAAGAGAACATGCACTTGACTTCACTCTTTTCCCCTCCCTCGGCCCCCTCTCTTCCTGTCCCCTTCCCCTCCCTCCTCCCTATCTCTGCGTGTGCACAGAAGTCATGTAAGCAAGCACACAGAAAGATGACAGCTACCTACAAGCCTACTTTGCCATCAGCATGATCTTGTTCTTCCAGAACCGTGAGAAATAAATTTCTGTTATTAAGCCATCCAGTCTGGGGCATTTTGTCATAGCAGCTCTAGAAAACCAGTACAAACATGCTATGTCCTGTTCCTTATTTCTTTTTTTTTAGAAGTTTCTGCCTTAGGTCATGTGTACTCATGAGAGAGAGAGAGAGAAAGACAGTGAGATGCAAAGTCAGAAATCACCACCGAGGGGGAATGACCATACCACAATCCCTTCTCCATTCTCCTCCCAGGATCTTTGGCACGCATGCACATGTGCCTAGTGCGAGTTTCAAGCCACTGGGTCCAGGACTCAAACTGTGATTGATCATGTGGGAATCCAGTGACAGAACTGCTATACCATCCGCTCACACCTATTTCTATAAATTAAATGGAATCTTCTCAGTCTATGACATGTTGTAAGGGCAGGGATTAAATCTTGGTTATTTTTTTCTCCTACATTTTTGCATGAAATCATTGAAGAGTCCAGGGCTTTTTGTGGTGCCAGAAAATCAGAAGAGGGTCAAGTCTTTAGTCCTCTGTGGTTTCATCTTTCCCATTGCTCCTTGGGTTCCTGGAGGCTGCCA
>NW_006206863.1:272631-280344 GCF_000334495.1 Tupaia belangeri chinensis
GCTGACTCCCATTGGGCAATGATGCTTAGAATGGGTCAGAGATGCCTCATATGCAAGTCTTCACCTTTGACTGCTGACCTGTCTGGAGTTATATACTTATTTTACAATATGTTTCCCAGCAGGCACTGTGCCTGCATGGGGTGGACTGGTCTCGTCACTCAGTACTCTGACCCCTCTCAGGATAATACAGCATAATCCCCTTCATGAATCCTTCATACCTGGGGTTGATGAACTTTGTCTAGAAAGATCTAGCTATTTGAGCTTTCTCGGCTATATGTTTTTGTGCTAGTATATACTTATTTTACAATATGTTTCCCAGCAGGCACTGTGCCTGCATGGGGTGGACTGGTCTCGTCACTCAGTACTCTGACCCCTCTCAGGATAATACAGCATAATCCCCTTCATGAATCCTTCATACCTGGGGTTGATGAACTTTGTCTAGAAAGATCTAGCTATTTGAGCTTTCTCGGCTATATGTTTTTGTGCTAGTCTTCATCTCAGCTAGAAAGCAGCCAAAATGAACAGGCTTAGCTGTGTGCCAATACAATTTCTTTTTTCTTTTTTTTCTTTCTTTCCTTTTTCTTTTTTTCTTTTTTTGCCAGAGGGTGTATGTGCTTGCCAGAGAGAGATTGGGGAGGTGCTGAAATCCCTTTTCCTCTATTCTCCTCTTGGAATTTCGGGCATGTATACACATGTGCCTGATATATATTTCAGGCCTTTGGGTCTGGGACTCGAACCATGGAGTTGGCCATGTGGGACCCAGTGCCTTAACCATCATATCACCTGCTGGCCTAGCAGCTTTTTTTTTTTTTTTGATGCTGAAATTTGAATTTAATATAATTTTTGTATATCACAAAATATTATTTTTCTTTTTATTCCCCCCTCCCCAACCATCTAAAAGCCATTCTTAACTCACAGGCTCTATAAAAACAGGCAGATGGAGTCAGCTGGATTTGGCCTGTAGGTCTTAGGTTGCTGATCCGAGCAATAGCCTATTGGTACTGAGAGTGCGGGTGCACAGACAAGGTATAGGCAGCAGCATCTGGGAGCTTGTTAGAAATGCAGAACCTCAGGTCTCACTGCAGACCTACCCAATAGGAATCTGAATTTTAACAAGATCCCCAGGTGATCATATGCACATTAAAGTTAGAAAAGTACCGATTTAAAAATCTAATGCTAGCTTCTCTTTTCTGGACACCAGGGAAAGGAGAGCAGCAGCTAACATTAGTAGGCAGGTTTTTTGTAAAGACCATCCATGCTATCTCAACATTGACCCTCCAACCTGATTTCAGCTGTTGCCCTTTCCTGGCTAGGGCAGCACTTAACAAATGTGAGTTACAGCCAGCTTTCCATTAGCCATGCTAATCCACAGATCATTAGCACTTGATCTCAGAATGAATCATTTGATGTTTCTGGCAAATCTGCTTTTCTACTTCTAGTTTACTTCTTTCAATTTTAAAGTTCCCACTTGCTGAGTTGAGCACCAGCTGAGTATTAGGGAAGAGGTGGTTTGGGGGCATTCTCAGAAACAAGGTCACAACAGCCTGGACTTAAAATTTTGCTGTGACTAATTCCCACAGTAGATGCAAATTCAGTAATACAATGCCTGGATCACTGCTATGGATATATCTCAGCGAAACTGGCCGAATATTTTTTGAGGATGTTACATGGTTTTAGATACCATATTAGTGTTGTGGGAGAGGGTACGTGATCTCAAAAAACCAGGTCCTGGTCCTACAAAGAACTGAATGCAGAACAGAAGTAGAGCCAAAGAGCAGGCAGATATATTCAGCAATAGCACTCTCCAGAGGGTTAGGAGTGGCTCAAGCAAGGCAGTCCAAGGGCCTCTTCCTCAAGGTTTGGGGCTTTTTTATATCTTGAGTTTTCAGTCACATGTAGCTCAGCCGACCATTTTCTGGATGGTCATACTCTGGTCTCATGCCTCTACTGCTCGATCCCTTACTGCACATATTTGCACCATACAGCCCATAATTTTAAGTATATGTCTGATATGTAACCCATATGCATGAGGTGTTAATGATCTGTTACTAGGGTCTGAATAACTTTAGGTCACAGATGGTATTTACTGCGCAGTCGTGAGAGGTGGGGATTTTCCTAATCCTAGCTTTATGGTCAGGTTCTCCAGTTTTAGCTGGGATGGCTGGGGGTCAGCTGCCCCAGGCCTTTTCTGTTACTGAGTCAGGTCAGGCCTTAGGTGAGTAGGGGTCGGTCACCTTTCCTGTTACTGAGTTAAGCTAGACTTTATACAATGGTGGGCCTTTTGCCCTGTTATCCCTCTCACTGGCTATGCTGGCTACCTCATTAGTTTTGGTTTTGTAGGGCTTTTCTTACTGAGTTTTTCCTAGGTTAATATTAATATGAGTATATATTCCACGAACACACATTGTAAGTGGGGGGATCTCTTTGAGATTTAAATTTTTCTTTAGATAATCTGTGAGATGATGTACAACAACCTCGTGAGGTGAGAGTGTCTAGATAATTAAGATTTTGAGTTTTACTTGCCTTGGGCTCTTTACGATCATACTCTCTCCCAGGTTTCCTTGGTGAAGCAGAGACCAACCCTTTCATCACTAATTATCAGTGATCCCTGCCTAGGATTCCGAGGAGCCCATTACTAGGGAATCAGGAGGCAGACTCCTGCTTTCTGTTCTTTCCAAGTCTTACAGTCCTTAGAGTTTGATTTCCATTAATGCATGAATGTCACCACCCCGCTGAAAATGCAACTCTTCTGTATGTGTTTTGATTACCTTGTCAGAGGCCAGGCAAGGAGAGGTGGAACAGCAGTGCTGCTCCTGCACTCTGTTATTTCTGCTTCCATTACTTGTCACATCTGTCAGTTTCAGGAACATTCATATCTATGGAGCCATTATTTTTAGTACTTTAATTATCTTGGATGTCTAAGGACACAATTAATGTATCATGTTGGTCACATTGATGGGCTGCAAAGACAGTAGGTAGCCCTGCAAGGGATTTGGGCTTATAGAACGGGTTCCTAAAGCGCTTGGGCATGTGGCAGATTAAATGGGTCAATTTCCTCAGCTCTTAAGAATCAGCCTCTGGAGCAAATCTCTATAAAGTTTACTTTGGCCTTCAATAGTGCTTTAAAACTTCTTCACCGTCTCCTGTTCCTCATAGTCTTTTTAGTCTATTTGCCACCCAACCTTGTTCTTGATTGGATCTTCTTTGCCAGTGTTCTGGGTGCTAATCTCATCTTCCTCATCGACTGAGGTATTAATGACAATAATAGGTAACCTTCATTGAGTGCTTACTGTGTGCCAGCCACCTTACAACCACGCTGTCATTTAACCCTGTCACAACAACCCTACAAGGTAAAATACTGGGCCATCAGAAAAGTCATGACGTATTTTTCTATGCAAAAAGGCATCATGACTTTTCCGATGACCTAATACTGTTACTATACCATTTACAGATGGGGAAAGTGAAGAATAGTGTGTAACTTGCTTAAGACAATACAATTTGTATGTTCTAGAGTTGGGATTTTTGGCCTTGACTCCAGTGCACATTTCTTTAAATTTCTTTTTTTGTTTTTGACAAATTATAATCATATGTAATTATGAGACAGAAAATGATATGTATACAGTGTGGAGTGATGAAATAAATCTACTTCACGCATAACCTTAGTTACCACTTATTCTTTCTGTCTAATTGAAATTTTGTACCTTTTGACTAATATCTCTTCACTCCCCTCAACCTCCAGATTCTGGTAACCACCATTTTATTCTCTGCTTCTGTGAGCCTGATTGTTTTAGAGTCTGCATATATGTGAGAACACGTGGTTTTGTCTTTCTGCCAGTGCACATGCATTTCACTCAACTTTAAGAACAAGAGCTAACGTTTACTTAGTACCTACCTTTTGTCCAAGCACAGCACTAGGCCCTTCATATGTATTAACTCACTTTCTCAATCCTTGTAATGATTCTGTTAAGTAAGGTTTTGTTTTGTTTTGTTTTGAACACAGGGCCGAAAGTGGTCAACTCCAACCCTGGGCCAATGCAGCCCTGGATTTATTGATATCATGGAACTTGCTGGGATTTTCCCACAATACAGATTAAGAGTCAGAATTTCCCCCTGTCCCCGAGGAGCAGAGAGCGCTTGCTGCCGTCTTCCAGCTGCTGCTGTTGCAGCAGGGCCCTCTGCAGGCCTTTGGTCATGTTCTCCTTGTGCTCGATCAGCCTCCATGGCTTGATTGTGGTTTACAGCTTGATGCAGGTCAGGTAACTGCGCAGATGAAGATTAGATACCTTCCCCAACTCCCCTTCAAGGGTGTAATCTCTCTGTTTCTGATCTGGTTTGAGCTCTTCTCAAATAATCTGGATGGCATCTGGATCCTCACTAAGCATGGATTCAAACAGATGCTCCCTGATTTCTTGCTTTGGGCCTGGGCAATGGTTGCTTCATTATCATCCAGTCCCAATCAAAAGATCCTCACTTTGTCAATGTTCACTGCAGCGGTCCTCCTTCGCCATTCCACTTCACTCATGGTAGCTTCTTATTTGCTTTCAGTCTGAGTGATCAATGCCTCCAATTTTTCAGCCAGGAGACCTTCAGTGCCCCCAGACCTCAATCTCATTTGCATGAGTTCATTGAAAGCCGACAGATCCCCAGTATTTTATACACAGTAGCGGATGTTGAGGGAGATCTCTTCCACACGCTGGTTGTACAGTACAGCCTGCTACTCTCTGAAAGCACTGGCCAGCTTCTCACAGATGGTTTTTCACTTGTTAAAGACCTCAATGGCAGCTTTCCATTCAAGATGTTTGAAAACGCAGCATTCCTGAGAGGTAAGCCATTTAGGCCTAAACCTCCATCTTGGTCTTGTCATCCATGCGATTGCTCTCACACAAGTGTTCCCGTTCCTCTGCGTGCTTCACAGCTTTGTGCAGGCAGGAGAGCAGGTGGAACCGTTTTCGAAGCTCGATGTTGGCTTCCTGTTTGAGCCGCGTGGCATAGCTCCAGGCTCTCTCGACATCCATCAGAACCAGAAGAAAATTCCTGTTAGCAGTAAGATCTTCATTGACTTTTTTTCCTTGTGAACTTGTGTCTGCTTCCCAGCTTGAAGTTTAGCATTTTCCAGAGACATTTTTGTCTACGAAAACAGTAGCCCCTGTACCTCTGAAAATCGCCATGCAGTAAACCATGCTGTTGCTGGGATTCCTTAATAATCTGAAGGATCTCCAAACTCGGGCTATCTCTGAATTCTTTGTTTGCCTTCAGTCTGGCTGAAGGGCATTCATTCTCTTCATTGTCATCACCACCGACCGCCACTGCGGCCACCACCACGGCCAGGACTCCGCAGCCATCTTGCCCCTGCACTGCCTGTAAAGTAGGTTTTACTCTTACCCTTGATTTTCAGAAAAAGAGACTGGGTCACAGAGCTCTTGAATAGCTTACCTGAGTCACACCATGAACGGTGACAGAAGTAGCCTTTAAGCACAAAGTAGTCTGGCTCCAGAGTCTAACTCTTATTTATTTATTTTTTTGAGGGTTTTTTGCTATAGGGCATGTGCGCTCACCAGAAAGACAGAGACAGAGAGACAGAAAGTGAGAAATCACCCCCCCTCCACCCCAGGGTATGGCCACACCACAGTCCCCTCTCCACATGTGCCCTGCGTGAGTTTGAGCCACCAGGTCTGGGACTTGAACCACGGTGGGCTACATGGGAGTCCAGCGACATAGCCATTACACCAACTGCTGGTCCCCCAGAGTCTAACTCTGAAGTGCTTGCTTATACTGCCTTCCAGATAGGTGCTGGAGCGTGGTAGAGTATGAAGTGTGTCCTTTTGGGGAGACAATGGGAAAAAGAGGTAACCACTGTTCCCATCCTGCTGATTGTTAATGTTGGAATGTGTCATCAGATACTGGGCCCTCGGAAAAAGTCATGACTTTTTTTTTTCTGTTTTTCTATGCAAAAATGTGTCATGACTTATCTGACAACCCAATACATACCAGTTTTTAAGAGAAGCCTAAAACTGAATCTTTATATAATTTTTGAAATGTTAAACATTGGAAACAAATTCTAATTTTATAAAAGCACTGTGTCAGTTAAAAAAAATCTGTCGGAAGGAAGCATTAAATTACAGGTGAGGAAATTGAAATCACATACTTACAGAATATTTGAGGGTTTCTTATGAATGCTGTGCTAATTCTAGATATTATTGTTCAGTGTGAACCTATGGACTCCCCAATTGCTATGTTAATTCTCCTTCTCTTTAATTAGAAACTGACTCCCCCCTCCCAGTTTCATTGATAGCGAATCTGTTTAAATGACAGTTCATATACATCTTAGAGTTTAACTCCTCAGTGAAGTTATAAGACTGCTGGAAGAAAAATGTAGGCTTTCAGAGTTTAAAATACCAAAGATACAGGTTAAATGCTCTTATCTTTTTTCCAGATGAGAATAATTTGTATGTAGAAATAAATATTTATTTACATAAACTTTGATTGCAATGAACATAACCCACAGATAGCTCTCTTGCTCTCACCCCCCCCAACAACACACACAGAAGTGCATTGAACACATCTGTGAGCCATGTGCGCCCATGGGCTGCCAGTTTGCAACCTTTGTCTCGGGGGATATGTCTTTTATTTCTTTCTTCTGCCTGCAGTTCTTAGCCCATTATCAGGTTTATAGCAGGCAGTGACCGAACACACATTGACTTTGTCAGCTCTTGTTCTGGCCTAGTTGTGTCTCAGACCTGATGCCCTCCCTCAAGCCCCCCTGTCAGCTTCGTATCAGAGACTTCTACTGCTGCTTTTGCAAAACTGGCATCTAATTCTTTCTCCTTCACAGGCCATTTCCACGTTGGGTGGAAGAGGCTTTTGACCTGTCCTAAGCAGAAGCTGTTTCTGTATAGCAGTTCTCAAAAAACAAGTGAGGGTCTAAAAAAAAAATGTACCAGCCCAAGGGTTTTCAATCCTATCTGTACATTAGAATCACCTGGAGATCTTTTTAAAATGCTGATTCTATAGCTCCAGCCTCAGAAATTATGATTTAAATGGTCTGTGGTGGGACCCTGGGCATCAATATTTTTTTTAAAAAAGCTCCCCAGGTATTATAAAGTGCAGCAGGGTTCAAAACTGGCGCAACTGATGAATATGTGTTTGTCAGATGGTCCCAAATATACACTTTGGGCCTTGATCAATTGCTTTCTCCTTCACTAAAATCAGACACTTGTGTAAGGTAAAGAGTCAGGCTAGGGTAATCGTACCTCTATGTATTATTTTCTTGTGAAGGCAGGCTACTGTTGTTTCTCATTCTTCTGTAGTGCCTAGAACACAGGCTAACATATATGATGTTGAGGAAGGTATGGCAGGCAGCTTCTCGCATGGCCCTCAGTGAGCTCTACCTCCTGGCATTTCCCTTCTGTGACCCCCTCCTTTCCCTTGAGACCTCCTTCTAACAAAAGGAATACAGCCAAAAGAATGGGATGAATGGGATGTCGCTTCCATTACTAGGATACAAAAGAAAGTGACTCTCTTTTGCTGCTACTCTTTTCTCTCTGGCTCTATTTGCTTGTTCACTCTGGTGAGACATGAAATAAGTTGCTATATTGTGAACTGATCTATGGAAAGGTCCACAGGACAAGGAAATGAGAGCATCTACTAGTCAACAGTCAGTGAGGAACTGAAGCCCTGAGTTCTGTAGTCTGTGAGTGAGTGAATCCTGCCAAT
>NW_006206863.1:280385-281381 GCF_000334495.1 Tupaia belangeri chinensis
AATGACTTCAGGCCAATCAAACTTCTCACTTTTAGTCTCTCAGAGACTCTGATCCAAAGGACACACTTCAGGTAGGTCTGGATTTCCAGCCCACAGGAATAGTGAGATAAATGTGTTGTTTATTAATTTGGGGTAATTTGGAGGTAATTTGTTACATAGCAATAAACAATATACAAAGGGATGACAGTGGATTTTGTTTACAGTGGGAGACTAGAGAAGTGATTTCCCCAGCTTTCATATGTACTGACATTTTGGGAGAAAGCTTGATAAAAATGCAAATTCCTGGGCTCTGCCCTCAAAGATTTTGAAACAAGCAGGGTTCCTCTGAAAAAGGGCGGAGCCCTGAGTTTTGCCTTTTGTTGAAGAACAAAATGGGAATTCCCCAAGCTAGAAATATAAGTAAAATATCTTTCTAAGGGGCTTTGATTGCAAAACTATTTACATTTTACTTACCCAAAGTAAAGGGTTGAGACTTAACTTTGGCTATGATAGTTAAGTAACATTGGCCATGAAATTTCTAAAACTCCCACTTAAAGGAAAGATAAGTTTTTACCTTAAATCCTTCAGCTGTTTTTGCAGGATGGAAACCACTGGATGTGAGCAGAAAGACTCCAGGCTGAGTGGTGCCAGAACCCTGATGCTTGCCCACTTCCAGAATAGAAATTTGATTACCTGAGGTCCTGCCAATCAAGAAAGCCCAGGAAATGATCATGCTTTCTTGAACCAATCATTGAACTGATGACGTACCTGGGACCATTCCCCACCCTATAATTTTGCCTTTAAAAAATTCTTCAGGAGGGGAACCAGCAGTTAGCGTAATGGCTATGTCGCTGGACTCCCACGTAGTCGACCGCGGTTCGTGTCCCGGACCTGGTGGCTTAAAACTCACGCCGGGCGCGTGTGCGTGCGTGCCCAAGATCCCGAGAGGAGAATGGAGGAGAAGGGATTGTGGCGTGACCATCCACCCTGGGGGGTGATTTCTCGCTTTCTGTCTCT
>NW_006206863.1:281392-282121 GCF_000334495.1 Tupaia belangeri chinensis
CTGGTGAGTGCACGTGCCCTGTAGTGAAAACCTCTCCAAAAAAAAAAAAAAAAAATTCTTCAGGAGGAACTCTTCAGAAAGACCTGTCCTTTTCAGCATGAGCTGCTCTCCCTCTTTGCTTTGGGCATGGCAAGAGAGCTGTATTTTCCTTCATCACTCCTGTGTCTGCAGTTTGCTTTGTGGTACTGGTGCAGGCAAACTTACTGGGTTGTCAGAAAAGTTATGACGTATTTTCTGTGTTTTTCTATGCGAAAATTCATCGTGACTTTTCTGATGACCCAGTAGTTTGAGTTCAGTAACTTTATTTTTTTGAGAGAGAGGTTTTGCTATTGGGCATGTATGCTCGCCAGAGAGACAGAGACAGAGAGATAGAAAGCGAGAAACCACCCTCCCCAGAGGGATGACCATGCCTCAATCCAATCTCCTCCATTCTCCTCTCAGGATCTTGGGCACACATACACAGGCACCTGGTGTGAATTTTAAGCCTCTGGGTCTGGGATTCGAACCACAGTTGATTACATGGGAGTCCAGCAACACAACCGTTATGCCATCTGCTGGTCTCTTGGAAATGCTTTTTATTCAGTAGGTTTGATATAGGGTTCAGGATATGCATTTTTTCACATACCCCAGATATTACTAATGCAGGTATTCATTTTATCACATGTGAAGAATCATGAGCTAGGAGGTGAGGCCAGCCTTTGAAGATGCAGAGATGATTGAGGACCAGTG
>NW_006206863.1:282197-294305 GCF_000334495.1 Tupaia belangeri chinensis
AAAAAGCCATATGGAGATCAGAAGCTTAGCTGGGCGGTGGTGTAGTAGATGGTCAGGAGAGATACTGGAGGCAGGGGCCAGGCTGGTATGAGATGATACAAGCCTAGACCAGGATGTAGGAATTGAGGATAGGCAGGAAAGGCATGAGAGAGGTTTATTTATTTATTTTTTATTTTTATTTTTATTTTATTTTTTTGCTATAGGGCGCGTGTGCTCGCCAGACAGACAGAAAGCGAGAAATCACCCCCCAGGGGGGATGGCCACGCTGCAATCCCTTCTCCTCCATTCTCCTCTCGGGATCTTGGGCATGCACACACATGTGCCCGGCGTGAGTTTAAGCCACCGGGTCTGGGACTCAAACTGCGGTCGACTATGTGGGAGCTCAGCGACATAGCCATTATGCTAACTGCTGGTCCCAGAGAGAGGCATTTTTTTTAAATTGACAGGGGTTGCCTGTGCTCCCCAGAGAAAGAGAGAGAAAGAGAGAGAGAGAGAGAGAGAGAGAGAGAGAGAGAGAGAGAGAGAGAGAGAGAAAGAGATAAAGAAAGAGGGAACAAGCAGTCCCCTGTCCCCCCAGGGGTTATGGTCATGCTGTAATCCTGTCTCTCTTTCTCCATGCTGTCAGGATTTGAGGTATGCACACACACACACACACACACACACACACACACACACTTGGCTTATTTGTCAAGCCACCAGGGTGGGGTTTGAACTATAGTTAGCCACGTGGGCTTTGACTCTCTTAACCACTTAACTATGGGGCCAGCCCTACATAAGAGACATTTTAAAAGAAGTCTTAAAAGGACTTGATGGCTTAATATATATAAAGGAACTGAATAAGAGAGGTTTTTCAAGCTTCGATGATTGGAAGATTATGGTGCCATTGGCAGAGCTAAGTCGTGAAGGAGATGGTTTGGGGGATAAGTCTTTCTTAGGACAATTTAGTGCTCATTTGCTTTCAATTTACAAGGTCTAGTGTGGGAAGCTGAGTTAACTAGTTAAGGATGCAAATAGAGGCAAAGTTCTAATCTAGGTCAGTAGTCTTCTAAATGTGGTCTTAGACCAGCAGCATCATTATCAACTGAGAACTTGTTAGATTTGCTAATACTTTTAAGGTTTATAGCTTGGTCAAACTTGTAGATGTATGTTCCCAGGGGCCTTGTAATAGACCCATCTTAGAGGTTGGAAAGGGCCAATGTAGGTAGAGGTAGAGCTGACTCTGCCCACCAATGCCTTATCACCTGTTGGTGATGAGAGATTGGCCTAGCCTAGATGGGGCCCTTTCAGCTGAGACTTTCACAAGTTGGATGACTGTTTCACTTTTCACAAACTTCAGATGGATATCTGACACTGTCTGTCATTTCCATTTCCTTTCTTTAGAATTTTTGGAAGACAGTTCTCGGAGATTACTTCTTCCTCTGAGTTCCCTCTCCCACTACTACTTCCTTCTTACTAATGACCTCGCCCCATACCATTGTTTAGGTGTTTCCCCAAAACTCATGTGTTAAAACTTGGTTGTATTGTGAATGTATTAAGAAGAAAATTAATACCTTCATGGTGATGAAAGTTGGGGACCTTTTGGAGTGATTAAATAAATAGGGTAGAGCCCCTATGACTGGCTCCTGGTGGGTTTAGAAGGAGAGGGACTGTGAGATACATGATTTATGTTCCTCTTCTCTCACAATGTTGTGTCCTGGGGAACCTCACAGGTAGAAAAATCCTTGTTAGATCTGGCTCCTGGATCTTGGAACTCCAAATTGTGAGTGAAATGAACCTATATTCTCTTAAATTACCAGACTCAGGTATTTTCTACTGTTAGCAATAGAATGGATTAGAATATCCAACATGGTACTTAGTAAACAGTCTAGAAAATGGGAACATTATCATCTTGCCATCACTAAGTCTACCCTCCTGACAACTATTGTCTTTCCCCCACTTAAAATGGACTAGGTGTCCACTTTCTTGATAGGAAAATGTGCTCTTATCAGAGGCCAATCCCTTCTAGATTTTGTCTCATTTTTGCCTCCACAGAGACTTCTGTTCTTCAGTTATCTCCCTTTGCTCCTTCTTATCAATATCATTCTCTCTTTTGAAACTTTTAGATTCACAATTATCCATGCTATATAACTTCTATTCAAAAAATATAATAACCTCTTCCCCTTGACTCTATATCCTTTTCTAGCTACTGTCCCAATTTCCTATTTCTCTTCATAGCCAACCTTTTTGAAAAAATTGTCTGTATAGCCTTTTCTTCCTTACATCTTATTCTTCCTTGAGCCGTCTCCTAACTGGCTTGATTCTTCAACTGACTATATTTTTCCTCATTGGAGGTTTAAGAACCAAGGCTATGGATAACTCAGAGTGTAGCTTTAGAATCTATTATGTGAGAGTACATAAGGAAACTGAGGCTCAAAGAGGTTAAGTAACTTGCCTAAGGTCATACAGCTAGTAAGCAGCCGGGTTGACTCCAGGTGCATCCAATTCTAGGAGCCTGTGCATCAGCATTCTTGTCATTAATCACAACTCTCTTGTTCTTTGTGTATCTGTTATGGGGTTTCTTATATTGAATTGTAAATTTCTGTTAGCATATTTCTTTCTCCCACTGTATTATTACTTCAAGAACAAGAACAAAGAAATAGGTGTTCAATAAATGCTTCTTGGGTGAATGAAAGAACACTGCCATTTGACTCTCGGTTTTTTTTTTTTTTTTTTTTTCAGTCCTCAGCTGTGATGGATCACCGCTGGTTACCACCCTCCTTTAATATAATCATATAATCATTCAATTTCCCTTTAATGGAATCATAGAATCATGTAATTTTAGAGCTGCAAAGGGACCTTAGAGATAGGAAGTTAAGATCCCGTAGAGGTTAAATAACACGTCCAAGGTCACTTGGCTAGTTAGTTGCAGTCCAGTGCTCTTCCCAGGCCATCTTCAATAGGTGTTAATGCTCCCTCCCTCCACAATCTCTTTTCCAACCTAAATAACTCTAATGCCAAGTAGCACATAGATGGCAGAAAGTCAGTAGAAGGACACATGGTGAATGTGATGGGCAGCCAGCACAGTGCTTGTAGTGTTAATGAACACTTTCCTCTTTGGTTCAAGCATGTGCCTGCTAGCTACTTTGGTTCTAGTTTAAAATGCCCTTTTTCATGAGCTCCTGTCTTATATTCCTCTTAGTACTTTGGTTATTTTAATGAGTTTTTCTTATCTCCTATTTATAAAAACAGACCTACTAATGTTTTGTTGTATTTTTTTAAATAACAAATTCCCAAGTCTTGTTCCATTTCCATTGCTCTTTCTCCTTTATGTTTTTTATGTTTGTGTATTTAGAGTTGTACAGTGCATTTTAAAATGCAATCTTGTATTTTGCTAATACAATGGTAGCAGAATCAATCATTTCTTCCACAGGGAAGAATCAGATAGCCGAAACCCTCAACTTGCCAGAACACACAGCCTGAAAAAGTTATGGAAATAGCATAATCTCTGAAATCAGACAGAGTAGATTTAAATTCTGGCTTTACCAAATTATTAACTGCATGACCTTAGATAGATTGCTTTATCTCTCTGCCTATGGTTCCTCATCTTTAAAATGAGAATAATAATGGTATGTCTGTTTCATATCATAGATGTAAAGATTAAGTGAACTAATATGTAGACTTAGGTTTAAAATTCTCATTCTGGCATGTTCTGGCCACAGAATGATCTCAGTAAACTTATTTAACATCTTTTTCTTTGTAAAATGGGCATTGTTAATAGATAGCATTTGCTACATAGTGTACCACTTTGAAACTTAGAGATTTAAAGCAACAAGCATGTATTTGCTCATAATTCTGTGAGTTGTTTGGGTGGACACAGGTGGAACTATCTGATTCATGTGTGTCAGCTGGGTGTGCTCATCCTTTTATGTCAACTGGTAGTCTATGGCCTCACTCATTTCTGGTAGTGGACTGGTTGTTGGCAGGAGTGACGGAAATAACTGGGTCATGTGACATTCATTATTCAGGACTGGCCTGATTCATTCACCTGGTGGTGGTTGCAGGGTTACTAAGAGCATCAAGAGAGTGTAAGACCCACACTTCATGAACACTTTTCAAGTCTCTGCTTGCTCATATTTGCTATTACTCCTTTGGCCAAAGCAAATCATATGCCAAAGCCCAGAGTAGAAGAGTGAAGGGGCTACTAGACATAGATGTAGAGAAAGTAATCATGGCAGCCATTTCTTTCCAGATTGTTTATCACAGACTTTATAACAACATTTTTCCAGGGTCACTGTGATAATTGGAAATAATAGACATCGAGCACTGAGTGAACTATAGTAGGTAATCAGTAAGTGACAGCTGATGTGCATTATATTTTACCTGACAGCAGGTATTTCATAAAGAAAACTTCTCTTATGCAACCATTCTTTCTGCCTATTTGCCTTCCCTCATTACTTGGTTAGAAGAAAGCTGTGACTTGGGACCAGCAGTTAGTGTAATGGCTATGTTGCTGAACTCCCATGTAGCTGACCGTAGTTCAAGTCCTGGACCTGGTGGCTTAAACTCACACCAGGCTCATGTGTGTGCATGGCCATCCCCCCCCCCGGGGGTTATTTCTTGCTTTCTGTCTCTCTCTGTCTTTCTGGCAAGCACATGTGCCCTATAGCAAAAGCCAAAAAAAGAAAAAAAAAGGAAGAAGAAGAAAGCTGTGACTCAAACTCAAGACCAAAGTAAAATAAAGTATAAAACCCCAAAATACAAAAAAAAGCAAAGAAAAAACAACTAAAAGTGAAAAACCCCAAACAAACCAGACCACATCAGTGGTTTTTAAGATTTTTATTTATAAGTTAGATAAATATCCCCAAGAGCACACCAAATAAAAGAATCCAAAGATGAAAACTAACAGATGTTGAGAATGAGCACATATTACTATTGTACTTCTTCCCTAGCCATAGTGCCTAACTCTGAGGTCACGAGATGTTGGATCTCCAAAAAAATTCCATGATAGTGATCAAAGCAGTGAAGAGGATGCTAATATTTAACAAACATTCAAAGGGCTGACCCTATAGCCAAGAGCAGGGGTCCCCAACTCCTAGACCTATTAGGAACCAGGCTATACAGCAGGAAGTGAGTAGTAGGGAGGTAAGTGAAGCTTCACCTATATTTACAGCTGTTCCCCATTGCTCACATTACCTCTGAGCTCTGCCTTCTGTCAGATCTGTGGTGGCATTAGATTCTCATAGGAGTGCTTAGATGGGGGACCAGCAGTTAGCGTAATGGCTATGTTGCTGGACTCCCACGTGGTTGACCGCGGTTCGCGGCCTAGACCCAGTGGCTTAAAACTCATGCCGGGCATGTGTGCGTGCGTGCCCAAGATCCCGAGAAGAGAATGGAGGAGAAGGAATTGCGGTGTGGCCATCTCCCCTGGGGGGTGATTTCTCACTTTCTGTCTCTCTGTCTCTGGTGAAAATACCCCTCAAAAAAAAAAAAAAAAAAGAGTGCTTAGATGGGACTGTATACTGATAGGAAAACAAGCTCAGGGCTCCCACTGATTCTAATTCTACATTATGGTGAGTTATAGAATTATTTCACTATATACTACAATGTAATAATAATAAACATAAAGTACACAATAAATGTACTTGAATTATACCAAAACCATTAGCCTCCTTCTTCTGTTCTGTGGAAAAATGGTCTTCCATGAAACCTATCCCTGGTGCCAAAAAGGATGGGGAATGTTGACCTAGAGGTTAAGAGAACTGAATTGCACATGGCTACTGAGGTTCAGATCCCAAGCCCAACAATTTGAAAAACACACTGGGTACATGTGTGTGTGTCCCAAATCCTGGCAGGAGAAATGGAGGAGAAGAGATTACAGGATGACCAGGTCCCATGGGGGTTGGGGGATGGAGGAGATACTTTCTTCCCCCATCCCCCCATTCTATTTCTCTTTAACTAGCACACATGCCCTCTGCCAATTAAAATAAATCCCTTGGAGTTTGACCAAAACAGGGTTTGAGGATAACTCTGTTTTCCAAATGATTTCATTGAAATCCTTGAATCTTTGAGTTAGAAGGGCCTTCAGAATCAGAAGCCTTTGAATTTTAGACTTTATATTCTTCAGCAGTCATTCTCAAACATTTTGATCTAAGGGCCATTTAACTCTCTCAAAAATTATTGAGGAGCTTAAAATGCTTTGTTTCTGTGATTTATATCTATTAATATTTACCATATGAAAACAGTACTTGAGAAAAATTGAAAATGAAACAATAAGCATACATTCCTTTATCTGTCAAAACAATGACTTAGCATATATCATATAGCTTCTGGAAATGCCTCTGTGTGTTCATGAGAGAATGAGAGTGAAAATAATCAAATAATGTCTCAGTCTTATTGTATAATAAAGATAGGTTCTATCTCATTAAACTCGTCAAAAGGTTTGGGGGCTTCCCAGGAGTCTGTGTATCATACTTTCCAAATTGCTACTGGACAGTATTCCTGTCAGAAAGGAGTTGCTCAGCTGAAGCATTTGGAGGCAGTCTGGTACAATGAAAAAACTCTACATCAGACATGTGAGATTGATATCCTCATCTATAAAATGAGGATGATAATGATCAAATCTACCTCATGTAGTTGTGAAGATTACACATATAAGGAAATGCTTTTAACATATATATGGAGACTTAGAAAATGGTGGGAAATGGAATTAAAGTGTGAGTTTATTTTGGTGTAAATTTTTTTTGAAATTTGTGCATAGTTTTTTCATAATTTGCATTCATTTGTTCATTTATATTGCCAGAAGGCATGTGCCCTCACCAGAGAGAGAGAAAGCACCCCTCACTGGGTCATGGTTGTGCTTCAACTTTCTCTCCTCCATTTCCCCACCCCATCAGATTTTGGGCATGCATGCACACATGCCAGGTGAGTCTTTCAAGCTTCTGGAACTGGGATTTTAATTGCTACAGACCACATGGGATCCAGCCCCTGATGCACCGTACTTATCTGATGTGCTATAGTACTGGCCCTCATAATTTGCATTTTCCATGAACTTTAAAAAAAGTTTATTTCTTCTATGAGCAATAGAGAAAGAGAGAGAGAGATAGCAACCTCAGCAGGGTCCCATGCCTTGAGCCACCTTTGGCTTCAGCTGGCCAGATGATAGGCACATGTATGTCTAATGTACTCAGGGAGGTCTCTGAATATGAACCCAGAGCCTTCATATGTGGGCCAGCCTCTCAGAGCATGTCGTTTTATTGCTGTGCTGCTGTACAGCTTCCTCCATGAGCTTTTTGGAGACCCCTTGCATTAAGGGACTGTACAAAACCTTGCATATCGCAGGCTCCCAATAAACATTATTCTTCCTGTCACTGAATTAATATCTAATAGCTCCTTGCCTCATGAGCTCTGGTTTTTAGAAATTTCCTCCTCCCGTATCTCTGTGATTTCTGTTCCTTAGCTTTAGTACTTACTCTGCACAAAATAATGCAACATCCTTGTTTTAGATAAGAGCAGTTAGGACATCTTTAGGTCTTCTTTCATATAAGCTATGCTACGATTTCCATATTGACCTGGTCATTTTTTCTCTGCATGTTAGTTGCTCGCTCAACAAATATTTGTTGAACAGCTAAATACTATGAATCAATAGTGGAAAAAATAAATAATACTGTTCTCATGGAGCTTGCATTCTAAATGTAGGAGACAAACCAAAAGAAAGTACCCAAATAAATAACAAGTGTGAAAGTCCTACACTGGAAAATAAAACAAGGGAAGGAAACAGAGTACTGGAAGATGTGCTGTTTGAGGTAGGATGAATACATAAATGCCTGTCTGAGGAAGTGACATTTGAGTAGAGACTGGAAGAAAGTAAGGGGCAAGCCAGAATGAGGAAAAAGTCAGTGTAAAATATGAATTTTATTCTAATTGTGATTGGAATTCACTGGAAGATTTAGGTAGAATATTTAAGTACAATGATCTAATGTTTCGGAAGAAAATCACTCTTGCCATTTTGTGAAGACTAGACTAGGGGACAAGAATAGAAGTGGGGAAAACAGTTAAGCAGCTCTTGAAATAGTCTAGGCAAAAAATGAAGGTGACTTGGATGTGGTAAGAAGTTAGTTTGGGATAGAAGAAAGAGCCAATAGGATTTATATATATTGTATGAAGAATAAGGAAGAATCAGAATGATACCCTAGGTGTTGTGAACTGAATGGGAGGTGGTACCACTTATTAAAATGGGGAAGACTGGGTGAGGAACAGGGTAGAGGGACAGAATCAAGAGTTTTGTTTGGGATATATGTTAAAAGTAAGGTTCTTATTACACATCCATAGGAATCCATATGATCCCTGGAGCACTCCATTTGTTAGAGGTTGAGAAGATGAGGAAGAACTACCAAGGGACACTGAGAAAAAAGTGGTTGAGAGGTAGGAGAAACAAAAAGAGTGCATGGTGATAGGAGCCAAGATATCTTTCTAAAACAAAGGATTAATAAACTAAGTCTGAATGTTGCTGAGATGTTTACCAAGATGAGAAATAAGTTAGCCTTTGGATTTAGCATGGTGGAGGTTGTTGGTAACCTTGATAAAAGTGCTGTCAGTAGCATGGAGACAAAAGCCTGCTTTGAGTGGGTGGAGGAGAGAATGAGAGGTGAGGAAATGGAGAGTGTATTATAGACACCCATTCTGAGGAAACTTTATATAGAGGAAAGAAATTGTGAGGAAACTTGAGGTGGATATATAGTCGAAGTTTTTGTTTGCTTGCTTAAGGGAGGAATGTGTTTTGTTTTTTTTTTCTGATGCAGTTTTGAAGCATGTTTATTCACTAATGGGACTGATCCATCAGTGTATTGATGGGAAGAAAAACTGATGACATCAGAGAGAGAGGGGTTAACTACTGGTGTAAAATGCTTTGAGTGACTGAGTGTGAAAGGGATCCTGTGCACAAATGGGTGGACTGGTCTTAGCTGGGAACATAGAAATTCTTCTTTAGTAAGGGGAGAGCAGGCAGGGTATATAGGTAGAGATGCAGGTGAGTGATAGAGTTGTTGATTTGAAGATGAGCTAGGTCTCATCTTTTTGTTTTTATTTTCTTCATGAAATGAGAAGTAAAGTCTTTAACTGAGATTTATGGAGGGAGGTTGGTTGAGATTTCATTAGGGAAGAAAGGTGTGAAATAGTTTCCTTGGAGAGAAAGACAGTGAATCAACTAGAAAAATTTAGGATTGTCAGGTATTGCTGAAGGCCCATTGAAGATTTCTGGTCAAATATTTAAAGTAACATCATTCAACTGTGTGGGTGGAGTACAGTACAATGGAGGGAGGGAGGTGCAATGATACTTCCCACACTTGCAGACTTATGCAAGTCAGTGGATATAATGAAGGGCCATGGAATTTAACTCGGTAGCATGGAAAGTGAAGACTCAAAAGGATAGATACACAGTGAGGATAGTAGATTCCACAGATGGTAGGCTGAGATTATATGGTAGAGAAGGAGACTTGAGGTTGAAATTATGGAGGTGATGCAGTTATTGGTAATGACCACATCTAGGATATGACTATGGGAGTGTGTGTCTGAACTAGGATGGTGGGAAACAGAAGATTGTTAGATGAATCTTCAAAGGATGGTGGGACCAAGGGATTGGCTATGTTCTCAAGAGGATGTTGTAGTCACAGGTGCATTGGTAGGAGAAAAAGCCTCTAAGGTGGGTGCTAGTATTTCCAATGATGAATGAGAGAAAGTGATTGGAAAGTTGGTGGAGGGTAGCCATATGGAGGGGTGGCAGTTGGTATATCCTGATGTTGTATACTTTAAGTGGGCTGGGGTTGTTGAAGAAAGAGGGAGGAGAATTGGTCTGGAATAGCAAAGAGGAGGGAGGAAGCCAGGCCTCTACCTCCAGCTCCATTCAATGATACAAAGGGTGTGGGAAAGAAAACAGCCATGTTTGAGAGAGCTGCACAAGCACAAACCTCAGGGGAGAGCTATTTCCTTGAGAGTAAGAAACTGTATGAAATGTTGATGATGTTGAGGACTTTGCTGATGGGCTTTGAGTTTCAGAGGGCATAAGAAGGCTGGGAGGTTCATTCATGAAAAGACTCTTGAGTTACGTTAGGGAATATATGGAGCCTTCAGGAATTAGAAATCCAGGCCATGATACAGTCTGGGAAGCTAGGACTTTTATAAACAGGGATACAATATATATTCAGATTATTTATATTGGACTCTAAGGATGAGGTGGATGATGAGTGTAAATGAGTACCTCCTTCTGGGCTGGTCTTTTAGCAACTTTGTATTGGTGAAGCTGGCTGATGGAGATGAGTTTACACCAAGGATGCTTGGTACTTCCTAACTTGCTTTAAAAGTTTCTCTGGTTCTTAGGAACCAGCAGTTAGCATAATGGCTATGTCGCTGGATTTCCACGTAGTCGACCGCGGTTTGTGCCCCGGACCCGGTGGCTTAAAACTCACGCCGGGCGCGTGTGCGTGCGTGCCCAAGATCCCGGGAGGAGAATGGAGGAGAAGGGATTGCGGCATGACCATCCCCCCTGGGGGGGGTGATTTCTCGCTTTCTGTCTCTATGTCTCTCTCTGTCTGTCTGGCGAGCGCACACGCCCTACAGTGAAAATCTCTCCAAAAAAAAAAAAAAGTTTCTCTGGTTCTTTATAAGTCTGGGTAAGGGACTTATTACGACTTTTCAACAATGATAATATCTTGGGGAAATTTAAATTATGCCCTCCAAATTTCCCTTAGTTCCTACCAAAGCCACTTAAGATAAAAACATGATCTAATTAAAAAAAAATGTGCTTGTTATGTAAATACAGTTTCAGGACAAGTCCCTTAGCTGCCCCCAACTACTTTCCTCTCTCACTGAGGTCCCTCTCTTTTACCATTTATTATGGAAATTTTCAAACATACAGAAAAATAGATTTTGTATAATGAGCTCCCATACACCTTCTTACCTAGATTTAGCACCTGTTAACATTTTGCCATACTTTATCTATTTTTTTGCTTTTGCTGAAATATCTTCAAGGAAATTACAGACATTATGACATCTCATTCTTAAATACAACAGGATCCTTTCTATGTAGAAGTTCTGAAGCTGCCATTGAATTTTATTTTTATTTATTTTGTTTTATTTGAAAGAGATTTTTGCTATAGGGCATGCACAATCACCAGAGAGACACAGAGAGACAGAGAGACAGAAAGCAAGAGATCACCCCCTCAGGAGGATGGCAATACCTTCTCCTCCATCTCCTCTCAGAGTTTTGGGCACACACACAAATGCACCCGGCATGAATGTTAAGCTGCTGGGTCCGTGACTTGAACCGTGGTCACCTATGTGGGAGTCCAGCGCTTTAACTGCTACACCATATGCTGGCCCCACCAGTACTTTTTAAAAGATGATGCCAAGAACTGGACAAGAGTGTTCCAGATGTGGACTGACTAGCCAAGTATACAGAAAGAATGACTAGGCCCTATTTTCTTTTTCATTGCAGATTACAATCTCTAAAATTATCCTTCTTTGAGGCTACAGCATGCTATTGACTTAAATGCATTTGTGGTCAGCTTAAGTCTCCAAGTTCTTTGTTCATGAACTACTGCTGTCAAGTCAGGCTTTCCCCATCTTGTATTTGTGTAATTGAATTTTTGTTGGTTTTAGCCTATTGAAAATATTTTGAATTGGAATTCTGCCCTCCAGTGAATTAGTTAATCCTTTTTTGCTTTGGTTCATCAGCAAAGTTGATAAGTAAACCTTTTATATATTCATACAAGTACATAGTAGTTACTTTCTAAAATTGAAGCTTTATGCTGCCTCAGCCTCAGAATTGTGGAGACTGCAGTAAGACCATCCCAAGTATTAAGAGTAGACTTTTTGTAGGGGAAATGATTTAAGTTGAGTGTTCCTGATTAATGATTGAAATCCATCCTTCTTGACTATTCAAACCTTGTGGCTTAACAGATTGGTATCTGAGTACAGTTTTCTAAGACATTCTAAATCATTCCAGAATGACTATTTAATATAAGCAGTCACTGAACAATTTCTTAGTATAGCCTTGGAAACACCCACATTATTCAAGACAGCTAAACCCAGGGTTTGGGTTGACTTTCTATGAATTCCATGGGTTTGTGTGGGTAG
>NW_006206863.1:295035-302882 GCF_000334495.1 Tupaia belangeri chinensis
AGATAGAAAGCAAGAAATCACCCTCCGGGGGGGATGGCCACGCCGCAATCCCTTCTCCTCCATTCTCCTCTCAGGATCTTGGGCACGCACGCACACGCGCCCAGCGTGAGTTTAACCCACCGGGACTCGAACCGCGGTCGACTACGTGGGAGTCCAGTGACATAGCCATTACGCTAATTGCTGGTCCCAATAATTGCAATGTTTGATACAGTTCAAATGAATTAACATTCAGGCATATATGAGAGAAAAATGAAATTACCTCTTTATATAATCAGCTAAATTCTTTTCTAAAAGCAAAAAGTTAATATTGGGATTTAAAAACCTACATTTCTAATGTTTTTGTCAATTCAATAATATGTATATTACTTAAGCCACAGGACTGCTCATTACTCTTTCCTGTCAGAGAGCAATTAATCTCTTTTACCACTTTTCCTCAGCCTCAGCTTTCTCAATAAACAAAATAGACTGGGCCAAAGAATTGTCATATGGTACTTGATAGCAGTAGGGATGCTGCTAGGGTCTATTTCTTTTTCTGTACTGGGTGGGTCAGCAACTACTGATGCTGGTCCAGACGCTGAAGCTGCATGTTTCACTTCACTAGGTTCTACACTCTTTTTGACTTCTTTACTTGATGTGAATGTCTGCTGAACAAAAGAATTACTTTCAATAGCTTCAATTTCTTTCATTCTTTTTACTTGTTCTACCAGGTGGCTTGGTCTTCCTCTTTTCTTCTCTTTGCTTCTTCCCTCATTTCTTTCTTTGCCTTTTAATGCTTCATTGGCTTTTACAGCAGCTTCAAGAACCAGCTGTAGTTGGGGTTTGGCCTGTTTGGCCTGCAGCAGATGTTCTAATGCAGCTTTGATGTTTCCAGATTCCCCATATTTGATGTTATGTAATTCCTTGTTCTTGCTTTTCCTTCCACCTTTTTTTGGGGGGCTATTATGTTCTACTACCTGAAGAACTGCTTGAAGATGACTGTCTGCAGTATTTCTTTTTTCTCTTGCTCCTGCTTTCTTCTTTGGTATCTGATGATCGGCATCCCATTTCTATAAGCTGGGTCTAGACCTTCAGACTCACACCTCTTATTGATATATGCAAGCACCGTGGATCTGGAAACGTTCCTTGAGATCAGGGCACCACCAGTGTCCTCTGAACTTGCTTCAGTTTAAGCTCAGCTCCTTGGAAGCTTTATTTTCTTAAAAGATTTATTTATTTATTTATTTATTCATTCATTCCTTCATTTAAAAAAAAAAAATTTGACCAGAGAGAATCACAGGGGCGGGGTTAGTGAGAAAGCAAGTCACCAGGTCCTGAACTCAAACTGTGTTTGGGCATGTGGGAGTGACCAGCACCTTAACCACCACGCCACCTGCTGGTCCCGGCAGTTTTAACTTTAATAAATCAAAATCAAAAACTGTTTAGAGAACTTTGCTTAGTACTTAAAGTCAGTAAACAGGTTAGGATTCTGTTCAAATAGTAGGTACATGGACCTGTTCACAACTCAAGAGAAGACAAAAATCCCCAACTCTGGAAAACAAAGCATAGAAGATCAGTAATGTTTTAGTCAAAAATCATGACATTCTATTTCACCAATTCAAACTCATGTACTTTATCTTCTGTTGTGGTCCGATCTTTTCGTTTAAATTCTGGAAGATAACGTTCAACTCTGGACTTGTCCCTACCATTAAGCTGGCCATATTTCTCAGCAGAACATCTTCATTGCTCTTATCCCTGGAAGCTCTAGATCTCAGTGCTCATGGCAGATTCAGTCTCCTTATCCACAAATTTTCTTAAATAATCTAACTACTTTCAATAGCAAGTTCAGCTGGTATATACAAATCTGTAAATATATGTCTGACTTTAGGCGTGAAACTGAGTAGAATGAATAAACTATAAAGTAGCACCTAGCTGATGCTATATAGCTTTCTAGGGTCATTAAATAGGTATTTTTAATAATTTTTTTTAATTTCAAGAAAAGCAGTTTTAACTAATAAATCAAAGAAATGCTAAGAAACTTTGATTACAACTTAAAGCCAGGAAACAGGTTAGGATTTTGTTCAAATAGTAGGTACATGACCTTATTGGCAGCTCAAGTCAGGACAGAAATCCTTAAAACTGGAAAACAAAGGCTAGAAGAAAATCAGCAATGTTTTAGTCAAAAGTCATAAAATTCTATTTTATGTCTATTTCAGTCTCATGTACTTAATCTATCTTCTGTTGTGATCTAATCTTCCTGATTAAATCCTGGGATATAATATTCAACTCCAGACCTGTGCCTATGATTAAGATGGCCATTTTCTTAGTTTTTGAACTCTTATTTCTGTGTGTTTGTATTTAATTTTCCTGGTATAGCACTACCTTAAGAACTTCTTGGAGAGCTAGTCTGGTGTTGGTAAAATCAAAAAAAGCATTGTTTCCAATGAGAGGTCCACTGTTAGCCTGATGGGATATCCTTTGTAGGTAACTTGACATTTTTCTCTTGCCAATCTTAGTATCTTGTCTTTGTGGTTTTGGTCAGTCTGGCTATAATGTGTCTTGGAGAAAATCTTCTTGGGTTAATTCTATATGGGATCCTTTGTATTTCTTGGGATTGGATCTTTGAATGCCTCTCTAGGTGTGGAAAGCTTTCTTATAGGATTTCATAGAATATATTATCAATGCCCTTATGAGTCACTTTGCCTTCTGGGATACCGATTATCTAGATGTTTGGACATTTGATGTTATCTAGTATTTCTCATATATTATTCTCATATTGTGGGGCAATTTTCTCAGTCTTCATGGTGGATTTTTCTAGGCCAGTGATTCTATCTTCTACATCTGTGATTTGATTTTCTGTTCACTTTGAATACTTTCAAAGGAGGTTTTGACTTTGGTATTACAGCCTTCAGCTCTAATAGGTCTATTTTATTTATTTATTTATTTGAGAGGTTTTTGCTATAGGGTGTGTGTGCTCGCCAGACAGAGACAGAGAGACAGAAAGTGAGAAATTACCCCCCGGGGGGATGGCCACGTCACAATCCCTTCTCCTCCATTCTCTCGGGATCTTGGGCACGCACGCACATGTGCCCAGCGTGAGTTTTAAGCCACCACGTCCGGGACGTGAACTGCAGTCGACTACATGGGAGTCCAGCGACATAGCCATTACGCTAACTGCTGGTCCCTTATTTATTTATTTTTTATCGTGTGTATTTCCTTTTTGGATCTTGCAAGAATTTTCTCACCTCCTGAAACTTGTCAGCTTCTTTCTCCTGCCTCTTCTGCAGTTCATTGTCTCTTTTCTCTTCCATCTCTGTTAGCTTTGTCACTATGAATATTATAAATTCTTTATATGACATTTCTGTGAGTTTCAATGTACTGTCCGAGGATGAAGAGGAGTTATTCTTTTCCCTTAGAGGAGAGGTATTTTCTTGCTTTCCCATATTTCTTGTGACCCTGTAGTGATTTCTGGTCATCTGATGGATGGTATATTTCTTCGTAATTCTTGAAGTTCAACCTGAGCGTTCAGAGGCGTGCAGGAGGAGGTCATCTGCAATCTTTCTTCTGTTCTGTTTTTCACTCTTTGTGCATCAGATTTAGTGGAAATTGAGGAATATTCTGACCCTAATCATATTCATATGTTTGGATCCTGTTCATTTGGACCATCTAGACACTCAGTGCATGGAAGCCACTAGAAATGAATCTGGATAGAGAAGTCAGAGCAGAAAGTCTTCATTTTTAGTCAATGAAAGCAATATTTCACAGCTCAAGTTCAGTAGCCATTTCATAGGATAGTTTATTAAGCTCAAGTATGAGAATGAACTGAATGGACACCCCCAGGTCTTTTCATACTTAGAAAATGAGACCACCCTGAGAGCATGTCAACTATTAGACAAGTGATAGTTTTGTAGATTTTCAAACTAGGTATATAACTCAGCTAAAGGTATAATCTTGGTAATATACAAGGCTCAAAATAGAAAATCAGTATTACAAACTTCACATTCCTCATTATGGTTCTCAATTCTTAGTATCACAAAATAAAGGCTCTCTGATAGTAGCCTTCATAAGGAGACTTTATAGTATAGAAATTAAGACTATGGGGGCCAGACACTGGCAAAGCAGTGAAATGTTAAGTTCTATGAGGCCGATCCACATGAGAAGGTTACCAGTTTGTGTCTGAAGACTTACCTGAGTACACCAGGTATGTGTGTGCCTGTGACCTGGGCTTCTGAAGCTGGGGGTGGATCACGGCATTGAGACTCTGTCAAGGGTGCTTGCTTGCTCTCTCTATATATCTCTTTCACTCATGGAATAAGTAAAATAAACCTAAAGAAAAAGAAATTAAGACCATGGTTATTGGACCTTGATTGTCTGAGTCTAAAGCCTATCTATATAATTTATTTTCTATGGGCCTTGGGCTTATTTAACCTCAGTGGGGAGTAATTTTCTCATGTGTTAATGATGAGGATAGTATTGGCACCATCATATAGCTGTTGTGAGAATTAACAGTATTAATGTAGGTAATGTGTCAAGCATTTATTAAGTGTTACCTACATTATCCTAGTTCTGAGAAATTCCCCTTGGAACTCAAAGTATTAGATATATTAGGACATCTTAATCTAAAAACAAAATATGTCTTGTCTAGTGGTGCTCTAGCTGCTATGTAGTCTCTCATATTTACCTTATCCAAGTTTCCACCCTAGTGTTTCCAGAGGCCTGGTAAGAATAATTTAAAGATACATGAAGAGTGATTATACACCTTTTCCTTTGTGTGAGCCACAGTAGTTCTGGCCTGTTGGTTGCTTGTTCTAAATCTTCAGATTAGCTCCCATGGTGGCTGAAAACCACACCAGTTTTCCAGGGGAGGAAATTTAGAAAATTCTATTTTTGTTCATACATGAATTCACAGATGCATTGCTTTTAGCATTTCACTATTCACTTTGGCAACAATAGCAATCTCCCCTGTATGCCCATTTAAATGGTGAGAAAACTGCCTGAAAACACTGACAAAAAGCAAGTTGCTTTGGTAGGTATTGGCCAGAGAAAGAGTTGACATACATGCTATTTTCTTTCTCTCTCTCCCTCCCTCCCTCCCTTCCTTCCTTCCTTTCTTTCTTCCCTTTCTCTTTCTTTCTTTCTCTTTCTCTTTCTTTTTCTGAAAATTTTTTCCTACAGAATTTTATTTTAAGGCACCCAAGGTCAGATCACATGCCATTTTTTTGATTTATGATGTTCCTTTTCTTTGATTATTATATGAGGGGTAGCTATTTTTTTAGTCAATAAGAGCATACATTACTAGATTTCCTGATTTTGTTTTCCAGGAAAAAAAATCATTTTAGAAGCTTTTTTAAAAAATTTAGATAATTTTGGGACCAGCAGTTAGTGTAATGGCTATGTCACTGGACTCCCATGTAGTTGACTGTGGTTCGCATCCTGGACCCGATGGCTTAAAACTCACGCTGGGTGCGTATGCATGCATGCCCAAGATCCCAAGAGGAGAATGGAGGAGAAGGGATTGCGGTGTGGCCATCCCCCCTGGGGTGTGATTTCTTGCTTTCTGTCTCTCTGTCTCTCTCTGTCTTTCTGGCGAGCACACACGCCCTATAGCAAAAACCTCTTAAAAAATTAGATAATTTTAATCTAATAGTAAATATGTTATTTTTTATGTTTTTGAGAAATCACTCCCTAGGGGGGATAACCATGCTGCAATCCCTTCTCCAGTCTCCTTTTGAGATTTTGGGCATGCACACACACATCTGATGTGAATTTTAAGCTGCCGGGTCAAAGACTCAAACTGTGGTCAGCTACATGGGAGTCCACTGATGTAACCATTATGCCAACTGCTGGCCCCAAATATAGATAATTTCTATACATCCTTCACACTATATTTACATTTTACATAACCATGGTATGATTACTAAAACTAAGAAAATAATCTTGTTACAATATGATTAACTAGACTCTCATGTAGTTGACCATAGTTAGAGTCCCAGACCCAGTGGCCTAAAACTCATGCCAGGTGCGTGTGTGTTCATGCCCAAAATCCTAAGAAGAGAATGGAGGAGAAAGGATTGGAGCATGGCCATCCCTTCTGGGATGTTATTTCTTGCTTTCTGTTTCTCCAGTGAGTACATGTGTCCTATAGCAACATCTTCTCTCTATTAAAATTTTTTTTTCACTGGTTTTTCTCCTACTATCCTTTTTCTATTCCAGGATCCATGTCAGGGCCTGATGTTGCTGTTGGTTATGTCTTCTTAGTCTCCTCCAATCTGTGATAGTTCTTTGGTCTTTCATTATCTTTTGTGACCTGGACTCATTTGAAGAATATTAGCCAGATTTTGTAGAATAGCCCTCCATTGGGGCTTTTCCAATTTTATTATTTATTTTTTTGGTGGAGAGATTTTTGCTGTAGGGCACATGTGCTCACCAGAAAGACAGAGAGAGACAGAGACAGAAAGCAAGAAATCACACACTGCAATTCCTTCTCCTTCATTCTTTCAGGATCATGGGTATGCATGCACAGACGCCCAGTGTGAGTTTAAGCCACTTGGTCTGGGACTCAAACCGTAGTTGATTACATGGGAGTCCAGCAACATAGCCATTACACCATCTGCTTGTCCCTCCAATGATTTTACTTTATTAGATTGAGGCTATCATTACAGGAAGGGATGACTCAGTAGTGGTGTACTCTTCTTTGTGCATTCTGTCGGGGAGTTGATGTAGTTATATGTTATGCATGATGATAACCTTGATTGCTTGGTTAAGGGGTATCTGTCAGGATTTTCTACTGTAAACTTACTATTTTTCACTTTGTAAGTTACTAAATATTTGGGCAAATATACCTAGAAAGTATGAAAATACCTTGCCTCTGCTTAAGCTTTTTCCTACCAGTATTACCATTCACCAGTTGATCTTGCCTATAGCAATTACTGTAATGTCATAATAGTGTTTTAAGGGACCAGCAGGTGGCATGGTGGTTAAGGCGCTGGACACTCCCACATGACCGACCAGGGTTCGAGTCCTGAATCTGGTGGCTTGCTTTCTCACTTCCCCTCTCTCTCACTCTCACCCTCTATCTCTCTCTGGTAAAATTAAAAAATAAATGAATGAATAAAATAAAATAAATAATTATTTAAAAAATAGTGATTAAAAAAATGATTAAAAAAAAATTGCTACAGGTTGCCTGGGTATGCCAGAGACAGGGAGAGAGAAAATGAGAAAGCCCTACCCCCACCCCTGAGGAGATGGCCACACCACAATCCCTTCTATTTCATTCTCCTTTCCAGGTTTTAGGCATGTGGGCATGCATACACGTGTGCCTGGCATGCTTTTCAAACCACTAGGTCCAGAACCTGAACCATATAGTTGACCATGTGGGATCCAGCATCTTAACCGTAACCTGGCCCCATAGTAGTGATTTTTGATGTCCCCTTTTCCTTCTACATTTATTAATTGGAATTCTTCTGTAAGGAATTATTTCCTTGGGGCCAGCAGGTGGTGGTCGTAGTTAAGGCACTGGACTCCCACGTGGCTGACCACGGTTTGAGTCCTGGACCTAGTGACTTTATAAATCATGCCTGGGGCATGTGCATGTGTACCCCATATCTTGGTATGGCCATCCCCTCAGCAAGTGCATACACCGTATGACAAAAACCTTAAATAAGGGATCTGCATGGGCCCTCCCGGGCTCAGCACGACCCCCCGGGCCCTGTGCTAAGGCGGCAGCGGGAGGTGGGCCCTGCGCGCCCCCCTGGGCCCCACGCCAAGGCTGCGACCGGCGGCGGGACCTGCACGGGCCCTCCCGGGCTCATCGCGGCCCCCCTGGGCCCCGCGCTGAGGCGGCGGGGGGGGGTGCCGCGGCCCCCCCCCCC
>NW_006206863.1:304154-318694 GCF_000334495.1 Tupaia belangeri chinensis
TATCTGCTGATGATAATGTATATGGTAATATCTTTGCCTTGACTAATATATACTGTATTCATTCTGGGAAAAAACATGTTGTACATTATAAAGATGTACAGTGATTAAATGTAAAAAATTGTAAAAAATAATAATAAAAAAAACCTTAAATAAAAAAAGAGTTGCATCTACTGTCACATTTGTTTTTAAATTATTTAATTTTATTTATTATTATTTTAAAATTTTCTACAGGGTGTGTGTGTGTGTGTGTGTGTGAGAGAGAGAGAGAGAGAGAGAGAGAGAGAGGTGAGAAAATAAGCTGCTAGGTCTGAGACTCAAACCACAGTCAGCCATGTAGGAGTTCAGCTCTTTGCCACTATACCACCTGCTGGCCTCTGCCCCATTTACTTATTTATTTACTTAGATATTTATACCAGTGTGGGCTAATGAATATTTATTTTATTCTTTAGGTTAAAAGATTAAATTATCTTTATTCAGATTGTTACTCAAATTGTTCCAATTTTGGCCATTGGAATTTTTTTCAGGTTGGCTCCTATGCTCTTTCAGTATTCTAATATTTTCTTTTTTAATACTTCTTATTTTCCTTTCCGCAACATGTTTCAGGATCATCATTTATTTTCTTTACTTGAGCTCTGAAATCAACTAGTCCTTTCTTTTGGAAAATGGTGTTTCAAAACCACAGTCTGTGCCTTAGAGGCACTTGCTATTGGGGTATCATGGCCTCTATCCCCTCTCAGTGTATATAGCTAGAAAACATACACACACACACACACACACACACACACACACACACATATATATATGCTAAATTATTATTAGACACATCTATATTTATTTATGCATCCACCTGGATTACATTAAGAAAAACAAATGAATCCGTATTGATGCCCAGCACCATATGGTTTGTTTTAACCTTCTCTCTTTCCTTATTTGTGTCCTTAATCTCCAACACAGAGAAACCTGGTTCTCATTATCTACAAATAGATTTACTTAATTTTTCAACCCTGGTATACTGATAAAGTGATTTCAGAATCCCTCAGCTATACCCTGATAAGAAACAAATTTATGAACTAGAGTACAGTGTTTGCGTACAGTTCTTTTGTCTTTAGCCTTATGATATCCAGTCAAAAATCCTGGTTTTCAAAGTTATTTAGATCTGTTCCTTTCTTCCCCATTCCCTTCCTCATGAGACTCGTTTATAATACAGTTAGATTCATTTGTCACAGTATGTAGTCTATCTCCTCTGCCTCCGACATTCTGGTTGACATTTATAAAATTTACATACACTAAAACTCACCCCATGGTGTATAGTTCCATGGGTTTTGATGAATACATGTAGGATACCCACCAGAAACATAAGGACAGTTCCATTGCCCTCCAAAATTCCCTTCGCTCTGTCATTGGAGTCAAATCTTCTCCCAACCTCTAACCATTGGCAACTACTGACCTATTTTCCATCCATATGGTTTTCTTTTCCCAAGTGTGTCATATAAATGGAATCATGCAATATATAGCCTTTTAAGTTTGGCTTCTTTAACTAAGCAAAATACATTTAAGATTCACTCGAATTATGTGTGTTGATATTTTTCAACCCTTTTATCATTGAGTAGTATAGTATTCAACTATAATTGGATAGTGGGATGTACTGTAGTTGGTTTAGTCATTAACTTAAGGTAGTTGGACTGTTTCCACTTTTTGACCATTATGAATAACACTGCTATAAGCATTCATGTCTAGAGTTTTGTGTGAACAAAAGTTTTCATTTCTCTGAAGTAGATACTTGGCAGTGGGATAAGTAATTTTTAAATGTTTATTTAAATATTCAGAAAGGAAAAGGGAAATATATATTCTGTTAACTACCACCATTAATTCTCAGTATAGTTTCATAACCCTCCACTTTATATTTCTATCACTATTTAATCTCAGAATCTTCTCATTTTGTTCAAAGTGGGTATATTGTGTTTTCCCAGAATTTTTGTCTTGGAATCTTCATAGCAATCTAATGTGATATATATTCTGATTTATTGTTAAATGGTTTAGAAAAGGCCCTGGATCACACTTTCCCTGAAACAAGTGTACATGGGTACAACATGGATAGCCTTGAAACCAGGTACTGACCCTGTTTACTATCCCTTAAAAACATTGCCTTTGGGGCCAGCAAGTGGTGTGGTGGTCAAGGCACTGGATTCTCACATGGCTGACCACAGTTCGAGTCTTGGACCCAGTGGCTTGAAAATCATGCCAGGTATGTGTGTGTGTATAAAATCCCAGGAAGAAGCTGGAGGAGAAGGGATTGTGGCATGGTGATTTTACCCCCTCACACCCAGGGGTTGGGGGGAGGTGATTTCTCACTTTCTCTCTTTTTGTCTGTCTCTCTCTGGCTAGCACACATGCCCAAAGCAAGCAAAAACAAACACCACCACCCCCCAAAGAAATTGCCTATGAAATGATCAATTCTTTAAAAAGATGTCCTTTGTGTAGTCAGAGTGAGCAATAACCTACCTGATGTTAATTGAGGGTCTTAAAGAAACCTGCCCTAATACATCAAACCTATCAGCTTGCTGCAGAACCTGGAGTTGCTGCCATTAGCATCACTCTTCTGGTCCAAGGCTCAGTCATTTTCTCCAGAAGGTTTCTGTTAAAAACACACATTTTTAATCTGTGAGGGAAGAAGTTTAGCTCATTAGCTAACTGTCACCTCAGAGAGATCACGACTCTGATCTCTAAGATCCATCTCCGCCGGCACTTTATGTCAGTCTGCAAACACTCAACCCTGTTTCACTAAACTGCACTCTTAAACTGAGGGCAGAGTTTATCCCAGTGCCTGGCACACAGTAGGTAGTGTATACCTGGGAACTTCAAAAAGTGCATGAGAAAATGGAATTAAAGTACAAGTTAATTTTGGTGCAGAAAAAAATTGTACTGTATGCATATATATTTTTTATAATATACTTTTTCTTTGAAAGTTTTGAACTTTTGTTGTATACACTTCTCAAATAGAAGAATAAATGAATGATGAGTATGTGATGCTTGAGGATAAAGGTTCAGAAAAAAAAGGCAGGGAAAGGCTTCTCAGAAGAAGGGGCATAGACAGAAAAAAGCAAGCCTAGGTAGAGGGGTGTAGCAGGATTCTGGAGTACTAGTGAGCAGTGGGGTGGTATAGGTCTGTTTTGGGAACAGTACATAACTATAGATGAAAGCTAATTGAATGCCAGTTTCAAGGTTCCAAGGTTTTGGGATGCTGTGGCTAAGGGAGCAAGTTCTGGAAACAGAATAGGTTAAAATCTCAGTCTTGCTACTTCCTATTGGAATTTGACTTTTATTCCAAATGAGATGGAGAACAACTTGGGATGGAGTGTTTGAGTCAAAGAATGTTCACATATTGAAATGTTAACTTTGTAAGCTAAATAATGTGATTGAATGTATATAAAAATTAAAAAAATAAAAAAAGAATAGTAATAGACTTGATGTTGCATTAATTTTCATAGGACCACTTTGGTCATGGTGTTGGGAGTAGAATGAGATGCGAGGGCAAGGCCCGCACCAGAGGCATCAGTAAGGAAGCTATTATGGTAATCCAAAGTAGAGATAAGAGTGGCTTGGACCAGGATGGATGCAGTGGAGGGTGGGGGGGGCGTTCAGATTTAGCATATATGCTGAAGAGGATTTAATGATAGATAATACTACATCTCTTACCTCTAAACCTAACAAAATAGAGGAAAACATTTTGTAATATCTATATATTATAACATGGAGGTTGATGTCAGTGATTTAAGCAGGGCTTATTTCCTAGTAAAGCAAAGCTTTTTTGATGTGGTGGTAACCTTGGGTTCAGTGTATTTTCTCCAGCTGACACAAGGCTTTCAAGTCCATGTTTTCCAGCTGCCTTCTATAAGGAGCTTCAGCAGAGCAATATTTACATTACCTCTTTTTCTGTTGATTGAATCTATAGCAAACAGAGCAATGTGTATAATTTTATCTCACCTGAGAACATTTCTAACCATGGATCTGTCACTCCTTACATAGGAAAGAGAGTTCTTTCAGGATGTACTTCTTGCAGAGAAAGCTTTTACTCAGTGCAGTAAACATGCTATGAAAACAATTTGATTAGATAAGGGTTCAGGAACTCCACCCTAGTCACCCATGTACACACACTGAGCTTCATTTATTATAAGTGCAATTCTCTGGCCCTGATATGAAAAGACAGTCTTGATTAGTGTAACAATTGATATTCTATTCGTTGGGTAGGATTTTCATTGTTGCAATTACTTCTATTGATTTTTACAGAATGATATTATAGGATTGTGTAACAACTGCTCTGAGAGGATGTTTATGAGAAGGGAAGTCTCTGAACACTGTCTCCTTGTGACACACAGATGGGAATTAAACTTCTTAATTCATTAGCACCTCTCAGAATAGTACCCTATCCCCTGCCCACCCTGACTTAAGTAGTCTAGTACAAGCAGCAACAGAAGTGTTGCAAAAGGACTTGATTCCCTCAGATGTGTGGTCTCATGATTGAGTCCTGTGATTGAAAAACATGAAAACATAATGTACCTTCACTTTTGGGTCAGTGGCAGCATCTGAGAGCAACCTCCAGGAGTCCCATGTGTCTGGGGAGATCACCTGGGGCAGTAGACAAATGCAAATAGCCTTGGGCAATTTGGCTAAAATCCCTTCTTTGTGAGGATGACATTTGATCTTTTGGCTACTTTGAGGTGAGAGACAGAGGTGCCCTTGTGGTTTCTGTCAGTGTGCCTACCCAAAGGGTAGTAGCCAGAGGCTGACACTTGGAGGCAAGAGGGTGCCTGTCACTGAAATAGTTATATCCTACTTTGTCTGGAAACTCAAGGGAAATTCCATTTTGATGAGCTCCTCTTTAGACAGAAGTAAAATTTTCAAAGCATAAGTGTGGAAGATTTAAGTGTATTTCTGGACCTTTATGTCTTTTATTGTGCTTCAGTGTATTGTGAAAAGTATAACAAAGTCAGAAAGTTTTCTCTCCTATCATTATTCAAATAGATTAGAATTCTCCATACATTCATACGGCATATTACTAATTCCTGAAAAATCCATTTTTATTGAGTGAATTTTATGTATTTTACTGGATGAATGTATATATATTAAAAGCCAGTTTATGAACCATATAAGAAAATCAGTCTTGTGAGTTTTGTAACTTCATGATATACATGCAGAGAATAACATAATACAGTCCAGAACTAGACAGTAAAAAATAAGAACTCTGGGGACCACCAGAGGTGGAATGGTTATGTTGCTGGACTCCCACATAGTTGACTGCGACTTGAGTCCTGGACCTGGCAGCTTAAAATTCACACTGGGCATGTGTGCATGCATGCCCAAATGACAGAGAGGAGAATAGATTGTGGCGTGGCCATCCCTCTGGAGGATAATTTTTTGCTTTCTGTCCCTCTGGTGAGCACCATGAACCCTATAGCAAAAGTCTCTTAAAAACAAAAAAACCTCTGAACAATAAAAATATTTTCGCTCATTTTACAGTTAACAAATATTTATTGAGCAGCTATTGGATGCTAAAGATATAAATTCAAATATGAGGAAAATAGATAAAATCTCTGCCTTTTTACGTTTTAGCGTGTGTGTGTTATGAGTGGTGGTAATATGAAACATAATAATAAATGAAGGAAACTACAAGATGATTTTCATAAAGACAAATGCTGTAAGGAAGATAAGGACAGACAGCAGTGGGACAGTGGTAACACAACACTCTGTGACATTAAATTCATATGGGAGGGTCCTGGGTTCACATCTGAGGTATCCCTATACATGTAGGGTACACATGCTTGCCAGTGATCCAGCCTGGGATTGAATCATGGTGTGAAGACCTTGTTGAGGATACCTGTTTCTCTCTCTGTATCCATTTCTCTCTGTCTCTGTATCTCTCACTCATGGGAGAAATGAAAAAATAAACCTTTACAGCAAAAAAGTAGCTGTGCTTATTTTTTAAAAAGAAATGATTTAAATTGTTGAAAAAGTCATAAAGCATTTTTGCATAGAAAAACATAGAAAAATACATCGTGACTGTTCTGACAACCTAGTAAGATATGGTTTTGTGACACAGTGACTTGTGGGCCTGTGTTATGAGGCCAGGCTGGAACTAACAAGGTAATCAAGGTACACCATTCTAAGAATATGATATTTGAGTTGTGATCTAAACAAGAAGGAATGGATTCTGTATAGCTCAGATAAAACTAACTTCCTAAGAGAGGGACTAATAAGTGCAAGGGCCTCGAGGTGGGAACCACCTTAGTTTGTTTGGGCAAGAGTAAGGGTCGGGAGGGAAGTTAGGATGTTCTTACAGTGGTCCAGGTGTGCAGTGATGATGGCTTGGACTAGGATGGGAACAATGGAAATGTAGAGAAGTCAATGGACTCAGGGCATATTTTCAAGGTGTAGTTGATGATATTTGCAGGTTGATTGGATGTGCAAGGTAAAGAAGAGAGATACTTTAAGAGTAACTTGTAGGGTTTTGGATTGAGTAGTTGGGTGAATACTGGTGTGCCATTAACTGAGGTGAAGACTGGAAAGGAAATATGTTGGTGTATGAGTGGAAACCGAGAATCCTATTTTGTACATGTTAAATCTGAGATGCTGATTAGACACACAAAAGTGGTTGCCAAAAAGTCCTCATCCTAAAAACCCATATTCATATAGAAACTCCTAAGTTCCTTTGTCAAAGCTATTTTCCTTATTTTTTTTTAAATTTCTTTCTTTCAAGAGAGTGAGAGACAGACATAGAGATAGAGAGAAAGAAGCACCCTCAACAGGGTCTCACACTGCAATCCTTTCCAGCCAGCCAGGATCATGAATGTGTACCCGGCATGTCAAGTCAGTTGGGGAACCGAACACACAGTCTTCCATATGGATCCAGCATTGCTTGAGCATCGTGTTACTGCTGCACCACTGAGTTGGCCCTATTATCCTTATGTCATGCACAGATTTAATGAACTTGATTTTCTCATTTTTTTTTAACCTACAACAGATTAAAGGCTTGGCATCTCTCTCTCCCTTGCATACTCAATTCCTTATATCAAATTGCTTGCTGAAAATATCCACCCAAATCTAACATGTTCAGAGCTAAAGCTGTTACCTTGTTCTGCATACTTGTTCCTTCTGTACTTTTTTTAAAAAAAAATTTGCTACAGGGCATGCACACTTATGTGTGTGTGTGTGTGTGTGTGAGAGAGAGAGAGAGAGAGAGAGAGAGAGAGAGAGAATGAATGAGTGAATGAGAAAATAAGCTACCAGGTCCAGGACTCAAATCATAGCCGACCATGTCAGAGTCCAATGCCCAAACCACCACATTGCCTGCTGGTCCCCCTGCTGTATTTTTTTTTTTATCCTTCTCAATGATTCCCTTGCTCACTCTCTAACCCAAGGTTATACTCTACCTCTCCATTCCCCAAACATTCAATGAATTTCTAAGTTGTGTTGCATAATGCCACTCAGTGTCTCTCAGAATCCTCTCTTACTCTCCATTGGAACTGCTACTACTATTCAATGCCACATGACCTCTTGTCTGAATTACTATGTGAACATTTGCTGTTTTACCATGTTACTAAATTAACTTTAACCCTGTATGTTTTCAATAACTCCTGCTTATCTTTGAAAATTCAGCACAGTGATAACTTTCTCCAGGAAGACTTCACTGACATCTCCAACTTGTCCCCCACCCTTTCTAGATTAGATAACCCCTCTTATATGTCCCCATTGCGCCCTGTGTTTACTTTTTTTTGGAGAGGTTTTTTTTATAGGGTGCGTGTGCTCTCCAGAAAGAGAGAGAAACAGAGAGACAGAAAGTGAGAAATCACCCCCCATAGGGGATGGCCACACCGCAATCCCTTCTCCTCCATTCTCCTCTTGGGATCTTGGGCACGCACACACATGTGCCTGGCATGAGTTTAAGCCACTGGGTCCGGGACTCGAACCACAGTCAACTACATTGGAGTCTAGGCACATAGCCATCACACCAACTGCTGGTCTCCCTGTGTTTACTTTTATTGTAACACTTATCACATGGTATAATTGCCTCTTCATTTATCTGTCTCTTCAATGGCATTGTAAGCTCCTGGATGTCAGAGACTATATCTCTTATCATATCTCCAGTGCCCAACATGGTATCTGACACACTATTGGCACTCAGTAGTTGTTTTTGAATAAATGAATGCTTGAAAAAAATTAGAAGGAAAACCTGCTAAAATGCACACTGACAATAAGTAGGAAACTATAGCTTATACTTTTGTGAGGAAGGAAATTACATAATAAACCATAAAATTGCTAAAAGTACCATAGTCTGGAGCACTTAGCATACGAACAATTACTATTACATTGTATTCTTATTTTATATTAGAGATCATATAGCATAATCCAACAATTTCTATTCATTGTAAAGACATATGGGCATCCAGAAAAGATTAAATTATTTCGTAGCCTCTAGTCAAGAAAGTGTGGGGGTATGTATTACATAATGAGATTTATAACTGACCCAGAATCTATGTCAAACCATGTTGGAGATAAACAACCAGTTTTAGAACTTATGTATCTCCCTCCAAATTGATTTGTTGTTTTAGGTATAAATAAAAAAAAATATCAGAACTGAAGTCCAAACTATCAGCTCAAACCATTATTTTATTTTTCCAGAAAGGCGGTATTGAGTTTACTTTCTAAAAGCCTCCTAAAAACTCTCATATACTATAGTCAATTAAAGAAACTGTTTCTCTAAATAGAAATGCCTTTAACATGTTCATGATCTGTGTAAATAAAGGTTATTGTCAATGCTTTGATGTAAAGTAGCATGGAATTGATGACTAGTGCCTCGACCCTCCTCTTAATTGTCCTGTAGAACTATTAGGTCATTGGGGAAGTCATGACATCTTTTTCTGTTTTTCTATGGAAATATGTGTCATGACTTTCCAGACAACCCAATGTATTTCTTGGCTTCATTTTCCTATCCCTGATAATTGTCCTTAAACTCTGTTCTTCAGCTGACTAGGCAAACAAATCACTAGAGTGTACAGAATACAGGTAATAAAGATCTGGGCAACTCTGAATCCATAATAAGTGGTTTTCAATCTTACAAACGTTTGGTTAGGAGTGATGGATGACCATTTCTTGGAGGTAGTGGAACCAGGATGAATTGCTTGGATATAGTCTACACTGTGTTTATGTTTTCATATGATGATCTTTTGTGGGGATGGATGTTTGGAGCCGAGTTGGGTAATGAGAGTATATTGGGAGAAGAAGGAGTATGAAAACCCAATGAAAAAGGAGAGAGAAGAAAGTTCATTCACAGACCATTTCTGTACATGCAATATAAAAAATTTTTTTCTTCTTGGTGGCCCAGCCATAATGCATTGCTCAAGCAAAGCTAGATCCATATGGGAGGTTGCAGGTTTGGTTCCCTGATTCACCCATACACACCAGGATCTTGGCTGGCTGAGAAGGCTCCAGGGAAGAGATCATGATGTGAGACTCTGTTGAGGGTGTTCTCTCTCTCTCTCTGTCTCTCTCTTTCTCTCTCACTCTCATGAAATAAAGAAACTTTTTTTTTTATAAACAGATATTATTAAGGAAGAGAGAATTACATGATTTCAGAATGAGCAATTGGGCTGAGACTTCTGTTGTTCTAGTTTCATGCTGGCCTGGAAGAGTGACATGTTTTGTGGAGGTGAGGAGGGATTGACAGAAGAATTCTTTCTAGGAGGACACCAAGATTCAGCTCCCACCTTTTTTAAAATTTACCAGAGGGTACAGAGCGTTCTCACTGGAGAGAGAGGGAGAGAGAGAGAGAGAGAGAGAGAGAGAATGTGAGAGTGAGAGCAAGCAAGCACCCCTCACGGGAGAGTGTCATGCTGCAATCCCTTCTCCATTTCTCCCTTCTTTCAGGATTCTGGTCAGGCACACACATGCACCTGGTGTGTTTTTCAAGCCACCAGATCTGAGATTCAAAACATGTAGTTGGTCATGTGAGATCTAGTCATAACCACCACACCACTGACTGGCCCCATCCCTATCTTTTTACAGTCAATGTTTTGTTAAAAAACAAACAAACAAACAAAACCAAAAAAACAAAAATAAAACCATACAGTTACTTCACAGGATTTTTAAGAGAACTATACATGCATGGGAAAAAAATTCCTTACTCTATAGTGCCAGGTACTGGAGAAGCTACACAGAGGGAGTGGCCTGATGAGCACTATTGTTTGACATAGAAACTTACAAATTATGAAGAGAAACTAATATTTTATTCAGTGCCTACTATGCTTTCTGACTTATGTAGTTTATTTTCTCTCTTTGAAATTCATTCCTCATAATGAATCTATGAGGTTGGTATTGTTGTTATCCCATATTCCAGATGAGAAAATTAAGGACTCCAGAGGTAAGGTTAATTGCCCAAAATAACTTAGCAAGTAAGTGATAGAGTTGTCTTTCAGACACAGGTATCTGGAACTCCAAAGGCCATGCACATTGCATTAAAGTATATTGTCCTGTTCACTGGCAAATACCCCCTCCTATTCACTATATTTCCTCCTATGTTTCTGGGTAACAAAATAAATGTGGCATATTGGCTTTGTGAGACCAATTTTGTCACAATTCTGTACCCCCTGAAATGCTTGGAGTGTTTGCACAAGTGATTTATAGCAGGACTGGATCTAATATAGTCTGAGGACTACACAACCTGAGGGGTTTGGAGGGCTCTCACGCCAGCATGCCATGCGAACCTAGTAGAGCCGTATTAGTGCATAGGGGTGTAAGTGAGAGCTCAGAAAGAGTGAAGGAACAGTTCTGCTGAGTCCTCTGCAGTGCTCAGATACCCATAAGATGCTCTCGCAGAATAGGCTTTGAGGATGAAGTTAAATTAAGGCTCCAGCATAGAATTATGTGGTTTATAAATACAATTGTTTCAGCCAAGTGTGGCACCTCTGATTGGTTACTAATGGATATGTTAATTCTAATCAGAACAGGATTTTTAAGAAAACTATCAGAATACATTTAATGTTTTGCACTGGAAAGACGACAATATTTCTTTCAACTGAGATAGAAACCAAAATATTTCAGTCGCTCCTGTGACAATAATGAATCACAGACATGGTGAGCTTGCCAAATACACAGAAGCAAAATATATTCTTTGTTGTGCCTGAAGCATGTCAGGATAGAAGTAGATTTTTGTTCAGGCTTCAACTCTGAATGAATGAATGAGAGATGCTTTAGAGTTCTTTTATCAGATGTCCTCTGCTCCCTCCTGAAATTCTGAAAACATTTTTCATGGAAATAATGTTAGAAATGGAATTTACTTTCATCAGTCTGAAAATTCCACTAAACTCTATCTGCATATGAATCATCGCAACAGCAGCTATTTATTGAGCATTTACTATGTTCTAAGCACTTTCTCATGTAATACCCACAGAACTACATGTTTTCAGGTACTATTATTGATATAACTTTACAGATGAGTAAGTAGGCTCAGAGAGCTGCATTTCTTGACTTAGGTCACACAACTAAAGACTGGTCATTTTATTTGACTCCACAATTTACTTCTTTAATTCTGGTTTAAAGATCATAAGCATAGAATACCCTTAAAAAGTAGCCCAAGGTAAAGAACACCAGTAGTGGTAGAGATAAAGAACTGAACTGAGTGGGCTGGACAATGGCGTGGTGATATAAGCGACCCTCTGTGAGGCTGACCCACATGCAAGGGTCCTGGGTTCACATCCTATCTCCCTGAGTGCTCTGGGCATGCATGTGCCCAGATCCAGGGCTGGCTGATGATGGCAGTGGAAAGCAGTGTCAAGACTTTGTTAGGGGTGCTGTCTTTCTGTCTCTCTCTGTGCCTCTCTTTCTCTGATTCATGGAGGAAATAAACTTAAAAAAAATTGAACTCGGGTACTCATACTTGAGGAAGTGAACATTTAACCACTACTTTAAAATGTCTCAGAAGACTCAACCAACATTAATAAGTAAGAGACCCAAAGTTGGTTTGTATAGGTAGACATAATCCATGTATTGTGATATAATTTCTGGCATCGATTGTTATCGGGTGGGAGTAAACAGTCAAGGCAATCACTTTATTATAGTATAACTATGCTAAAACCACGTTGTTCTCCTGCTCCAAGTATTTTATTACCCTTCTATTTTTTTCTTCATTTTTTTAAAGGCTTTTGGCACAAGGAGTGTGTACTCAGCCCAGAGAGACAGACAGACAGAGGGAAAGTGAGAAATCACCCCTGGTAATTGGACACACCACAATCCCTTCTCTTTCATTCTCCTTTTGGGATTTTGGGAATGCCTGCACATGCACTTGGTGTGATTTTCAACCTGCTGTGTCTGGGATTTGACTGTGCTGTCTTCCATGTGAGAATCCAGCACCTCAATCACCAAGTCACCTGCTGGCCTCTTCTTTTTTAATTTTTTTATAGGGTGCATGATAGAGGTAGACCAAGGTAGACTCAGTAGACAGAGGGAGGGAGGGAGGGAGAGAGAGAGAGAGAGAGAGAGAGAGAGAGAGAGAGAATGAGAAAGCACCCTTGGGAGGGATGGGCATGCTACAATCCCTTCTCATCTATTTTCCTTTTAGACTTTGGGCATGCATGCATACACACCTAATGTGTTTTTCAAGCTGCTGGGTCTGGGATTTGAACTGCTCCACTGGCCATTTGGGACACAGCTGCCTCGAACTCCATGCCACTTACTGACCTTATCTTCCTTTTCTAATTGCTAGAGGACACACGAACTCTATATAGAGAGATAGAGAGACAGAGAGAGGAAGCATCAAAATATTTTCTCCTCTATTTCTCCATCCTGTCAGGGTTTGGGACATACCGATGAGCCCAGTTTGTTTTTCAAGCCTCCAGACTGAGGACCTAACCATGGTCAGCCATAGTAGGATCCAACTTCTCTCAACCACAAAGTTACAAGGCAGCCCAGTCCTTTCTATTGCCAGAAGAATCAACTTCTGATTCCCTACCTTGCTATTCACAGCCTGCCATATGAAGACCACAGCCTTTCTTGGCAGTTTGATCTTTGATTATTCACAGAGGCCCTGGATAAACTGTATGACTTCCCCTCTGAATCTACTTGGGCTTAGCTACATGTGGTCTTTATGCTTTTTAAAGTTGTCCCTACTCATTGTTGATCTTTAGAGATGATTTCTCTCCTACTCCTTCAGTGCCCTGCACCTCCCAGACAAATTCTACCTGTTGAAATCATATTCATCTTTCAGTGTTCTTCTCAAATACCACTTCTTCATGCAGCCTTTTCAGAATACCCTCTACCGTGAAATGAAATGAAATGACCTACCTCAGAACTGACTGAACACTTATTTTTCTCTTCTGTTGTGTTCCAGGTGACCAGGTAATTTATGCTTCTGCCTAGGAAATTTTTAGAAATGGTTTTTACCATAGAGCATATGTATTCACCAGAGGGAGACAGAAAGAGACACTGAAAGGGAAAGTGAGAAATCCACCCCCCCCCAGGGTGGATGGCCATGCTGCAGTCCCTTCTCCTCCATTCTTCTCCTAGAATTTTGGGCACACATGCACACATACCTGGTGTGATTTTCAAGCTGCCAGGTCCAGGATTTTAGCTGTGGTTGGCCATGTGGGAGTCAAGTGTTTTAACCACTAGCCAACTGCTGGTCCCTCCAGTCTGGGACATGAGTGTGAGTGTGAAGGTGTGCTACTAATAATTATACCAGGACAAGACACATAAACTAGAACACCCAGAACTCATGGACATAGTAATTATGGAGAATGCCTTATTATATCCATATTCTAGCTATTTGAAAACTTAGCACAGGATTTTTTTAAAATTTATTTTATTTTTTATTATTTATTTATTTACATTTTTTCTTATATATTCAATTGCATTATTTAGCTTACAAAGTGAACATTTCAATATGTGAACACTTCTCCCCAGTCGTTGATCAAAATATCTTCAACTGATAACAACACTACCTCATTGTCCCGACAATGCTCTGTCTCCGTATCCTTCCTCCAAATGTCCTTCCCCAGGCCCCACTCCTCCACACACACCACATCTGGTGTTCACACCCATCTCCTGTGTTTGTACATTCTTTAGCCCGTCAGTTTCAGTCATATACCGAGTGTCCTAGCACAGGATTTTATGAACTTCCTTGGCATCACTTTCCTATTATGTGAACTCCTAGCACAATATTTTGAATGTACATAGAAACTTTCCTATATAAAGTGATTTATCTTAGTTCTTTGAAAAAGTCAGATTAAAGACAATATTGGGACCAGCAGATAGTGTAATGGCTATGCCACTGGACTCTCATGTAGCCGACTGCGGTTCGAGTCCTAGACTGGTGGCTTAAACTCACAATGCGCATATGTGTGCACATGCCCAAGATCCTGAGAGGAGAATGGTGGAGAAGGGATTGTGGCATGGCCATCCCCCCAGTGGATGATTTCTCACTTTCTGTGTCTCTGTCTCTCTGTCTTTCTGGTGAGCACACACGTCCTATAGCAAAAACCTCTCCAAAAAAA